>NC_090439.1:568218870-568528440 GCF_031143425.1 Pleurodeles waltl
AACACATTGGCATTTGTATATCTAGGTTTGTTTTTCTTTGAAATGTTTTTAGTTCGTAATTAAACTTCTATTTGAGAAACGTGTCTGCAGCATTTAAACAGATGCCGCACACAAACATGAACCCCAAGAACCTCCTGCAACCCGATTCGAAAGGATCCCTAAATTCACTCTTTGATCTTTTTTTTTTAAATCGTGCATTCTCATCGATATTTATTTGCCTTGGGGTGAATGGGGTCCTCTGTAGGGCGGGGTGGGGACGAGGGGGTGGGCTGAAGGGCTGGGGACCCTCCTGCACCCCAAGGATAGCAGGGAACTCTGTTGCGCCGCTGCATTGCGTCTCCTACTCAATGTGGTTTCAGTGCAGACCCCTCGTGCTTTCTAATTCTCGTCCTGGAATTTTACATATGATTTCTTTCACGTCTCAGCGGCTAACGTTTACCTATTTTTATATTATGTTACTGGGTATTTATGTAGCACAGCAACTGCAAATTACCTGGTCTCTTGGTGCTTAGCAGACGTTGGTGATTCATACTTCTCGGGAAATATTATTCCTGAGTTACCTTTGGTGCGTGGGCCTGCTTTAGATGATAAGGGTTCTCTTCATAGTGATAAAGGTAAAAACGACAGGATCGACTGGGATCTACGTTCTCAAGTTTTTTATTTTTATTTTATCAAAACAACCCTTTTTAAACAGTTAATGCCAGCCTTGAGTTGCCTCAGGTTGTAAGGGAAGAAGTGAGTCTCCTGCACTGTGAAGGGGGAGCAGGGCAAGCAGACTGCTAATGAAGAAACACGCCTTCTCCCCGGGTACCTGCTATCTGAAAGAACTGTAAAGAGTGCAAGAGGTCAGGAAGCAAATCTAGAGGCTGCTTGGGAGCCAGAATTTGTTTTAGTGTATGGCGTCATATAAAACTTCATGATGACTAAGTCACTCTTTTTGAGAGGTAATATAAAGCGTGTTAGAGGTTCTGGAATGCATCCTTTTAAGGAAATCCCGTAAGGAAAAGAACCGTGCTAGGTATAGCCTGATGCTGCCAATGTCAATCATTTGGGAAAGCCTATAATTCTCGCCTTCGAGACATATGGGCGTTGCCAATGCCTTTTGAGCATGCTCGACAACTTCAGGATGTTTACCCGACGATGTGCATCATCATAAAAAATAAAAAAAATGAAAAAAGGCGCAATAATGCAACTGCTACCGGCGGCCACGTCATTCCACTGGTGCATACATTAGAACACATGCACCTGCCAGTGGAATGGGTGCCATTTGTTTTAATATTTTATTTACCTATCCAAGATCATTAAAATAACAGAACGCTCTTTTGAAAATGCATACAGAGCTGTTCTGAATACCTTACTAAATTAAGTAGGGTCATATGTTCGAGGCACATACCATCATCAATATGCAGGTTTTTATACTCACATAAGGGCATCATATGTCAGATGCTGCATCATATGTGTAAGTACAGTCTCATGTGACCTAACCTTATAGATCACCCATTCTCAAATCAAAGGCAGAGCCTTGTATTCCCAGAAATAGCCGTTCATTACCTAGTACTGCCACAGATGCCTAGTGCAACCCTTTATGTACAAGTACAGCTTCATATACCTAGATATATTTTATAGGTCAGCATGTACTCAATGACAGCTTTATGTGCCTAGGAATTGGCTAATTTGCCTACAATAACCTCACAAGTCCAACCATATCCTTCTATGCACAGAAGAGCATCAGATACCCAAATGTTGCCTGACATGCTCAGGACTAGCCTGAAATTACTATCTTCTGCTGTTATGTAAAAAGTACAGCCCTAGTATAATTACTTATTACGTTTTAATAATGTGCTTCTGCGACCACAGGGTGTTACAGTGAGCCATGGCATTAAGGGAGGAGAGGGGATAACATTTGGAGGGAAGGGGTACTCAGTGGGAACGCTTGGAGGAATAAGCGGATCTTCAATTGTTTCTGGAACGATACAAGGTAAGCCTCAATGTTAAGATGTTGTGGGGGAAATTAGCCTTGCATATGCCTAGTTAGTCTTCCCAAACAGTTTCTTTCTTGAATGGAGCAATTTCAAATGGGGATTAGAGGCAGGCTTTAGGTGTCTTATTAGGCAGTAAGTGTGGGTGATTTAGAGAGGTTGATAGAGGCTGGACTGTGTACTGTTTTGTGTGTAACTCACGAGTATAAACTCAGCCGACTGAGTTATTTTATAGCTAGTGCAATGTGGTCAGTAAACTAAAGATATACCACAAGGAACTGTTGTGTTCTTTGCAGCCTTTTAAAGGTTTTCCTGTTAAACCCCTCACTTGACATCGCAACTGCTGATTTGCGAGATGGCTGATGTACTGACACAGGCAGTGAGGTTGAGTTTGAAGTAATGTGAGTATCCTGCAGATGTGACAGAGGTAGAGACACATTTTAGTCATAGGACTCAGCTGGGTGGAGAAGGATAATGTTTTTGAAGATGACTGCCAGATTTTGGTTGGAGTTATCCAGATTAGAAGAAGTGGCCAAAGACAGAGGCCAGACTATAGATTATCAGAGTTTTCAATGTCAATGAGAAGCATATCAGATTTTGTATTATTCGTGCAGAACCAGTTGTCTATCTACGTATGAGAGTGTTGGAAGCAATAGTGTACTTTTCATCAGTGTTGTCGTTCGTTTGGACTATTTGAGGATCATCAGTATACATATCATGGCCGACAATGTAGTTGTTAAGAATTGTTGAAAGAGGGGCCATATCAGTTTTGAAAATAGCTGCTGACCCCTTTGGCTTTCAACAGACCACCTAGTACTTTATTGCTTAAAAAGAGGCAATATGTTACTTGAGGGTGCAGTTTGAGAGGATGAATTTAAGTCATTGAAGATTGAAGCCTTCTAGCACTATTGTAGTATGCAGTGAAGAAAAGAGAATGCTGTTGGTGAAAGCAACACAGATCTAACAGAATCATGCCCTGGCTTCGACTATTATACATGTTAGAGAAAAGGTCTTCCTTGATGTTCATTAAGGCAATTCAGATGACCTTCCTAGGTATGAAGCCAGAATAGAAATTGCTGAGTGGGTTGTTAATTTCCAGAGAGGCTGAAAGTTCAGAACTGACTGCCACTAAGAAGATTTTGGCGATTGCAGAAATGCAGAGATTAGTGTGCAGTCACACAGAATGTTTAACCATTAGTAGAATTCTTAACAAGTGCTGTGATGACAGCAAGAAGGCAAGTGTTGAAAACATGACTAGGCATAGCCTCAAATACCTGGGTGCAGTCTTAAATACCCAATCTCAGAATCACATATGCCTAGTGTCAGACCTGACAGCCTTAGAATGGTCATACCCCAACTTTTTGCATGCCTCCCTTCATTTTTCTTATCCTGTTTTTGCTGGTTTTAGGACTCTGTGCACTTTACCACTGCTGACGAGTGCTAAAGTGCTCGTGCTCTCTTCCCTGAACATAGTAACATTGGCTCCTTCCCAATTGGCATATTTAATTTACTTATAAGTCCCTAGTAAAGTGTACTAAAGATGCCCAGGGCCTGTAAATTAAATGCTACTAGTGAGCATGCAGCACAGATCGTGCCACTCACATAAGTAGCCCCTTAACCATCTCTTAGGCATGCCATTGCAAGGACTGGGTGTGCACTTTCACTGCCACTTCGACTTGACATTTAAAACTGCTTGCCAAGCCTTAAACTCCTGTTTTTCTACATATAAGTCAGCCCTAAGGTAGGCGCTAGGTAATCCATAGGGCAGGGTGCTATGTAACTAAAAGGCAGGACATGTACCTATGTGTTTTACATTTCCTGGTAGTGAAAACTCACAAATTCATTGTCACTATTGTGAGGCCTGCTCCTCTCATAAGCCAGCACTAAAACTGCCCTCATATACTTTTAAGTGGTAGATTCTGATCTGAAAAGAGTAGCCCTGTCATGTTTAGTATGTCCAGAATGGTAATGGAAAATTCTGCTTGCTGGTGAAGTTGGATTTAATATTACTCTTTTAGAAAGGGCACTTTTAGGAAGTGAGAATTTCTCTGCACTTGCTGCATTCTGTGCTGTGCTGGTTGACAGTTTCCCTTGTGCCTTTCACCCAGACAGCCATAAACACAGGGCACTCAGCCACATCTGCATTCATCTGCATACTGACTGGCTTTCTCTGGGCAGGAAGGATGGCGGGGCTCCCACTTATACTTCAAAGGCAAGTGACCTGACCACACACAAAGGATTGATAACTCCCCCACAGGGATCCTGGCAGACAGGGCTGGGTTGAAAGGGGACTTTGTGCACTTCAAAACCACTCCTTGAAGTTTCCCCCACTTCAAAGGCACTTTTGAGTACACATACCAAATCAGACACATCTGGATTCACAATATGACTCTGTCAGAGGGACTGTCTGGCTGCCCAAAGGACTCATCTGGACTGCTTTGCTGGAAGGCCTACTGCCCTGCTTGTTGCCCCGCCTGCCTGCTGCCCCCTGACTCTGCTGGAGGCACTCTGCCTTCCTCCCCAAGTGCTCTCCAAGGGCTTGGAATGAGCTTGCCTGAAGTCTCAAGGGCAACAAAGACTTCATCTACTAGCTCCTAGCAAGTTCACCAACTTCAGCAACTCTGGAACCAGTGCCATTGTATGACGCCGCACCGCTGCCTGCCCCGGCTCCGTGTTCCTTGCTGTAAAGCAATGATCGTGGCCTGTAACGTAAGTCCGACATCACTGTTACACTGCTGAATTCCCGCAGTGTGATTGTGACACTGCAAAATCTATACATAATGTCTTGACTGGCTGGGTTTATCAACCACACTCGGTCACAAGGTACCGATGCCTCGCCACCGATGCCGCATCAGCTCCCCTACAACCGGACAGAACCGGTGCCTCGCAGTAAGGAACTGATGCCTTACCTCCCCAGTAGCCATAAGGAACCTGGTTCTGTGTAACATCTGTGTTTCATCATTTTCAAAGGTACTGTACGTGGGGGTCCGAGCAACTCCATGACCGCTGCCACACTCCCTGGGAGTAGCATCAGACTGTTGTGAATGACTCAGTCAAAGACTTCGTGATAGCCTCAGTTGAAGCTAATGTTTCTAAATGCTATATTGGGATTTAATCTTAAAAAATCGTACCTTTGCTTGTGTATATTGGATTTTTGACATTTTGGTCTTATTTTATTTAGATAAATATCTATTTTCCTAAACTGGTGTGGGATACTTTTTGTGGTGTTTTCACTGTGTTACTGTATGAGTTATTGCACAAATACTTTGCACCTTACCTTCTAAGCTAAGCCTGTCTGCTCTGTGCCAAGCTACCAGAGGGATGAGCCCAGGATAATTTGGATTGTGTTGTGACTTACCCTGACTAGGATTGTGGTCCCTACTTGGACAAGGGTGTATACAGCTGCCAACTAGAGACCAAATTTCTAACACCCAAAGTATGCCAAAGCGCAGAATCGTATGAGGAAATATAGTATTATATGCCCAACAGCGCACTGCAGGCGCACATGCAGTTTATTATGCCTATGTAAAGCTTATGAGACTAGGTTTGACCTATGTGCTCAGTGGACAGTCTCATATACTCAGTGTAGCTTTACACATGCAACTGTAGCCTCCAATGTTGATTACACTCCCTATATATCCAGCTACAGCCCCATACAACCCATACAACCAGTGCATCATATATGCCTGCTACAATGTCATACGAGAAGCTAAAGTCTTATATGTCCAGTGCAGGTACATAAATAAAGTTACAGCCATCCAACTGGTCTCCTACATTATTAAAGAACATGGCTTGGCACAACACTTAGCACTGAAACCGTTAACTCAAAATTATTGCATAATGGTCACCACATACTGGACAGTAGGCACTCCTCTCTACTTGTTCTCCTTTATCTCTTAGTTAATTTGAATCCTGAATGCTAAAACACTACCTGAAGAGCCATGATGCCTTCTGTGATGTGGCCAATTGTTCCCTCGTAATATGTTACTCTTAATTACTGAAGTGAACACTGATCCAAAATAAAAGCTTCAGTGGCTCCAAACTTTTCAGTCTGTATTTTGAGTTCTTTCAAAGTAATGGTCGAAGGGACAGGATTGTTCCTCTATTTATGACAGGTAGACCCTCCACCTCAGCTCTGTCAAATCTCTGTTCTGAATGTTGAAAAATGGTGTGCAACATGAATGCTTGAAAATAGAAATCCTTCTCCTTTCTCATAAAATCAGAAACACATTTGACCTGCTAATATTGATAAACTAAAGAAGGCATTTTTGCCCCTTTACTTTTAACATCACTGGAATTCACACTTGATTTCACACTGTACATATCACACATCTAAACAGAAACACCTGATCAGCCAATTTTCATCTGCGCTCATTAAAATTAAAAGTAATCATTTTCTCTGAACACCACAGCTGAAACTGCTGTACATGCATTTCTCATCTCTCGACTTGACTTTGGAAATGCCATCCTGAATGTTACCCCCGTCTTCAGTTACACCCACCAAGGGCCTACTCCATTTAACAAGTCACCTCCTGCCACCCTCCAAAAACTTTCACCACATTTTGTCCATTCTCAAAGACTTGCAGTGGCTTCCCATTGAGGTGAGGAGGCCTGCGTGCAGTTCAGAGTCCGACTCTGCAGAATTCCACGGAGTTGAATAAAAACTCAGTGGAATTGTGCGGAGGCAGAGTTCTGTGACCTGCGGAGTCCTGAATGGGCTGTAGGCAGTGAAAGCTGCCGTTTCAAGCCTCTTGGGCACCGGCCTGTCCTGTGTGAAGTGCACAAGGGGCAGGCCAGTGAGAAAGAGGCCAAAAACTGCAGCTTTCTTTCGCTGACTACAGCCCTGGCCTGAATTCAGGCCAGAGCCATAGGCAGCATTAGCTGCTGTTTCCTCTCCTTGTTTGTGCACCAGTGTGCACAAACAACAACAAAAGAGACAAGGATTTACATGGGTCTTCCAGGGGGTCCTCCTCTCCTCGTCGTCCCACGGCGACGAGTCTACAGCGGCTGCTTCCCTCTGGCCTCTACTTCCGGGATCAAGTGCACGCTGCACCCTATTTATGGACTGCACAGCGCAAGTTCAAACTGTCTGCACTTGCGCTGTGCAGCCGATAACTGGGCTTCAGCGCACACTGTGTAAGCTCTGCTGCGGAACATGTAGTTCCAAAAACTCCATTAGCTCTGCCAGCGGAGCGGAGCAGCCTGCACACCCCTAGCATAAATTCAAAATCAGTCCCCTAAATACAAAGTTATTCAGTTAAACTGACCCCTTAATTGGTGAAATTTATTAACATGTTAGATGGCCAAAGAGGCAGCAGGATCAAAAACTATTCTGTGAAACACGAAAACATAAGGCGCCTCTCCTGTTCTGAAATTTGATTGGAAGTCATTCAAGAGGTCATTTTTCACTAGGGGGAAGGACTATTTGCCTAATTCAAACACAGCTGCAACACAATGTAGTTTGGAAATGGGTCTCTAGTTGGAAAAACTATCTTGGTCCTCAAACGTTCTTTTAACTGCAGTCTCATAGGCTGACTAGAACATCAAATTCTTGGTGTAACCCCATATTTCCAGCTGCAGTTTCATAAGCCTAGTTCACTTCCACATATCAATTATAACTATTGCCCAAAGCAGCATCATATACCCAAGTACAGTCTCACATGAATAAATATTGCTTTAAATATGGCCAGGTATATTGCTTTAAATATGCCCAGGTATATTGCTTTAAATATGCCCAGGTACACAGACTAAAATGCTCTGGCACAACCTTTTATATCCATGGAAGACCAGGAAAAGTTTCACAGTGGCATGGGAGGTGCTGCTGTACCACCAGATAACGATAAAGGAGTTATTTTTGAAAATTGACAATAGAGACATTTGCATGTTTATCTTGCAACATGTAAATGTGTTTCCAAAGACACAGTGTCAAATATAAGCTGGCTTCTTCTGATCAACTGCTGATAATGCTTTTAACAAAGCATTTACTTGTCCTTTCTTTGACTTAAAAGTAGACATTTTGTAACTCGTCCCTAGTGACACTTTTGCTTGTATACAGGAGAATGTGGAAGGAGAAAGATGCAGTATGTCAACATTTTATAACGCACTTATGAATAAAAATTTGCTTGGTTACCAAACAAAACTTTTTCAAGTACTACAAAAAAGATCTGCAATATTTATTCAAAATGGGGCTCATTATGAGGTCCACGGTATGCGAGGAGGTGATACAGCACCCAGTAAATCTAACTGTGGTACAATATTTACAATGTTTGTAATTACCTACTCATTGCGAGTTCTGCACCTCGAAAAATGAATAACATGCTAGTAAAACATTTCGCCGTTACTAGCTGCACAGAATATTCCAGCATCTCCTCATATAAATTCTGTCAGATATTCCCTGACAACATTTGTGCTGGAAAAAATTGCATTATTTCCACAGTTGAAATGCTGATCAAAGTGCAAATTTGAGGACACAGGCATAATGTTCACACTTCTGGCATATATTTATTAACATGTGCTCCAAATCACACTATTGGATCTTGTACTACTTTATCCTTGCACTAAACAGGAATACCGTATTAAATACACTTGCTCTATAAGTAGTCGTTCAATTTTTCACAACCCTATGTCTTTAGTAAGCGGATGTTGATGGCCAGCAACCCTACTCTCAAAAATGTTCAGGCGCTATTGCATCTTTGTATGGCAAAGTATACAAACAAGCACAAATGCATAGTGTCATGTGCAAAGTGCTAGCATAGAGAGTCTAGCGCCTTGACCTCTGTTCTTATCTTCTGGAGACCAGTTCTTGCCCTTGTTCAGCAGTTTTTAGGAGAATGAGGCTACAGTGGCCCCATTCAGTGAGGAGCCCAGCACGGGGAAGAGTGGTTTAGCTCCTCCTCCAGTGTCGGTGCAGGGCATTGGAAAGACAGTATGCCAAAGTCTCAATCAGAGGAGAGCTTTCAAAAATAGTATTCTCTTAGTTAGTTAGCTCCCATTTCTTAATTCCTCCATGGACCAGAGCATAAGTAGAACATGCAGGCACTGATATAATCTGTAAAAACATTGGCCCTTCTACATTCTTTTCATGGTGGCAAGCACCTTTTTGTATTTGCTCCCTCTTCCACATCCTTGTGATAAGGAGAGGGAGAAAGGTATCATCCCTTGTTCCATATATCTCAATTCAGCAGGACATAGTAGGCTATTAAAGAGATAATTGAGGGGCAATTGTGCCAGCTCCTCAGCAGACTACTGGAAGGTGTAGTCGGGAGGGGGAGCTGCAAGATGGAAATGTAGCTCTTCAAAAATCTTTTTGCAGGTTGCAAATGGTACTTCACATGTAGTCAATGAAATCCAAAAGAGAACCATAGGTCCTACCAAAGAGTTATGGCAAGCAACAATATATCCATGCAAGAGATGCATAATGCATAAAAACTCCTCCTGCTTTTTTAATCACTTTACATTACTTACAAGTTACTCCAAGTGGCAGGGACAGATTATCAGATGCCATTTTAAAAGCAGTTTGGTGGTGGTCTTATTATTGCGCTAGGGCTATTTTGCTTTGGTCGGAGGATGTAGAGTCAAACCAATCTTCTAAACCTCTATCAGTAAAGACTGGAGACGAACCAGTTCAGCAACGCATCACAACAACTGGAGAGGAAACAGTGCAGCAATGCACCTCAACAATATTCTATCACTGAATGCTACCTGACCTCACAGCCACTGAACAAATCTGAGTTTGTGTACTGGCCAATACCTTCAATGACACATGTAAGGAAGACAGTACCCTGGCTGTAAGTGCATTTCTAATGTATCTGCTACATTTTCTCTATTTCTATAGATCCCCAGTGGTAAAAAAAAAAATGCCACTCTCATAAGCAACATCACTGAAATATATGAATGATATGGTAATCCATACAGCTGAATTGTACAATGGTTATTCACTTTGTGCACGGACGTCACTATTCAGGTCAAATAATTCAGACAACATCTATCCTTGGCCCTGTTATAATGGATGGACCAAATCTGGAGTAAAGAGAGCTAATAACAGACTGAGTCATTAGTAATTTGATGCATCTTCAAAATAAATTGGTTCTGCATGATATTTTAGACATTTGATCCTCCTTACTGAGCTCCAAGAATAATCACCTCATTAATTCTTCCATCCTTGTTCCATGTGGATTTCTGAAGCAAAAGGATTATCGTTTGGTTACAAGAAGGTTATCTTCACTTCCTCATCCATAATTTTTTAGAAAGACAGCAAAATTGGGGTCCGGCTTCACCAAAATGGCTAATGGGATGCACTTGTAAGAGTCTCCCGTGGACCCCGATAAATCCCACATAATCCTTGGCCCTGTCGGACCTTTTTTGACTCGCATCAGCCCCACACAGCACCTGCCGCTTGTTCCCTGCTGAATCCTCAGTCCATGAATCCCCAGTGACAGTACACTAGTTGGGTGCACCAAGACCGGTCTCCTGACCGGGGGGGGGGGTGAAGGGGCACTGCATGGCAGTGCATCACCAAGCCTGAGGGATGCATCTGGATGGGAGTTCCGTGAGGACTTCTGTGTTTGCTAGTGTTAGTAAAGGGACTCCTGCGGCAGCAGCAGAGACTGTGAGAGGGGTGACTTGGCTGCCCCCGAGCCGTGATCTTGTGGAGCAGTGGATTGACCGAGATCCGGGCTGCGACCTGGCTGTGACGCAACTGCGACTGAGTGGAGGGTGCCTGACTGGATGGTGATGTGCCACCCCTGGCCGTTCCGGGGCTGGAGTCCGAGAAGAGATCTTTTGTTCTTTGGAGGGCGGCCACTGGGAGGAGTTGCGGGCTGGAGGCTCACTGAACATGCCTTGAGAGCAATCAGCACAGCACAGAGGATTGGGGAGGCTGCAGTGGGATGCTGGGCCTAATGTACAGCAAGCAGCATGATTGGGACTGTGCTCCTGGCCCTTTGGTCTCAGACTGCACGCCTAGCAAATGACACACAGAAGCTGAGCAGAGCACGGCCCAGTGGGGGAGAGAAGGGTGTGGTGGCACCCTGCGAAAGGGACTGGGGCAGGCCTCAGAAAGATCCTCTCACTAGCGGAGCACAAGGGGGGACACTTATGAGGATAGACGGGGGCCCTGAACTGCTTCCACCTTACAGGAGACTCCCTTCTCGCTTAATGACTTTAAGCTGAAAGATTAGACAGAATTGACCCTCAGGGTGTGGGAATCTGATGGTGGATTGTACCTAAACAGGCCCCCCTTCTTTGAGACCTTTTTCACTGAGTACATCCCTACTGCACAGTATATAACCTATGAGCTCCCTGCCCAGTGGAGTTTGTCTCAGTGGAAGGCCTGGAGGTGCTAGCTCTGGGTACTAGTCTGAGCACTTAGGAGGTCAGTTAGTACAATACATGAAAAATACAAGCATGGGCAGACATAAGCATTCATGCTCCTCCCTGGGTAAGACCTTGGACAATTATGCAACCCAACACAGCGAACCGTCAGACAGACAAATAGCAAAACTACTCAGGAGACAGAGGAAGAGCCTACAAGGGCAGAGCTGCTTGCTGCCATACATGGTTCGAGGGAAGCCTTAGAAGGAAAAAATGAAAACGTAGCAATTGAAGTCAACCTTTTACCTACAGACCTGTGCAAGGTCTCTGATACAGTAAGAGTAGCTGAAGAATCAGTTGCGGAGGTTCAGACAGAGGTGAGCACTCTCTGGAAGCGGGGGACAGCAGCTACCTCAAAGAATGGCGATCTGGAAGCACATGTGGAGGATGTGGAGTGGAGGTCCGCCATAACAGTGTGAGACTACTGGGCTTCCCAGGGAGATCAGAGGGGGCATCCACTGAACAGCTTGTAGAGAACTGGACCCACTCTACCCTGAAATCAATGGGATTGTCGTCCTTGTCACCATCGAAAGGGCCCACAGGGCATTAGTGGCACCTCCCAGGCCTGGGGCTCCGCCGCGAGCCATCATTGCCCACATACTGAATTATAAGGATAGAAATTCTATTTTGCGGGCGGCCAGAGAGACCAAATTGGCTCGCTTTGAAAACCAAAAGATATCTAATATCCCTATTACACCAACAAAGTACAAAACCCACAGAAAGGCTTCCTCGAAGTCAAGGCAAAGCTGAGATTCATGGGTGTCAGATATATGCTGCTGTACCCTGCCAGGCTTCCGGTTATCTCAGGGGGTAAATCCCACTTTTTTTATACTCCGAAGGATGTCTGGCGATGGCTGGAGGTGTGGGACAAGGTGCCCAGGTATAAGGACAATCCTTGGTGCTGAAGCCAAGGTGCATCCGCTGGATCATGCAACTCCAACTGGAGATGACAGGACGAGACTGCGACTGGGGATGATCTCCCCGCGGCAGATGAAGAATCACAAAGAGTGATGATCCAGGAGGACGGCACAATGGCAGTTGCTCCCTCCTCTCAAGACTCATCGACAGATGGGAGTCAGCACTCTGAAGGTCATGAGGACATTTCTGAGACACACACTTCGGAGAGTTGCTAGACGATCTGGCCTAATTGGGGTTCCATTGCATACCCTATACATGGGAAGGCGGGCCTCATTCCCCTGCTGGGGAAGAGTGGACTTCTGTTCTTAGAACAGTTACGGCAGATTGATCATTCAACTCACTTGAATTATATCTGAAACTTATGATCAGTGACAACTGGATGTAATGGTTCCGACATGGTAAGATACCCTGTAGGGGTTTGGGGAGAGCCCTTCCACTTTTGTTGGAGGTAATGGCTGGGGTAACTGGGATTAGGCTGGATGTGCTGACAGTGTACTATGTAATGGATTCACAGCAGCCTTATTTATTGCTTCACTGCTTATCCGAGGTGGGTGGGATGGGAATGTGTTGCACTGGTTCTAAAACTGCTGAAATTACATTGTTGTGTGATAATACAGTGTGCATGGAGGTTCAAGAAGGTGTGGGTTCCCTATGGATTTTTTCCATTCTTAGAAGGACAATAGGTGAGGGGCTTGATCCCCCTCAAGAGAAGAGTTATATAAGCTTATGGTAGATTGACTAAAGGGTCATAACCTGGAAAGTCAGGGGTCTCAGACGGTACACTACGCGATATAGGATAAACTCATATTTGCATCGGCAAGAAGCACAAATTGCATGCCTACACGAGACACATCTGATGGGGGATTAAACCCAAAAGAAGGCCAAAAAATGTCGAGGTCAACTGTTTACGTCCGCATACTCCTCTTATGCATGGGAGGTGGCCATCTGGGTGGCCCCTGGGGTACCATTCAGGCACACATACAGTGAGACCGAAGTAGAGGGCCGCTATCTGCTCCTGCAGAGCATCCTGGATGGAATGCATAGAACAATACTAAACACTCATGCACCCAACACTGGCAGGCAGCTCCCCCACCCTGACACATGATACCCCACAAAGCACCTACATCCAAACTCACCCCCCCACTCCCTTACGCAGATACTAACCTTCCACCCCTGATACACACACTGACCTCATCACCCTCTCTGATACATTCACAAACCCTCATACACGCACACACCGGCAGACACGCACACAGACACCTACACACACCACGCATACACCCATTCACTTAGACTTGGACTTACTGGAGGTGGCAATGGGTACCCCCATGCTTTGGGCCAGAGATTGCAAATGTATTATAGATGGCAATAGGGACCAATTTCCACCTAAGCAGGCTAACAAGCCACTGATGGTTAGATCAGTCAAGAGGTGATGAGATGTTTTGGGCTACTAGATGGTTGGAGGGAGCTACATCCAGAGGGGCAAGAATATATATGCCATTCCAAAACGCATGGAACATACAGCCGCTTAGATTCATTTTTGCTGCGCGGACTGACACTTTTGCACATTTCTTCAATTAAACACTTGTGCAGATTTTTATCCGATCATGCTCCTGTTCTGTTGGAGCTGCAATGGGGGCCCAGGAGAAATGAGCGGCGCTCCTGTCGCATGCAACCCAACTTCCTTTTGGATCCTGCAGGCCGTGAGGCTCTGGCCTCATCCGTACAGGAATACTTAGAGCTAAATGAGGGCACCAGACAGTACTGAGAGGTGGAGTGGGAAGCGCTAAAGGTAGTAGTGAGGGAGACATGTATGGGGACAGTCTGCGGAATACAATGCTACATGGAAACTGAACTCAAAGCTTTCGAACAGAAACTGGTGACACTACAGAGAGAAGAAACACGTTCAACCACTACACACACAGGGAACTAATACAGGCACACAGGGACATAAATGAGCTTTGGGATAGGATGACTTTAAGGTCATATTGACAGAGATTGCATAGGGAAGGGGACAAGTCTGGACGTTTATTGACGTGCATACTCAGGCACAAGATCAAATCTCCACCTATCCCGTACCTCCAAAAAAAAAGCAGGAGAAGGAGTCACCAGTAGAAGTGAGATTGTAGCTGTGTTTGTTGAGCTCCTTCATGCTGTTTATACAGCAGGTCCCGCTAAACCAGAACAAGAGTTGGAAAATTGTCTGGGAGGTGTTGATTGCCCCACTCTGGGTTTCGAACAGAAGCAAGAATTTGAGGAGGAAATAATGCTATAGGAACTGACGGAGGCTGTGAAAGCACTTAATAGGTCAAAAACTATGGGGTGTGGGGTGGTTTCCCTGTGCAGTTTTATCAGACATACGGTGACACACTCTTCCCCAAATTATTAGAAGTGTTTCAGGAAGTACGGGAAAGAAGTGTTCTGCCTGCTAAAACGTGAGAGGGATTGTATGTCTCATCTTGAAACCAGGAGGGGACAGGGCAGATCCTTCTTCCTATAGGCCATTCACCATGTTAAACTCAAATGTTAAAATCCTTTGTAAGGTCCTGGCATCCAGATTGAGAGGGGTGATTCACGACTTGGTCCACAAAGACCAATGGAGATTTATACCTACATGCAGCACTCCATTCAATTTGAGACAAATCGCCCACATTTTCCATGAGACGACTGACGAGGAGCAGGATTTAGCCCTGGAGAAGGCTTTTGATAGGATTGACTGGAATTATTTATAGAAAGTGCTTAAGGGCATGGGTTTCGAGTGTAACTTTTGTGCCTGGGTATGCTTCCTTTATAACTAACCCTTCATACGTAAAGGATTAGGGGGCCAGCTCGCCAAGGCATGTGGGTGGGCATGGAAATTAGACAGGGATGCCCCCTATCACCACTCATGTTTGCGATGGCAATTGAACCTCTAGCCCTATTGTTGTGACTGGATATGGCCTGTTATAGTATTCAAGTTAGGACTAAAATTCACGTAATTTCCTTGTACATGGACGATGCCCTGGTGTATCCTAGAACCCCAGAAGAGTTGGTTCTAATACTGATGCAAGCACTGGAAACATTTGGTAGATTCTCTGGGCTTAGGATCAATGCTCAGAAATCGCTTCTGTTCCCCCTAGGAGGCCTGACGTGATGGCTTGCTGATCAGTTACTGGAGGTAGGGTTACACTGGGAAATGGAGTGCTTCCACTACCTGGTTTCGTGGGTCACACACACGAGGGAGGCACACCACCAACTTAATGTGGAGAGGGTGGTTGGAGGTTTGATGAACTCTGTTGTTTTCTTTGGAATAAAACCCCCCCTTTTCGTTATGGGCAGAGCGGAGGTGGCCAAAATGGTCTTCCAGCCAACTGGGCTATTGAGGTAATTGATATGGGTTGGATGTCGCAACAGGGTTTCTGTCTCCACACTGCGGAGAAATCTGGAAGATGGAGGCCTAGTTGTTCCTGATATACAGCTTTATCATTACGCAGCCCAGTTACTGTGTGCGGCTAGATGGCTGACAAACATGGAGAGGTGTGAAAAAAGACTATACGAAGGCCTACTGAGTGAGCATATCCTACCACAGCTGCTGATGAGAGGGGGCAGAGCACCATAAATGATACCGCATCTGGTAAAAATCACAGCTGCACTATGGCAGCAGGTGGTCCATAACATTATTTTGAGAGCCCCCTTTAACAGGGAATTGGCTTTGCAGGATCTGATGCCTTTTTGTGCCATTGATGACTGTATGTCGATGGAACAGCGAAGAAGCAGAAGTTGCCTACTAGCAGGACACATTTACCCAGGAGAACATTTCATATCCTTCCAAAAGGCACAGAAGACCTTTGAAATAGGGCCAGGCCAGTTTCTGCAATATGCTAAATTAGAGTGTGTGGTGCGAGAAGTTTGGAGTGACTTTCCAAAAGTCTGATGAGTGTCAGAAGTCCTAGGAGGGCTGGTAAGATGGGGGGAGGAAAGGCATTTGATTTCACTGTTTCATAAAGGGCTTAAAAATGACAGGCAGACTGTACAATGTGCAGCACGTAGAACAAGGGAGGAAGACTTAGGAGAACCACTTTCTGATTTTGATTGGGGACAGGCCCTGGAGCTCGTCTGCACTGCATCATGTAATAATAGGTTTAAACTCCTGAATTTTAACTATTTACATTGTCCCTATATTACGCCGCATATGCTAAATAAGATGGACCCAGCTAGGGGGGCCTGATGCCAGAGATGTGGAGAAGAAGGGGCCACTTTCCTGCACTTGGCATGGGCGTGTGATCATGTTCAGGCCTTCTGGAGAGAAGTTGTCCCCAAAATAATGGCCTCTATAGAGCTAATATTCACACTGTATCCCACAGCCTGCCTACTGGGAGTGATACCTTGGCCTAAGGGGTGGAAGAGGCCTTATAATCTGACCCAGCTGGACCTATTGCTGGCTAAGAGAAGAGGGGCCATTACTTGGATGGGAACCAGGATGCCACTGATGGAACACTGGATGACAGCTTTTATAGAGGGGGAGCAGCAGAGGAACAACATTTGAGATTAGTGAGCACAGTTGATGGTGCTGCAGCTGAAATTATGGCGTTGCTACTTGAACGATTTACAGAAGGAGATGACTCCATCCCAGAGACTCTTGTGAATGCGGAGAGGTGAAGAATGCACATACTGTTATTTAAATAATATAGGAGACAACCAAGTGAGTAAGTGCCTCTTCAGATCTATCAGAATCATTATGTTAACTTGGCGAGTTGATTTATGAAATTATCGTGCAATAACGGCTATATGTGATGTGCTCCGTAAGTCCATACTGACATTACTGTTGTAAATTAGTCCTGAAAGGTCAGAACTCTTAATACCTCGCCCTCCTATGTCACAGGAGACCTTGTCATGGCACTGTATGCTTGTTTTATGATTTGTAATTGTTTTACATTTCAATGTTTTGAGTTGAAAATCTGATTTGTTTTTAAAAAACAGCAAAATTATTTTAACACTGCAGATGATTCCACATCTTTGTATAAATGATTTTATTCTCCTCCTAAAAATGAAAACAAAAATAGAACAAAAAATGACCAGATAGAAAAATACGCATTGAAAAGGGTTCTTGAACCTTTTACTCTCTAGTTCAGTATCAAAATAAGCTAGAAATTACAAATAAAATACAAATTTAGACACCTTTCAGAACAAGCAAAAAATGTTGAATGATAAAAACAAATACGCATATCAAAAACATGAGGTATTTTAGGAGATATTTCCATTAGCAACATTATCCCATTCTAAACAGTGAAACTATTTTTACATTTTATTATCGAATAACTGTACTAGTGTCACCCCGCAAAATCTTTGATGCAATCCATTTAGCTTAGCTCAGACCTCTGCCTCATCAAATCCAAACAAGGAATATGAACCAGACCGTATTTCATTACACAACTTACCTCTATTTTATGATCCTGCTATTGGCTTTTTAATCACTTGTTCATCGAAAAGTCCCTTGTTTCACCCTTCTAACATAGGCGCCTTACGACGAAAACAGTTTAAAACACACACTGGAAAAGATACTGGGCAGGGCGTTGGATCTCCGCCTTTTGGCTGTGCCAATGTTTGTTTTGTCATGGTTTTTGCAAACATTAAATCGTTCAGAGAGCTGCAAGACTCTTGTCAACGTAATAAAACATTGCAGACTTGCCAACTTCCCAAACAATACCACAGGGTGGCCCCATGCAGAGAAGCACCTAGGAGGCACTTTTGCTCCCACCCTGGTCCCAAACCCCCTCCTCTAACAAAAAAAACAAAAGCTTGCTGAGACTGCTGCTGATGTCCTGGGGTGTTTTCACACCCATTAATGGACATCAGCAGTTTAAAGCCCCAGAAAACGTACTAAAAACCACTGTTTACAGTGGTTTTCTGCTCGGTTTCCCTGCCACTGTGTGATATTGGCTCCTCGCTGGGAGACCGTGTGAGGGAAGCCAATATCGTGTGTCACACAGTGGCACCGTGTGAGTTGGCAGGTATGACAGTGTCTAAAAGAAAAATATTTTTTGTCTCAAAAAGCATGATTTGACATAGTAGTCCCTGGCACTAAAGTAAAATACGTTTTGTGTGGATCTGCCCCTTATGAAAGGTCAGAATACCATCATCACTCACATTGAGGTTAGCCAGTGGCTGGAGTGGCTGATCCTTTGCTCCATGCTGCATTCTGTAGCGGGACAAAAATTAGAATGATAAAATAACAGAGCAATGAATGAAGAGGGCTGGATGAAAGCCACTATAAGTACTAAGATACCAAGTAATATTTAATGTTTCCGTTTTTAGCCACAAAATACAAAACAGGTACCTTGCGATATCAAAACTAAATAAACACAGACACAATTGCAATATACAATATTCCAAAATATAATTAAAAAAAATAAATTCAATTACAATCCTTACATATTAAGTAAATCAGAAACCTATCATGCTACATTATGCATATTATTTTAGCAAAATGAAAAGATCTTGTCTAACGCCTGACCTAGAAATATGTGCAACTTTATTTTGGAATACAACCACCCAAACACTGTTGTCCCTTTTCAAACAATTGAATAAAAGTATAATTAACTGTGAATAGCGTTTCCACAACCGGCAATTCAATATAATTTTTTTAAAGTCTGACATAAACTTATAAACAATTGCTTCGAGACTGCGTGTGAGGCTTTGCATGCAATATATCTAAAACAGGGGGTGTGTTCGTCAGATAAGATTGATATTTTAACTCAGCACTCCGCACAAAGGTGTCCTCTGAAATGGTCTTTAAGTTTAAGTTTTTTTTTTGGTTAACTATGAGCTTTAAGGCGATTTAGCAAATAACAGTGACAAGAAACCATCAACAAGCATTTACAATGCATCGGGTCTCGCGTTTGCTCATGTTAGAGCTGATCGTGTTGTAAACTCCTAACCCGACTTTTCACCTATCGGGCAAAAGTGCATTTATGTACATAACCCGAAAAAGTGAAATCAAGTATGTGAAGCGCTCAACTTCTGGCAAGCGAGATCGCGCTCGTAAATTAGAGAAAAAAAAGTCCACGAGCCCGATGGAAAACAGCGAGCCTCGCATGTTTTCTGTACTTGGTCGCTGCGCTCGAGGAGGGCTAGCCACCGGAAAAGGTATGACGTGTGCATGTCTTCGACTAATGAAAGCAAGCAGATTTTATTAGGGAAGCCCACCAACCAATAAAAAACACTGACGTGTAGTTGACAGGGCTCCGAGCCCTTTTCTAAATACAAAAGAGTCTCCCTGCGAAACGCATGCGCGAGCGCATGCAACGCAGGCTCGACCCTAAGAAGCATTTGTTCTGCCGTGGCGACTGCCCACTAATTGAGCCAAAGGAAAGAACCCCTTCGTCCTCAGATCTCGCCCTGTGTTATTCGTGATCATGCATGCCCTCTATATGGTGACAGAGAGTTTTGGGCCCACTGGTTACCCCATTGCATTTTTTCACGGGTGTCTGTGAGGCTCCCTAAGTGCCACAGATAGAAAAGTATTAGAGTTGGTGCACTTTAAATGCCAGTGACAGTTGCCAGATTGGTGCCTGTTAAGAGACTCCATAGATCCTGTTCAGGCTGGCGCCGCTGGACTTTAGGCAGCAGGAGATCCGTGTTATAAACGCAGCGGGTTTCAAATGATATAAGCACAAAACTGATTGTCATGCTTTTTGGACGAGGCGTTAATGGCACAGTAGCATCAGAATTTTTCTCTGTCTACCTTTCTTCATCGCCTCTCCTATTCCAAGATGTCATGGACTATGACATTAAAAACATAGGCCCGTATTTATACTCCGTTTGCGCCGAATTTGCGTCGTTTTTTTCGACGCAAATTCGACGCTAAACTAACGCCAACTAACGCCATATTTATACTATGGCGTTAGAGGCGTCTAGCGCCAAAGTTCCCGGAATGTGCGTCATTTTTTAGCGTGAACCCCTTCCTTGCGTTAATGATATGCAAGGGAGGCGTTCCCGTCTAAAAAATGACTCCCAGGCCTTTACGTGGTATTTATACTCCTGGGCAAAAGAGACGCCCGGGAGTGGGCGTGGCTAAAAACGGCGCATTTGCGCCGCTTTTTAACGCCTGGGTCAGGCATGGCGTTAAGGGACAAGTGGGCTCAAAATGAGCCCAGAGTGCCCTCCCCTGCCCCCAGGGACCCCCCCTGCCACCCTTGCCCACCCCAGGAGGACACCCAAGGACGGAGGGACCCATCCCATGGACATTAAGGTAAGTTCAGGTAAGTATTTTTTTTTAAATTTTTTGTGGCATAGGGGGGCCTGATTTGTGCCCCCCTACATGCCACTATGCCCAATGACCATGCCCAGGGGACAGAAGTCCCCTGGGCATGGCCATTGGGCAAGGGGGCATGACTCCTATCTTTACAATGATAGGAGTCATGTTGATGGGGGATGGGCGTCGAAAAAAAAATGGCGCAAGTCGGGTTACGACGATTTTTTCGACGTAACCTGACTTGCCCCATTTTAAGACGCCCATACGCCATTTTCCCCCTACGCCGGCGCTGTCTGGTCTACGTGGTTTTTTCCCACGCAAACCAGGCAGCGCCGGTCTGATTGCGCCGTCTAACGCCATTCCATAAATACGGCGCCCGCATGGCGCTTCAGAATGGCGTTAGACGGCGCAAAATTTTTTGACGCTAAACTGCGTTAGCGCAGTTTAGCGTCAAAAAGTATAAATATGGGCCATAGTATTTAAACAATTGCACTCACACTTAACTCACCAAAGACACGGCTTCTATATCTGTCCTTTCCATTTCATGTATCATGGTCAAAACTTTGATTTCGTTGGTGTGATTATGACAACAGGATCTACCTTGAATTTCCATCTTGCTGCATCATCAACAAGTCCAGTATGTGGTGCCTTATTTTTTTCTCCTAAACGATTATAGTCTGCAAAGACCACTGAGTCTTTCCACACTCAAAAGCTTGTATTTCTTGACAAATAACCATCCTCGCTTTTGGCTGGTTGACTTTGTGAACCCAAACTCAGAGTGGAATGAATACGTGGGAGATATTTTTAGGTCCAAGTTTCCAAGTAGAGAAATTCTCTTTCAAAATTGATCAGTAAATAAAATATTGCATGATTTTACGAAAGCTGTTGAGATTTGACTGTTACCTTAATAGACTTTAATAGAGTGATCAGACATCCAGCTTCCAAGCCTTACTCATTCTTTTCTAAGGTATCAGCAACCTCTTGTGGGGCATTCTGCATTATTTAAATTCAACATACACAGATAAAGGAGGAGGTAACTGTACTTGCCAAAAGGCACAAACTCAACTCTCACAAGCCTTGTCAGTACTCATCGACTGGCAGCACTCAACAAGCTCCCGCCAGCCACAGAACTCATGACCTTCTCGCCTCCCCATGCTAAGGTGTTTAGCTAACCTACACTGGTTTCATCAACAAAGATTTATTACCAACTTCCTAATTAATTATCACACTGAGAAAGATAAAATCACACACACTAGGGATCTCAAAATTCAAGAAACAATGTAGAAGCAGTACTCAACTCAGAGAGTCTTCAAACTAAAAGTGGTCCCTTAATAGTGCCGGTTATTAACTTGGCTCCATAAGATCCAAAGTCCACACTACAATAGAATAAAAAATCTATGAGCATTTTTGGGTGTTCAAGAAATAAGATGTGTGTAACCAGTACAAAGTGCCACTTGAATTCTTTACAAAAATTAATAGCGAACTGCGCAACCTTTTATGGGATGGAATCAACTCACCTATCTCCCTTGGTAAGTTGTAAGGGGGAGTATTTGATGGAGGTCTTGCGGTCCAGGGTGTACGGACATACTACTGGGTAGCACAGCTAGTCAATATAAATGACTGGGTTTTTGCAGATGTCGAGGAGCCGGCTCACAGGATATATAGAGCTGCTTTTGGGGACCGTGGATAGCCTTCTGTCCTGTACACTAGAAACACAAACTCCCGTCTTATACTCAGGTAGCAATACCAGCATGGAGGGAAGCCACAAAATTCCTGGGAGGGGAGGGTAAACTGACGGGCGCAGCCCCATTTGGACAAGTGACCAATTAAGTGAACTCTACAATTTGAAGGCCTACAGTAAATGGGGCCTCATAGGTATTGACTGTCTAGGGGACATATGGAGGAGCTGAGCACTGCTCTCCTTTGAAGAACTCAAAGACGAGTTCTCAATGGAGAAATCAGAGTGATACAAATACTCCCAGAGTTGTCCCCGTTAGAAGACAGGCTATTACTAGATCCTATGCCAGAAAAAGCATTCTCCCTGACCTATGAAAAAATAATTAATAATTCCCCAGAGCCCTGGTGCTCTCTTTATGGGGCTTGGGAGGGAGACGAAGATTGGCAAGAAGCCCTACAGAGCCCGCATGACTTGGCAATACAAGCCTGGTTCTGACTGATACCATTTAGAATTTTACACAGATCATATTACTTTCGATCGCTCCTCTATCGTATGGTCATACCGACTCAAACCTCTGTAACAGAGGTTGTGGCCTGGTCAGATCCTTTTCCCACATTCTGTGGAGGTGCCTTATAATACAACACTTCTGGTCCCAGGTAGTGCATATAATGAAGCAAGTAACAGGCCTCGATATACCGCTAGATGCCACATGGCTTGTGCTACACATAACAGGGGAACAAACCTGGCCTCAAAATCATCAGGTATGGCTAAGGCTAGCAGCGCGAGAAGCTAAATGGGACATTGACAGACCATGGGGAACGAGTAGACCACCGGATGGTCCAGGCCTGGGAACACAATAGAGACTGGTGTCAACGGGTGGAACAAGTGTTCTATCAGGGTCGAGGCTGCCCTAAAAATATGATAAAATCTGGTCCCAATGGAGCAAATACAGAGACTTGTGAACACATAAACAAATGGAACCAGGGGAACGGGAGAGCCTAGGCAATGGTCTCGGGTTGGGGTTGGGTATGGGACATAGACAAGGTCTTATTTGGGTTGATAAGGGCCACGGGTATTGAATTTTATTTATGCAGTAAACTGATGTGTTGTATTTGTTCTCCTCCGGACACAAACAGAACACTGTCCCTTAACTGTACTAAACATTCTGTACTGAGCATCTGTTTCATTCTAATAAAAAGATTTACAAAACAAGATAAGATGGGTGTGATGCATAGAACAGTTAAGTCATAAGACAATGTCCATGTAAAAAGTGACAAACATTTCAGATTAAAGATATTCTTCTTGAGGGAACTAAGATTCTAACTGTCTGAGGAGATAAAGGTAGAACAAGGTAATACCAAGTAAAAAGATATGCACAGACATCTTGAGCAAACACTGGGAAGAACAATCAAGAAGTGAAGAGTTAGCCTACGTGGACTCTTACATTTCCTAAAACATTCAACGCAAACATTTTCCCAGGTTACAATACCTTGTCATACAAGAGGATAGAAAGGGTTTTCGAAAAAGCACTAGATGTGCTGTTACTACCTGACCATGGTTGAAATACTGGAGTTGTCTCGCCTATTGTGGTTTGTTTCCTTAAAATAGAGGAAGTTATCTAGTGGTGCGAAAAATAAAGTGTCCCCCTTAAAATCATACGGTGTACATACTAATGTATATTAGGTGTCCACCTAGTCTTCATCAAGCCCTAACACCAGAAAGATATGCCACATCATCATTTAACAAGGTAATTAGAATCAGGTGCTGCTAAACAAACTAGACATAGTTAGTACAGATATATGAAGTACTGAAATCTGCATATTAAATCATAAAATCATACACATCTTCTGGAACAATTTCCTCTGGACAGATGAGACAAAAGTTGAGTTGTTAGGCTGTAGTGTACAAGCGCAAATTTCAAGAAAATCAAATAATGCATACCACTTCAAAACCCATATACCAACCATCAAGCGTGGTGGTGTAGGTTGATGATAAGGGTCTGCTTTGCAGTTTCAGGACCTCAGTGGCTATAGAACACTGTGAGCACAATGAATTTATCTCTGTACTAGTGCATTGTAAAGGAAAATATGAGCCCATCTGACCTAAAGGCCAGATTGATAAAGTCTTGACGGAAGCATTACTTGAAGCTAGTGTAGGTTCCACTTGTTACTGCACTTACTCTGTCAGATAAGGTTACTGAACATTAGCTGACCTTTTTGTTTAATAATGTGTTGCAAACTCTGTGTGCGGTATCGTGAGTTTAGATGTGTCTACTATTATAATTCGGCAATGCCTAGATAAATGTAAGATATGTATTTATATGTACAATTATAGAAAATACGGGGTTAAGTGTAACAATTATGGACTGTGCACAATGCAAAAATTGGACTGCATGGCCAATACAAAAAAACCCATAGCCATTCATCCTACCTACATAAAACTAGCCTTGGTGACCAAATAAAAAAGCCAGGGATCTCCATGTGAGTTCCATATCATAAATAAATACATTGAATTTAATTGAATCATGCAGGGAAAGAAATACATTTGCGTATAAATACATGTATACATTTGCAGACATGTATTATGCTGTCCATTCTGCAAAAATCAAGAAAACCCCTTCTAAAAGCAAACAGCTACCCTAGTGAACATGGAAAAGGGACTCCAGAGATCACAGATGGATGGAATTTGTACCAAATTGTACCAAAGTGTGCAATAAACCTGATTAAATCAATCAAAGCACATCCTTTATTAAATTTACAATACGTGTTACAACAGTTCCCACGACAGTGCCTCCTGCATGCCACTAGAAAAGGAATTCAACAACTAACTGCTCATATCACCACCTTCCTCAAGCATTGTCCAAAACAAGTATCATGAGGGAAATAGACATTTTTTTGCTCCTTTTGTAGGTCTCACCTACAGACAGCTAGCTCTTTAGCTGTTTAGAGGCAGATCTATTGTTTCTAATACATATCACATAGAGCAGGGCATTGGATCAGCCGCTTGATCATGACTGGTGGCTTGTTGTCTAGCTCAATTACCAGCTCGATTGAAGGACTTTCTTTCCTATTCTAGTTTGTGTTCCGACCAGGAGCATTTCAGTCTCACAATGTTCTGCTTGGATGAGTTGTATCATCCCACTGCTGTCTTGAGAGGGCTCTATTTTCTTTGTCACCCAGCACTATATTGGAGTGCATGTGTTTCCTTGCTTGCCCTATGTGCTTTTTTTTCATAGCCAGTTCCATGTCCACATTCCAATCTCCCTCTATTTTTCATGTATGTATTTATTTTACTTTTTGGGTCCAGCAGCTA
Organism: Pleurodeles waltl; assembly: GCF_031143425.1. NCBI lineage: Eukaryota > Metazoa > Chordata > Amphibia > Caudata > Salamandridae > Pleurodeles > Pleurodeles waltl. Next base: position 568,244,363 of record NC_090439.1, read on the forward strand.
CAAAATGGCACCGGGACCCTGTGAACCATCTTGTTTACTCTTCATCTCACCATCCCACTCCCATTCCCCATCTTAATTTGCTGTATTTTATATTTTTACCACAAGGATTCAGTAGTTGCAAATTGCTGCCGAGCCAGATGTTTTCATTTTGTGCACTTTTTTTTTTACAATATTTTACTTTTAATTTAACTTTTATGATGGCCATCCACAATGCTAGAATGGTAAATTTAAATTGTCTCTCATGCATCATAACACATGCACACGCATCAGCAGGCATTTTGTGAAGGTGTTTCTTTAATAAAAATCAGCTTTGGGAAAGCTCATAGCTTGGCACTTTAGAGCCATGGCCTACTGATTTGCTTATGCTTGCCTTTTTTTTATTTACACCTGCTTCATGTGACAGTGACATCCAGTTACCTCCCCTCTGTTTCAAGATTCTTGGTCATGTGACCCTGTGAGATGCCAAACTTGGAAATGCTTAATGCCAGAAACCCTGCACCCGCTATTACTCAACCTACCATTTTGAGCAAGAAGCCTCAGGAACACTGCAGAAGGTTTCCATGAACCAATCCTCCCTTGCCCATATGGGACAGGGATCGTAACATACCACAAGCAGTTTACAATTTATTACTGAAGAATATCTGTTTAAAAACGTCATGTGTTTAGCCGCCTAAAGTAACCACCCTATACATACGGCTGATTTATCCATTCTATATACCTTTAATGGAAAATACTGATAATAGGATAGCTGAGAACTGTATAATTTGCTAATTTAATCAATTCCGGGAGGACCTTTAGAAATACTTTATTATGAAATTAAGAACTCTGCACATTCCTAACCTTTCCCGGCCAAACCACACCCATAAATATGTAAATAAAGTCACTGTGGTGATGCTCAACAAAACTGGGCTCCAAGATAAAATATTCCTCTGAATTTTCTAGTAAACTGCATGTGCATCAGTGCTTTAAATGGGCCGGTACTGGCCAGTACTAAGTACCGGCACTTTTTTATTTGGAGAGGGAGAGTACCTGCACTTTTCAGGAAAAACTTAATACTTTTAATTGGAGAGTACCAGGACTTCTCAGAAACAAGTAGGTACTCTGGTCCAGAGTACCTGCAATTTTATTTTTCCACTTCAAGCACTGATGTACATGGACGCCATTCGTGTCTACTTTAAGAAATAAATCTCTCTTTACTGGGCAAAAGTGCTCAAGGTGAGTAGTCAAATGTCTCTGAGCACTGTTGGCAGTGCTTAATTTGGGCCAGTGGTAGCAGGTGGCATCCCCACGGTGCTCGTTTTTGGGCACCAGAACTTATTTTTCCTCATCAGACCTTAACTTAGAGCAGGAGGGAATAAAGCACATAGGGGGATGAGAAAAACAGAAAAACAGTGACAAAAGGAGAGAGCAGGAATCTGAGACAGGGAGTGTCTTACAGTGGACTAAGGAGGAATGAGGTGCAATCAAGACTACACAGCCTTGGAAACTGGCACACCAACTTTCAATAGTGCAGGCAGCGTGCGTCTGAGAAAAACGCATTGGACTCCCACACATATTATTTTATAGAATAAGTACTGACTGCTGGCATTTGGTCAAATTATGCCCAGTAGACAAACTCCTTTTAGTTCCATTTAATGAATGTCATGGGTTTGAACATGAACTATACCTTTGAATATGTGCCTCAAACCAGCTCAGCTTATAATATTTTTACCTAAGCTTCACTAACAATATAAATGTATGAACAAACTCATCTTGCCACTAGAAAGGAAATTTTAAAAAATCAATCAAATCCAACGATCTATTAGCAAATTAAATTTACAAGTATCAATATGTACAGTTTTGTAGTAATATACAGAATATAGGTGAGGCCCACAATATAATTAATTGACTTCAACAACTATATTACTCTGACTATGTCACTCTGGTATCACTCCAATATTGTCATATGCTTCACCTTTATGTTAAAGTTGCAAGCGAATGAACCTCATAGACTCATTTAATCTACTAACAAAGTGTACCAGATATTAACACTCCCCTGCAATGGAACAAATTGTTCTGTTTGGCAAAGCATCTACCTTAATTTCCTGGTGTTGTACTCCTACATCTCCCAAATGTTCCTTTTCCTCTGTTAATGATCCAAACTAATGTCCTTCCACCTTACTCTTTGATGGCCCGCTCCCAGGGGAGGACTGCCTAGCATGATCTGAAACATCGCAGACTCATAATAGGTGGAGAGCTTCAATGAAGACTTAACATCTGTAGATAACACTGTTATGGAACGTTCAATGCATCCACTCATCTACACGAACTTCTTGTGAAGGGGCAGGTACCTTACCATCTTAACTTTTCAGGACTTATATAATTAATGTAATTTAATTAAAATAATTGTAATGGGAAGCAGACACTTACAAATAAAACCTGCAATGTTTTATCTGTAAGCTCTGCCCCTATATGTAACCCCAACAACCAACAAGATGCTGTCAAAAGATATTCGACACATCAAACGCTTTAGAGATATGTCTAAACCACCAGTATACATTGGACTCATTCCCTTGCACTGCCAACACAACATGCACCCAAGCCACACAATTAATATTTGCACATCTGCACAACAACAGTACACATTAGAAACAGTCCCTGAAGACATCACACGTACAACAGGACTCCAAGCTCTAGTCTTGGCTAAGCATTTGATACCTCATCTGCAAAGCCATATGAATGTATTCTCCTTCTTCATTGTACATCAACAGTATGCATTATATAGTACAATTGACCCATCATACACATAATGTGGCCTCAGCAAACCAGTTGGCTAAGTAATTGCCATCCGAACAACACATCCATATCAATCTAGATTCAGACCTCGCCCTGAACCAACAGCACACACCCTGGAACCATCAAACGGACAACACGCCTCCAAGCCTTATGAATGACTAAGCAGTGCCATTTCAACAGCCCATTATATTCATACTTCACCCCATGTAAAAAGTACCAACAAAATAAAACCCTGTATACCACAATACAAACAACATGGCTGCAAGCAATATTCTTGCCTACGTGTTTGTACTTCAACAGCACATCCTTAGCTTCTCACAAATACGCACATCAATCATGCAGAAAGTGCTAATTTAAGAATACCCCACTGGCCTACAACCAACATTTCACTACAGCCAATTAATCGGTAAAGATGTCTTCAACTCAACTGCAACCTCAATCTGAGCAACGTACTTTCTTTCAAACTCATGAAAAGAGTGAATTAAATTCAAAAATCCTTCAGCCACACACATCTTAGTTTCAAACAGATTCATACAAGTAGCAGACTACTCTCCACTGTAACCTACTACTAAACAATACAATGGTGTGTCCTAACCTTGTGATAATTACCCAATAGGGCTCATCTGCAAACAAAATTAAACAAAGTCAACTACAATGTCACCAGTTCACCTTGAAAACGGATTAATGGAAATCCCAGAACTCTCGCTGGTGCCACTTTACTGGACTCTCCGCCTTAAGCATTGTTGAATCTCCATTCTAATTTCACATCTTAAGTGCTTAGATTGCCTGTATTAGCCTTTACAATTCTGACTTCCAAGTAAACCAATTATAGTGAATTTGGCACTGAAATGTTTTTTAATTATACACTAATTATCAGCATGACTTTCATTGTTGCACAGATCGATCAGGCAGCTGGGGGTAAGCACATCAATATACATTTCTCACACTTTTGTACCACAAGTATGGAAACCAAAGTACACAGCCATTTCCTCTGGATTGTAGAAGAGAAAGCACACCTTTACTTCTCAAAGTATCAAAAATGTAACAGTCAATGTTGGGTGAGAAACTATATGGCATAGCTTGTGGTCAACGACTCCCATAGTCAGAGGTCTTCAAAAATAATGCAGATGCATAAGTCACTTGTGCAGGTTTACAATAGTTTTGAAAAGTTAGGGCCCAAATGTTATAGGATAGTGTTTGCGGCAGTATACATCAGGCAGGGCCCTCTTCTGGAATACTGTATACAATTCAAGAGGTCTTTTCTTCAACACGATAAAACTGAGTGGAAACGTTTAGATAGAGCCTACTCCAAGGCCAAAGGCTTTTATCTTGTGTTATATGAAATGATTTTGGAGTTGTGCTGAAATTTAAAGCTAAATGTCGATTTAATGTGGTTCACCACTGCGACGCACACTGCTCGTACCCAAGTAAATATCTCGAGGCAAAAGCTAATTCTGCAACACCCTTTTTGTTGGGCTCTGACCGCTGACCGCTGACCCATGACCCCTGATCTTCTTCTGAAGGAAGTACAAACAACGTGCATTTCCCGACTTTCTAAAAGCATTGCCTGAAATTCCTGACTGTTGATTTTGATTGATTGCCCTCCTCAGTGGGTGCTCGCAGCACTGATCTTGGTTTCAAACAGACAGAGAGAAATAGTAAGGGTGGAGTAATTACTATGTTTAAAGCAAAATAAACAGGTAGTAAGAACCGCCTACATTTTTTTGCAGAAGCACATTCTTGGAACTAAATATCATCATCTGACCCGAGTAAAGTTAGAAAACATTTTTCCGGAGAAAAAAAACACGTTAGAAATGCAGAGAAAAGAGTCCCCGCGAAACAGGCAAGGACAAAAATAACTGTAAATATATTTAATAAGTGTCAGTGTTAGGATGGACAGAGGAAAGCACATGTACTGAGAAAACAATAATTAGGCCCGTATTTATACTTGTTGGCGCTAAACTGCGCTAACGCAGTTTAGCGTCAAAAAAATTAGCGCCGGCTAACGCCATTCTGAAGCGCCATGCGGGCGCCGTATTTATTGAATGGCATTAGCTGGCGTTAGCACACCGGCGCTGCCTGGTGTGCGTGGAAAAAAAACACGTACACCAGGCAGCGCCGGCGTAGGGGAAAATGGCGTATGGGCGTCTTAAAATGGGGCAAGTCAGGTTGAGGCAAAAAAATCGCCTCAACCCGATTTGCGCCATTTTTTTACGACGCCCAGACGCCATTTACATGACTCCCGTCTTAGTAAAGACAGGAGTCATGCCCCCTTGCCCAATGGCCATGCCCAGGGGACTTATGTCCCCTGGGCATGGTCATTGGGCATTGTGGCATGTAGGGGGGCACAAATCAGGCCCCCCTATGCCCCCCAAAAAAAAAAAAAAAAAATACTTACCTGAACTTACCTTAATGTCTCTGGGGTGGCTTCCTCCATCCTTGGGGGTCCTCCTGGGGTGGGCAAGGGTGGCAGGGGGTGTCCCTGGGGGCAGGGGAGGGCACCTCTGGGCTCATTCTGAGCACACAGGTCCCTTAACGCCTGCCCTGACCCAGGCGTTAAAAAGAGGCGCAAATGCGTTTTTTTTTTACCCGCCCACTCCCGGGCGTGATTTTTGCCCGGGAGTATAAATACGACGCATATGCGTCGGAGTCATTTTTTAAGACGGGAACGCCTACCTTGCATCTCATTAACGCAAGGAAGGCGTTCACGCCAAAAAATGACGCTAACTCCATGAACTTTGGCGCTAGACGCGTCTAACGCCAAAGTATAAATATGGAGTTAGTTTTGCGTCGAATTTGCGTCGAAAAAAACGACGCAAATTCGGCGCAAACGGAGTATAAATATGCCCCTTAACGTGAATGCTACAGACAGCATATGACACGGGCAAGCCAGGGAAATTGGACAAATTGGCAGCTCTTCCTGTTATCACATGTTCTACTTCTAGGAGCTCTAGAAAAACTAACAGTTAGTCATGCCAAGAGAATGCTGCTCACAGAAAGACCTTGCTTTGGAGTCAGGAGGCTCACACAGCGTTTCGCTCTGCTACATCTCTAACAGCAGGGCAGTGAAATCGCATGTTAATTGTATGGTGCGTTTCATGAAAATAATCAATAGTTAACTCTTTTATCATATCATTGTATGGAATAGTGGCAAACCAAAAAGTGAATAAACAAATTGTTATATGCAACTTGAATAGAATATGTGACACGGAAATACAAACAGAAATCTACAGGTCATACAACAGCAATTCATCCAAAACAAATGCCCTATTTTAAATGAACTGTTTGTCCAACACTGGATTTACTGTGCCATGAAAAAGCAAAAAAAAAAAATATATATATATATATATATATATATATATATATATATATTATGTCCACACCCAAGAAAACTGCGTCTGTGTCCACGCTTTGCTTCTCATCGATTAAAAGGAAATTAAACATGTGCTACTGAGTAGCCGCCTGGATAAATTAACCCAGTTTGAGGCCTTCAGAACCAATGTTGCAGTTAGGAGAGAAGCGGCTGGAGCTCGCGCAGTCATTTCTGGAATTTAACACACTGCAGTGACCCAGACAGGTTTTCGCACACTTAACTAAAACTTATGATGGGTATATTCCGTTCATTTCATAGCACCAGGAATGCTGGGATTTTGTCCTCACAAGTGGAATTTCCTCACACAAACGCTGCCAGTGTAGTTGAATTTCCATGTAAACAAATCTGATTTTAGAGTCAGGTTTGTAAGTATTTCAGGGTGTTTTCACCTGTACAATAGTTGCGGAACACCCACAAACTTGCCAGTTTGTGGATTTTAACCAGTAGCATGCAAGGAGTTTGTAGTATTTTGATTTTACATAGAAAAATGGTAAAGCTACTTGCGTTACAGTATATGTATAGTGGGTTAAATGGGAGGCTATGCTTATGTCACTTTCTATGTAGATCTATTTGTAGATTCAGAGTGTTTGAATCATCGGGAGGTTCGGGTGCGAATGAAGAGAGGGCGCGGTTGGGCGGGAGATATGCTGGTCGAGGTTTCCTGAGGTGTTTACGCTGTGTTTTCATCAATAAAAGAACACTTTCTAACATGCGATCCACGTCGTGATTACTACAGAGTTTTACACTCTAAGTATTTTAATCTTTTACTCCTGCTCAGGGCCAGTGTTGAAATGGGTATTTGAAGTGCGACTGGAGAGGGAACGCGATGCAGGAGAAGAGGTTTCTCAACAGAGAAAATCGTTTTCTCAAAGGAAAAACAAAACATTTTTGAAGAGCAAATGCACTTCTGCATTACGATTTTGTATGCAGAAATAAATATCTGTATATTACTGTATGGGCCAAGAGTTATACATAATTCCCATTAGAGATGTGGCATGTGGCTTACTGTCCAAAGTTGCAGATTCTGGAACTGGTGAAACTGTTTGGGGTCCAGGCATTGGCTCAACATTCTGTGATTCTGGGCAAATCGCTTAATCGGTCTGTGCCCCCCCCAAAAAAAAATTAATGGTATCTGCTTCTCGTGTAAGTGCCCTTAGGCTAAGTTAGCACTGTCTGCTCCTGCAAGAAATCCTTTTCCATTCTTTGAATAGTTGACATCTACTTCAAACTTAGGAGTAAGCCTATAGGAGAGCATTTCTGACTCTTAGCCAGGGACTTTTGGGACTTGAGCCCATGGTGAGCAAATTGAGATAAACACCCACTGTAACGTGAAGTGGAAAAGAACATTTCCAAGTGAAAACCTACACACTACACATCAATAATCCACACTGGCCCTATAAGGGAATTTAACAGATTAGTCTGAATTTTAAAACGTCCATGGGAGACACAACAAAGCTTTCATTTGCATCTGGAGTACATTTCTAAACAAGCCTAATTAAAATGACGAATATCAACCATAACTGTCCCTTGTAAACAAAAACATATTTTTTATTCTTTAGGAAAAATTGATTTCCATTTACATAGAGAAGCTTCAAGGACCCAAGAATTCTGTTGGAATGAAATTGAATAGAGGTAGCCCAATTCCTGTACAAGGAGGAATCAGATCTTTCAACTACAGAAAGGCACAGATTTCATGTGGGTTGTAGCTTAATGGAATTCTTTAATGGGCCAATACTCTAATACCATGATGGACTGATAGTAGCTTGATTGGGAAGCACAACAGTTTGGTAATACCAGGCCAGGATACATTCAGAATTAGTTGTTCACTTGGGAAATGGTCCTTAGTGCATCAGCTAAAGGCACGGTGTGGCTGCAGAAGGTGAACTGATGCTCCTGATTGCACGAGAGCATAGAAATTCTTCTATGCTTCAGGTGGTACACAGGATGTCAAAGGAAGATGAGACACTGTTAGATTCATGGATGTGTAATTTAATAAAATATCCTGTAAAAAATCTACTTGTCCCTTTGGTGCCATGCAGTGCGGCAACAAATTATGGCACCAAACTCATTATATAAGAGCTCTGATAATAGCCTCTCTCAATATGCCAGGGCTATTACTATAATAGGGCTTGAATACTAGCAGCTTCCTTATCTCGCCACCTTTCCACAGATCTACATACTGGGGCTGAAGTTAGCGGTAAGTAGTAGTTCCAGGGTTGGAATGCCCTCTCGAGTCTGTGCAAACCAACTAACGTTTGTGTTTCAAACGTTTTTCCCAGCTATTCTCTAATCATTTTCCTTGCTGAGAAAGGTTGAAAATATACTCCTGACGAGGGTCAGAAGTAAAACTTCTTCCAGGGTTGGGAAAAAAAGTGGTTAAAGGGAAAGTGAATTTGTAAACACTTAACAGATTTTCGCATGAGCAAATCTACACCTGCAGAGCTGCTTTTGCTGAAGTACATTTCAAAACATATTTTCTAGGAGTACGATTTCCTGGTCTGCTTCTGTAAATTCTTGTGAATTCATGAAAAACACAAATCTGCACTAATGCAAAGACATACACCATGGGTGCATTTTTGTGACTTTCTTTAAGAATTGCCACCCTAATTAAGTCCAGTGTTAACCAAGACCTTTTGAGTTATTAAAATTCTATCTCTTCTCTATCCATCAATCAGCTGGCTTTTCACTGTGACTGATCCTGCTTGCAGAACCTGTTCCTACTCAGCACCTGGATATCCTTACGGGTGACAAATTCTATGCTCTACAAATGTATTTCACCTTACATTACAATGATCGCGATCTGCTGTTTCACAGGGAGCACATCAGCACACAAAGTAGTTTTGTTCAGGGCCAAGAACTACTGTGGCTATGTGTGCTTTTTGGGACCAAAAAATATTCTAGCTTTATGCTAAAACTGGTTTACAATGATGAAAGCCCAGCAGCTCCCACATCAAACAAGTTTTACAAAATCAGTGTCAAAACAAGGCACGCACTGACAAAACCAAAAGACTGATGACCACTGTCAGACCTATTGGCTGTGAGAGGCTTGTTTGCACTGACTTTCCATTATGAATATTTTTGGGAAATATTAGCATGCATCAAGACATTTTACTTAATAATGCTTCAAAGAAATGGTACCTAGAATTTCACAGTAGTTTAGCAAAACATTTTTTTCCTAGTTGCATTTTTGTGAACATTTTATTTTGAAAGCTGAAAATCATCATTCTTGCTTTCAAGCATCTGCAAACATTTGCATTTCATTGGAGAGCATTGTGGGAGCATGTCACAGAGCAGAGAACAGGCTAACCCGTGTATAGTGAGAGAGGAAATGTGAATGTCTGAGTCTCTTTTAGTGTTTACAAGCATTTTCTTTTTTTATTTGGTCAGTTCCCTCTTTTATCTCATGTGACTTCTTTTAGCTTCTTGTATGTTTGTTTCTTCTCTCGCGCTCTCTCTCACTCTCTCTCTTGTGGTAACCTTCCCTTCTCTTTTTTTAGGTGAAGGACAACTCTTCTCTTTGGGTCTCTTCTTTTCGGTGTGCCGCAGAAAACCAGATGTCAGGTAAGCGTTTTTTTATTATGTGTGCCAAGGATGGGGATGTGCTTGTGGTGGGGTCAGGGTGTGCCCAATAGTGTGGAGCGCATGTCCATACGGGTGCTAACAACTATTATCAGCACTCAATGAGCGAAGGTGCCTATTATCTTTCTTCTCTCCCATATGAGTACTCGTATTTCCCAACACAGGTGACTCCCCTTCCCCAGCCACACCACCCCTCACGCTTTCCCACCCACTTTCGGACTTTGTCCCCTTACTACCAATCATATCTTGTTTAGCCACACCCATCCTAGGACGTGGGGAGTGTAGGTGGCTTTGACTGGTCTTTCTCTTCCACTCGCTCTCCCCAGGTAGTCCAACGTCTTCTTTGTGCCATCTGGCTGAGTCTCCTCCTTCACAGGGTTTTCCTGCTCCACTGTGCTCACTTGCTCCGTTAGGCTTTCCGGCTCTTCCGAAGTCTCCCCCTTTCCAGTCACTTGGTCGGGTCCCGCGGCTTCAGTCTTCATGACTAATGGCGTCTCTTCTTTTCCTGGTGTTGACTCCTTCCTCGCATCCGCAGTGAGCTGCTGCCTTTGTACAATGTGCGCCTGACCTCTGGTCTCATCTCGTAACTTGCACATCACCCAAATGTTTTCAGGTATCTCGGGGGAAACGATTTCTGGTGTTCCCCTGGGGTAGCTTGGATCGTAAGAGGCCCCTCACCTGATGTCTTCCACAGTCGGGCTCACGACTGCTATCCTGTTACACTACTCCCATTTCTGGAATGGCTGGTCGGGCCATGAGGATACTGCTGCCCATGAGAGGAAATATTCATTTTTTGGGTGTTTGCTAGAAAGATGGAGTGTCAGAAAAGTAAAGGTTTGCAAAGTTAAGAACCATTGTAGATTCTAGGATTGGTGTCTTTATTACATGAAAGCCAGTTTAGAGGGACCTGGTCTGTGTGTAGGATACAAGAGCGTCCCAACAGATAATATTGGAGTGCTTTAATTGCCCACTTGCTACACAAGCATTCATTTCCTATGATGGGGTAAGACTGTTCCCCCAGTAACTGTTATTGGCTGATGTAGACTACTGGGTGAAGATGCAAGAAAGAGACCCACGGCACATCGCAGATGTATGAAAGTTTCAGTTTATTCTTCTATAATGTCTCAGGACGAAATTGACACCTGACCCAATAAGACATCTTGGGCACGGTATCAGAAGGCCAATACAATTCTCATGTTCGGAAAACAACAGCCGCATATCCTGTGTAAAGAATTAAAACCACAATCTGTGTCAGGGTGTGGTAATGAGAGAGAAAATGTCTTGCTATCAAGAGAGACTCCATACGCATGCAGAAAAATGTATAAAGTAGAAGAGAGCATATCTCCAAAGCATGGAAGTGTCCAGTGGTATTCAAGAGTTCCAATGGCTGCTAGTGTAATGAAGGATAATGTGCCACGGGATGGAAGGAGTATCCGAAGACCATGATAAGCCTGAAGTGTGGAAAAAGGGAATCATGCAGGCATATGAAGAAGCAAGTTTGAGCATAAGGTCAGAAGAGCAAACGATTGGAGGACAGGGGCAATTGAATGAAACTAGGTCTGAACAACGGAAAAATACTAGTACAGGGATCAGTGAAAAAACTTTATCAGTCCCCCCTTGTGTGAGAAAATGTATTAATCTTCTCTTCCCTACTAATGGTTAAAAAACAGCAATATAGGAAAACAACTGTACCAATTTTTAAAATAAACCGTCTTCCTACTTGTTTGGCGCTGGAAACTTCAAACTTATTATACTGGAGGTTTAGTCAGTACTAGAAGTTATTTGTGTGCAATCTGGTGAATGGTTAATTGAGAATGGTGGGTGGTTGGATAAAATATAGCAGTGAATAGGGGCAAGAACGGCCCGCTCTGGAAAGCGTAGACCGTTAAAAAAGAGGTGTAAGTTTATGAAAATGGTAAAGTAGCTAGAAGGCAAGTAAAAATCAATTTGCCCAACACAGACAACAGGATTTTTATAACGTAAGAAAAAGCAGGAAGACAAAAATTATATGAACGTGGCGCACAGTCGTTTGTGAACGTGTGTGCTGAAATGACAATAACTTCGTAAACTGCTATGAAGTATATAGCGTGTCTCCGAACTCTAAAAGTCGGACAGAAGAGTAAGTACTACCTTCAACCAGCAACAGGAATGTTGATTGTCTGTTAACGGCGTCACATATGAATTGCACGCCGGTAACCAGCTGCTATTTTATGTGTGGCTGGGAAATGGAAAGAGAGGACGGACTACGTCAGAACCAACTATAGTGAGCGCCATGTTGGGAGGAATGTAAATCTTAAGAAGATTTTAGAAACGAAAGTAGTGCGTGTGTCCAAAGTAAGGGTGACAGAGCCATGCAGATCTAAGAGAGAATTACACCACAAACAAAAAATGTGTGCTGAATAAATGCAAAAGCATAAATAACAATATAAACATGGCGAGTCATTTTTCATGAACCAACACAAGACAAATATGGTCGTGTAAGGACAATTGCAACATAATCATAGCATAAGAGACATCAATCAAAGGGCAAATACAAATGTGTAAATTTACAATCATTTGCATATTGGTTAAGAGACATATACAATCACATATGAGGTGTGAGATGTGGTTGGGGCATAAAGAACATCATTCAAATGCCACAAGGATTTTGATGTAATATGTGACAAATTGCAGCAAGAAGGTCCAAACTTTTATATGCGAAACACAACTGTCATTGTGAAAATGATAATTCCACTGAAAATGTGTTATTGAGAAAACGGGTTATAGAAAGACATGTAGATCTTTATCAGACTTTAGACCCTCCTCAACTGCCTGTAATTTAATGATCCATCTACTCTCTAGTTGTCTAAGCCGGAGAGTCCTATTACCACCCCTCGGGCAACTGCCTAGGGTAGCAATACCATGTGTGCGTATATCCAGTCTTTCTTGCAATGGATGTTCTAGATTGTAATGTAACGCAAAAGGATAGTCATTGTTTTTATTTTTGATTGCCCTAATGTGTTCCTGTAATCCTTCTTTGAATGGTCTGATGGTGCTCCCATCATAGATCTTTTTACAGGTACAGATAATGCAGTATACAATGAACTTGGTGTTGCAATTCACTCTCCGGCTTAGGCAACTAGAGAGTAGATGGATCATTAAATTACAGGCAGTTGAGGAGGGTCTCAATTCTGAGAAAGATCTACATGTCTTTCTATAACCCATTTTCTCAATAACACATTTTCAGTGGAATTATCATTTTCACAATGACAGTTGTGTTTCGCATATAAAAGTTTGGACCTTCTTGCTGCATTTTGTCACATATTACATCAGAATCCTTGTGGCATTTGAATGATGTTCTTTGTGCCCCAACCACATCTCACTCCTCCTATGTGATTGTATATGTCTCTTAACCAATATGCAAATGATTGTAAATTTACACATTTGTATTTGCCCTTTGATTGATGTCTCTTATGCTATGATTATGTTGCAATTGTCCTTACACAATCATATTTGTCTTGTGTTGGTTCATGAAAAATGACTTGCCATGTTTATATTGTTATTTATGCTTTTGCATTTATTCAGCACACCTTTTTTGTATGTGGTGTAATTCTCTCTTAGATCTGCATGGCTCTGTCACCCTTACTTGGGACACACGCACTACATTCTTTTCTAAAAGCTTCTTAAGATTTACATTCCTCCCAACATGGCGCTCACTATAGTTGGTTCTGACGTAGTCCGTCCTCTCTTTCCATTTCCCAGCCACACATAAAATAGCAGCTGGTTACCGGCGCGCAATTCATATGCGACGCCGTTAACAAACGATCAACATTCCCGTTGCTGGTTGAAGGTAGGACTTACTCTTCTGTCCGACTTATAGAGTTCGGAGACATGCTATATACTTCATAGCGGTTTCCCATGTTATTTCCATTTCGGCACACACGTTCACAAACGACTGTGCGCCACGTTCATATAATTTTTGTCTTCCTGCTTTTTCTTACGTTATAAAAATCCTGGTGTCTATGTTGGGCAAACTGATTTTTACTTGCCTTCTAGCTACTTTACCATTTTCATAAACTTACACCTCTTTTTTAACGGTCTACGCTTTCCAGAGCGGGCCGTTCTTGCCCCTGTTCACTGCTATATTTTATCCAACCACCCACCATTCTCAATTAACCATTCACCAGATTGCACACAAATAACTTCTAGTACTGACCAAACGTCCAATATAATAAGTTTGAAGCATCCAGTGCCAAACAAGTAGGAAGACGGTTTATTTTAAAAATTGGTACAGTTGTTTTCCTATATTGCCGTTTTTTAACCATTAGTAGGGAAGAGAAGATTAATACATTTTCTCACACAAGGGGGGACTGATAAAGTTTTTTCACTGATCCCCATACTAGTATTTTTCCGTTGTTCAGACCTAGTTTCATTCAATTGCCCCTGTCCTCCAATCGTTTGCTCTTCTGACTTTAAGCTCAACTATGCTTCTTCATACGCCTGCACAATTCCCTTTTTCCACACTTTAGGCTTATCATGGTCTTCGGATACTCCTTCCATCCCGTGGCACATTACCCTTCATTACACTAGCGGCCATTGGAACTCTTGAATACCACTGAACACTTCCATGCTTTGGAGATATGCTCTGTTCTACTTTATACATTTTTCTGCATGCGTATGGAGTCTCTCTTGATAGCAAGAAATGTTCTCTCTCATTACCACATCCTGACACAGATTGTGGTTTTAATTCTTTACACAGGATATGCGGCTGTTGTTTTCCAAACATGAGAATTGTATTGGCCTTCTGATACCGTGCCCAAGATGTCTTATTGGGCCAGGTGTCAATTTCGTCTTGAGACATTATAGAAGAATAAACTGAAACTTTCATACATCTGCGATGTGCCGTGGTTCTCTTTCTTGCATTTTATAACTGTGGCCTCCCCGAGGTGACAGTTTACGCACCCTGCAGCTGGGTGCATAACCACTTGGGCACTCCTTTCTTCATCACAGACTTTACCATCATGGATTTCGCAACAAGACGCTAGCTCACCTTCTGGAAGTGCGCACCATTTTCTACACAGTAACAACTTTTGTTGTTATTTGTATATGCATACTAGGTGAAGATGGTTCAAGCCATCAGGTTGGGATAAGACTGCACCCAGTCCCTGATTGGAAGCGTTGGTTCATAAGATTAAGGGTTTGGACAAATCAGGACATCGTAGAATAGGATTAGTACACAGAACAGTTTTCAGTTAATTGAAGCTCTCATGTTGTTGTTGTGTTAGTTCGGTTATTCTGTTGGGTCGTTTGTTTTTCAACAGGTCTGTGAGAGGAGCTGCTTTATCTGTGTACTCTGGATTAAAACATCTATAATAACCAATTAAACACATAAAGGATAGAATCTCATATGCTGTGGCAGGATAGGGAAGGTCCTGGATGGCTTTCACTTTGTATAGTTATACAAATAGCCCCCTGTTTGATGTTGTATCCCAGATTTGAATAGAATCATTAGTTAGGTGATATTTCTCAGGGCTTACCATAAGTCCCGCTTCACAGAGAGTGGCAAGAACCGTTTAGAGGTGATGGATATGCATGTACCAGGAAGGGCTAAAGATAACTATATCGTCAAGGAAATCATCTGCATAGGTATTATGATTTCATAGGAGTATATCCATCAGTCTTTGGAACGTGGCAGGTGCACTGTGTAGCCAAAATGGCAACACCTTGAAGTGATATAGGCCAGATGGTGTGGAAAAATCATTTTCTTCCTCTATCCTGTACTGAAAGGGGGATTTGCCAATATCCCTTTGTGAGGTCTATTATAGTAGGGTATTGGACCACTTCCAGCTGTTCAATAAGTTAATCAACATGTTGCATTGGGTAGGTATCAAATGTGATATGGAGTTAATTTTGGCAAAAGTCTATGCAAAACCTAACAGTACCATTTGGTCTGGCACTAAGACAATGGGTGAACACCATGGGCTTTTGGACGGTTCGATAATGTCTCCTTCTAACATTTTGTTACCTTCCTCTTCTACTGCCTTACGTCGGGCCTGGGGGAATCCAGTACTGTCGTAACCAGATTGTTTTTTCTAGCTCAGTGTGGATGCCATGTTGTATAAGGGTTGTCCTCCCGGAGTTTGGAAAAATACATCCTTGTTACGGTTCACCAAGTCCAGGATTTGCTTTCTTTGTGTTTCTGTTAGGTTGTCGCCTATAGGGGTGTAAGTGCCAAGTCTATCTATTTTTGGGGGACTAACTCAATATCGAGGGGTTGGTTATTTGTGATGAAAAAGGTAGGTTTGGTGTTTGACTAAATTGCATCTGACTCCTTCCACTCATTTAACAAGTTGATATGATAGATTTTTCCATCACTACGGGTATGAGTGACGGCTATTCTATAAGTCGCTGGGGTAACCTTGGCGATAACATCAAAAAGACCCTGCCATTTTGCGAGGAGTTTATCAGGCGAGGTAAGGAGTCCCTTTGCTACCAACTTGTAACTCTCTCAACTTACTACTCAAGTCATAACTGTGTTTTTGTCTCTCCTGTGTTTTTTTTCATTTGGTTTCGAACCTCAGCCCATAGTGTATGTACCTTTTCTTTAAGTGAGCAGGTATAATTGAGGTTCTTACCTTCATCCGCTTCTTCCTCCCAGTATTCAGCAGACATATCTAGTGATGTTCTGGGTTGCCGTCCAAAGACTAGCTCAAAGGGACGATGACCTGTGGAGGACTGAACATGGGTGCGTATTGCATAGAGGACCAGGGGTAGTTTCTTATCCCAGTCCTGTCCTGCATCTAAAATAGTCTTCTTCAGAACGGTCATGATTGTTCTGTTATACCTCTCAACAAGACGGTCTGTTTGTGGGAGGTATACTCACGTCGTTAGAGGTTTTATGCCTAGAATGTGACGTATCTGAATCATGAGTTTAGACATAAATGGGGTTCCCTGGTCCGTAAGCAGTTGTTTAGTAAGCCCCACTCTGGAAAAGAACTCAATCATTGCTTGGGCCACCACTCTGGTAGTCATACTAGTTAGGGGAATGGCCTTGGGATACCTTGTTGTGTAATCATCAAGGACCAATATATATTGGTATCCCTTAGAAGAAGTTACTAAGGGTCCCACTAGGTCCATTCCTACTCTTGAAAAAGGTATGTTGATGATAGGCAGGAGCTGTAAAGGGGCTTTAGGGACCTGAGGTGGGTTAACCCCTTGACACCGTGGGCACGAGGTGCAAAACTTTCAGATATCAGAATAGATGCCAGGCCAATAAAAGTGTCTTAAGAGGTACTCTTTTGCTTTTTCCCTGCCATAATCACTCCCACCCCGGTTTGGCTGTGTGCTAAATGAAGGACCTGTGGTTGATAAGGATGGGGTACCACTAGTTGGGTATGTACCTCGTCATGGAACTTTATGTTTCTATAAAGCAGACCCCGGTTGATTGTAAATAAATTTCTACCTTTTCGTCATCCCCGGGAACAACCTGTGCCCATGCATGCTGTAACATGAGTTCCTCTCTTTGACAGGCTTGAAAACTTCTAGGAGTTTCATCTTCATGATAGACTGTAGTAGAAATAGAACTCACATTAGCTCTGGTGGCTAATTTTTGTTCTTCTCCTTATCTCCCTTAATGTTTTCATTACAAAAACGTGCCTCTTGATGCCAGTCATGGCCATTGCCTACTGAGGGAGCTCGCTGTAAAAGGAGGAGGAAGTCACAGTAATCAGTACCAAGTATTAAATCTTCTATGAGGTGTGGAATGGCTCCAACCCTAAGTGTTTCCTTATACTCTCTCCATTCAATCTCCATCGCAATCTCGGTGACAGCGTATATTCTGGTCTCTCCATATATACAGGTTGTGGCAGGTTTTTTCTCCTTCCTTCCACTGGTGAGGTGAGACCAATTATGCTTTAATAGCCACGTGTCTACACCCAAAACCTACTAATACTGTAGCCAGAAGATCATTAATCTCATGTTGAGTGTGTAGTATGGGCTTTTATCAGTCATGTAGGAACTGTTCCTATTTGCTTTGTTTATAATCTCCTTGGTACATTCACCGGGTCTCAACCATCTAAGGCTGAAGTCTTGTATCCTATAAAACAGGGCTCTGGGGTTTTCATGATTAGCCCATTTCTCTCGCCTGAATTTTAAACGATTATGTTTGCTATCATATCCTACCCTTTCAAATTTAATGAAAAAAGCATCCGAGTCTTCTACCACTTGTTATTTCTGGTGGACCGAGCTACGTATGCTGGTGTGGACCCTAGAACCGGTGATAGTTTCTGTCAACTTGTGTATTGTTGTTTTGTGTACCAGTTGATTGTTGGCAATGAGCATTGCCTGTGATTTCAAAGCCTCTTGTAGCTGTTCCCTGTCTCTCTGTGAGACCCAGACCTGATCTTCTATCATTAACTGTAGGTGCCTCTGTCCTTCGGCAAGCTGCTGCATCATGTCATCCAATGTGATAGTGTAGTCCATCCCTGCCTGGTGTCTAACAGCTGCTAATCCCACTTCTGACACCACTGTCACCAAGCGGAGAATGGGTTAACCCATGCATAGTGAGAGAGGAAATGAGGATGTCAGAGTCTCCTTCAGTATTTACAAGCAATTTCTTTTTTTTATTTTGTCAGTATCCTCTTTTATGTCATTTTACTTATTTTAGTTTCTTGTATGTTTGTTTTCTTCTCTTGCTCTCTCTCTCTCTTGTGGTAACCTTCTATTCTCTTTGTCTTTTCTTTTAGGTGACGGACAGCTCGTCTCTTTGGGTTCTCTTCTTTTTGGTGTACCTGGGAAGAGGAACAGACTGGATGTCAGGTAAGCGTTTTTTTATTATGTGTTCCAAGAGTGGGGATGTGCTCTGAGGGGGTTCAGGGTGTGCCCAATAGTGTGGTGCGTATGCCCATACAGGGTGATAACTATTATCAGCCCTCAATGAATGAGAGTGCCTATTATCTTTGTGCTCTTCCATATGAGTACTAGCATTTCCCAACACAGGTGACTCCCCATCCCTAGCCACACCACCTCTCACGCTTTCCCACCCACTTTTGGAATTTGCCCCCTTACTAGCAACCGTACCTTGTTTAGCTACGTTCCTCCCGGGATGTGGCGTGTGTAGGTGGCTTTTACTAGCCCATCTCTTTCACTTGCTCTGCCCAGGTAGTCTGATGTCAGATGTCTTCTTGGCGCCGTCCGGCTGTGTCTCTTTCTTCACAGGGTTCTCCTGCTCTTCCCAAGTCTCCTGCTTTCCGGTCGCTTGGTCAGGTCCCACGGCTCATGTCATCGTGACTAATGGCGTCTCTTCTTCTCCTGGCGTGCTTTCCTTCCTTGCATCCGCGGTGAGCTGCTGCCTTTGTACAATGTGTGCCTGACCTCTGGTACTGCCTCATAACCTGCATGTTTCAGGTATCACAGGGAATGAGATTTCCAATGTTCCCCCATGGTGCCTTGGATCGTAAGAGGCCCCTCCATAGCAAGGCTCGCGGCTGCTATCCTGTTACAGAACATTATATGTCGCCTCATATTTTTAAACTTTGTAAACGTGTGTACACATTTCTTTTTTAATGGAACCACTGTCTGTAGTGCAGTCCGAGCTTACAACAAATATTTAGAAAGCTCACCCTAATAACAAAAGCTTTGCATTACTGAATCATTAATACAAGTTCAAACAGCATTAACATATAGACACAAATATTACCTCAACTGCAGACAATTCCTTTCCCTGCTCTGTAATGTGGTACTGTAAATTGACAGCCAAAGGGTTTGCGCTGCAGGGGTTTGGGCCTACTTGTCCCAAGAACAAAATAAACCTGAAACCTTTTTGTCCTTGACCAAAAACAATATGCCATGGGTGTCGGGCTATAGGAATTCCACATCCCTGGTTCGATTGGTGATCTTGGTCAGCACTTATGTTTTGAGTTAGGCACTGGAACTGCAACTCTTTCTCCAGGATTTAGTTTAATTGATTTCAGAATCCCTTTATATAGCAATTGGTAGTATGTCAAAATATCAAAAACAAAAAACATTGGCTGTCATAAATATCATGGCTAAGGTAACATCTATCCCATTAGATTTGTTTTTCTATTATTAACTCCAATGGGTGACATTTTGGTAAGCAATGTTAAGGACCTATTTTTGTCAGATGATATTAGGGGAATGATATTCTGATATCAATACCATTGCAATGTTTCTCTGCTGCATTCCTTCCAAAACAGTCAAAAGAATAGAGCATCATAATATGGAGAGGCTGCTACAACTACAAAGATCTGTTGAAAACTCCAGAGGAGCTGAATGAACTAGGGAGCAGGTTAGACTAGAGAGGGGAGTTGAAAAAGGTGGTCTGTGAAAGAGAACAAATAACTAATTTTAACAACTAATTGTAAACAAAGAAAACAATATACAACATTCCTGGATGGATGTTCTCATTGGTATCTTCTGATTAAATCGGATTCTTATCGAATAAGCTGTTGCATAAAAATCAGGAGTGTGCCTTGCCAACCTGTTTCACAGTCCTTAGCAACCAAATAGGCCAATGGATCCTCCTATCGGATTCGCACTGGGCCAGCCCATTGCTTATCTTTGGTTGGCTCCCTTACCAATCTCATTTGCCTGCTTCTTATTTAATAGCTTTCGTTCCTCTTTTTGTGTTTGTCCATCCTTTTTAGTTTCGCTTCTTTACCATTCTTCTGAATGGACCCTACTTCTACTACTTTCAGGGAACTACATTTTTGTTTCAGTATTTTGTGACAGTGCATGCTTTCTTGCTCTTTCCCTAACACCTCTTCCAAATGTGCTGCATACCCACTAACAATCACCCTGGCTCTATGTATTACCCTCCCTCCCAGCTCGTCAGTTGCTACTCTGGTTCATGTATTATGAAAAAAGAATGCATTTATATGGGTCGAAAGACTTTTATTTTTTTACTATGATGCTTGACATCTGCAGTAACAGTTTTGGGTTATTTGGCTCTGTTGAAAGGGGTCAGCAAAACAGCACTAGCAAAGTAAACAGGCAAGACCTATTGGGTTTGTCGATGCTTTTTTTAAAAAAATGTTTCCTCACCTGAAAACTGTGACTGGCTAACATTTTTTCATAAGACAGCTTTTTCCGCTTCGGAAGCACCATCACTTATACTACAGTATGTTAGAAAAGATGCAGTATAGAAGAAAAGGCTCTGGGAAGAGTCAAAAGCACAATGTGGGTGATATTTGCTCCATGTTGAGGACACGAATGTGCTTTTTTCAAAAACACACCTCCTCTGGTGCTCACTGCATCCACCAGGTTTTGTGATACCGGATGTGCACATTCACATAGAGCCCAGGCAGAACAGAAGCAGACAATAGACTACATTACATTGGGAACGGGCAATAGGAACTTGGTTAAATTAGGGCTGGCTCCAACTAAATTCCTTCAAAACTTGAAATGGGTAGTCTATCAACTTCAAAGTCCCAAATAAATCCCTTCATTAATCCTCCCTGATAATCACACAGTGGTTGTTGGTGCTGATGTTAATTTCAGACTCGATTGCTGTACTCGCTTTCAGTCCTTTCCATCACAGTACTCTATGACTCAGCGTGGAATGCGTCTGTAAAATTCCACCGCAGTACTGAGGAAAAGTGTTTCTAACTCTGCCAACCAAAATTGTCCCAGGTAGGCGCCCCCAAAAAGAGACTCTCCCACAGTTCGGTAAGACGCCATTTTTTTTTAATGGATAGAACTTTTCACACACAAGGCTCAAGCTAACGAAGCCATCTTAACCTGCTACGCAGCTTTCTCAGCAAGTACCTCCAAGTTTTCAATCAGAAACTGCCTCCTGTAGAAAGGCTATGGTTTGGGCTACATCATTCATCTATTTACAGTGACCGGTCTATCCCATACTACTGACGCAGCTCTTCTCCCACCGGGTGCAGGCGTGCTCTCTGAAGCAGTAGACTGACAGAACGCGAGTTACATTAAACCAATCACAAAAGAAGAGAGACCACGCCCCCTCATTTGAAAAGGGTCTTGCACTGGTTTACATTTGCTGTAAGGGTTCCTTTAAGGCCACTTCTTTACCTCACTACTGCATCTACCTGATTATTTTATTTAGTACGAACGAAAAGAAACCATGCGGTTCATAGTTCTAGAACGAAATATATCATTAGATACCACACTTGAAATGTATGCAGTTGTTTACTAAAAGCTATCTCTCTCTTGAATCTAGAACAAGGCGCAAAAAAAGTTATCATTCTCTCCTCATTCGACAGGAACGCTTCAATACTGCTCAGCATCTGGATGCGTTAAGGGCGCGAAATCATGGGCTAAAAGTGTTCATGCTTACTTGCCCTTGAAATCAGATAAAATGTCGCATGAAACCCCTGACACGCTTGTCTAAAATGCCATGTGCTTCTCATACATGAATAACGCAGTCATAAAAAGGTGCCCAGTAAAGCGCACAAATGAGGGAAAGGGCCCTTCCAAAATTCCCCGTCTTGCCCCCACCCTCCAAGTGCTTGTATGTGAAAGTGATGTCATATACGTTTATCACACGTTGTCCTGGCTACAAGCAAAAAAAAAAAAAAAAAAACATCTTCGAGAGAAAAGAAGCACACACAAAGGTTTCCAAGGCAAAACACCGACTCAGCTCCACTCCCTCTGCCGTGCAAGTTTTATCTTTGTAGTCTGGCTCTGTGGCCTTCCCCCAGGCATAGTGTGTTTTTTCAACACGAGACAAAAGTTACTTTTAGACCTCCTCCGCCCTTGGCAGTCAACTCTGACAGGATTAAAAGGTATTTGTTGCCAGGCCTATAGCTGCAGGAAGGGCACAAATTGCAAACGAAGAGTCGAACAAACTATGAAAGTGGCATTTCTGTGCGATTGGTTTGGGGGGGGGGGGGGGGGGGGGGAAGGTATCCAGAAAAATGTTCTCGTCTAAAACAGATGCTCTGCTACAAAACATGCTTGATCGTTAGAGTCTACACACCGATTTTAGATCCAGGAAAACTAAGATATTGAAAAGAACAGTCAGTTCAGAGCTCTTTATACACGTTCTGTATAGTGCCCGACGAGAGAGCAGCAGGCAGCACCACATTCATGCTATACTTCATATACTCTCAGGGCCTCATCACAACTGGTCTGCAAATTCCATTTCGGGCATAAACTTTCGTTTGCGCTCGAGTCGGAATTTTGGGTTTTGGTGTAACCACTACACATACTAAGCAATAATAAGGAAACAAAACAAAACAGGTACAATGTGAAAAGGAAAACTGTTTAAAATAGGCAAAGCATGCGCACGTCGGGTGCACATAACTGACTGTGCATATTGTGCCTTATTCCAAGCAAGAACGTTGGGAATGGTGTGGCAATTGCCCAGCCATCCATTGAATACTGCGCCGTCAGTTTCAGTATTTATCAGATGTCCAACTAGAACACAGGATTTCAGGCCAGTTGTGATGAGGGTGTCACTATGTTTTAATTGTTATTGTGACAACTGCCAAATTCTACCTACAATCTAGCAAATTCTACTGCGCTGTACAAGAACAATGAATCCTTTTGCCCTTATTCTCAAATGTGTTAAGAAGCCCAGTGCTCACCTACAGAACACCACCTACGATAGGAGGATACCATGATCAACTGGGTTTTCTTTGGTAACTACCCTTTGCAATCCACCTACAAACATGCACACGTGGACACAAGAGTTGCCCAAAAACAATTGCCTTTGGCGGGTTGAGAGCTGACCAAACCGGAAAGTATATGCTAAAGCTAGGATCCACCCAATAGAAATATATTCTGTAACTCATGAGGGGAAAACAATGAAAGAGTCTCTTTCCATTTTTTATACACAATTCTAGTAAACAAGAAACAAGGAGAAAAGCATTGTGCTCTGCTTAATCAGCATAAATCCCAGGAGGATCCAGTTTTCCTCTTTATTTCACAAATAGCTCAACCCACCTGTCAGCAACCACTGTGTGTCGCTAACATTAGAGCAGATCTCTCTTATATCCAGTGCTTTAAATGGGCCAGTACTGTCCGGTACTGAGTACCGGGACTTTTTTATTTTGAGAGGGAGAGTACCGGCACATCTCAAGAAAAACGTAATACTTTTAACTGGAGAGCACCGGCACTTTTCAGAAACAAGCAGGTGCTCTGGCACAGAGTACCTGCACTTTCATTTTTCCATTTCAAGCACTGCTTATATCTGAATCAATAAACCTACCCGTTGTATACATTTAACACTACATTAAATATAAAACACCATTTAGGGGAAGGGTCGGGGTTTAATCATGCAAAAGGATTCAGAGAGGACCCACTGTTGTCTCATGAGTCCATTTTACAGGGGATTTAACAAGCTATGATGGCACATTAATTCTACTCGGCCCACAAAAATTTAACATTATTGTGGGACATGCTCAAGAACTGGCAAGATCCTAGTACTTAAACACCGCTGAGGGCCTAAAATTGCTACACGCTAACACAACATTTTGTGTTTCAGCTTGGACTGTATCATGGCTCTTTACACACACTTGTATACCTACTCCAGCCTCTCATACTAGTAACCCCCAACCATTCATGTACTCCAGTTATGTACCGAATGTCCCATTCTTGCACTGTCCTCCTCTTTCACGTTCACGAAGCCCTGCCACTTTAATAGCAGCATACAACAAATACTTATGAAGGTGCTGCAGGGTGGGAAGATCAACAGTTCAAAAAGCAAAACAGTAAAAAGTAAATACTTTTGTTGCATTTATTCAGGCATTTCCTTGGTTTAGTAGCCCTTTTGATAGAAAGATTGGTAATAGCAGCAAAGGTATTCGAGTCCGAAGTGGTCTCCAGCAATGAAACGGTGGTGATACAATCATGATGCGTTCCAAGAATAAAAAAGAAACAAGGGCAATGCATGACATAAAAAGCATGTTTACAAACGAAAAAATATTATATAATACTTAAAAACGTTAACGTTCAGCTTAGTAGTTGCAGTGGATTGTGATGGATGAGCCATCGCTCAAGAAAAGAGGGCTATGAAGTGAGGCTGAGAGTGTTTTCAAGGAAGAAATGTTGTGGGTCCACTGGAACACTTGTGTGTAGGTGGGTTGTTGAGTGTAGTGAATGTTTTAGTGTATATGCTGTACAGTGAGTTTGCTGGCTACAGCTCTAACTATGAAAGTGGTTACTTAAATATGTGGTCCTAGTTAAGCCAAAAGTAAGTCTGCTTATGTTGGTGGTGAGGGTTCATGTCAAGGACAGCTTACAGAGAGTCCAGTAGATCCTACAAAACGGACACAGTAGTGTAGATGGTCCCCCAGGCTCAAGTAGTAGTGAGACTGGCTCCCTTATGACCAGGCTTCAGCATAGTCAGTGCCAGCAAATGTGTATTAATGTATTCCACTTCATCTGCGGCCAGGAAGGGTGGAGTCGTTCCCTTCCTCACAATTTACAGGACCACCTGTTCGATGTTATGACCTGGAAAAGACAGACAGATTACACTTCTCCTATGCAACTCAGTGGTTAATTTATATATATAGACCATTTGATGACTGTTCAAAAACAAATATACAAGGCTAAATATTTATATAATGTATTAAAAGATAACAGAGTAACAAATATATAAGTATTACGGCCACATTTAAAAAAGACAATAAAGAGAGGAAGATTACATAAAATACAGACAACTATACATGTATATGACTCTTTCTTACAGCAGTTCATGTGGTATTGAATACATTCCTTGATATTTCCAAACACATGATGTGAAATGTGCCCTTGGTATTCCTCGATGTTATGCACCGCCAGCCAGGTGAAAATCGGAGGATTTATTCTCTGACCGGCTGCTGTGCTCCACTGAGGGCACGCTAAAGGAGTTTGGCAGGTGGGGCTGCGGGGGATGGTGGACTGACTGGCATGGTGTCCCGGACTGCAGGGTCAGTAGGTGCAACGGTCTTGGCTGCAAAATGGCTGGGAACCCTGCTTGGGCTGAAGTTGCTTTCTATATGGGGTACTCCTGCCAGAGTCACAGATAGGTTTATAAGGCTGATGTGGTGAAGTAAACAAGCCCAAGGATCGTTCTATGGCCCTGCTCTCTTTGAAACGCTCCACAGCAGAATCTGCTTTGTCTCTAAAAAGGAGAGTTCCAACAAAGGGCATGTTCAAAAGGGATGAATGATCCTTGCTGGAGAAATCTGTCAATTGAAACCAGACATGGCAACAGATAGCAATACTAGTGCCAATAGCACGCCAAAGGAATATATGGTATCCTGGCCACAATGGATGGCAAAGTTAGCAGCGTCGCACCCATCCTGTGCGTCTTGGGTAGAACAGGAAAATGGTCTGGGAGAATTTGAGATGCAGAATCAGAAAGAGCTTGGGAATTGCAGCACGAAAGCCCACTGGCACTGACCGGCTGGCGAGCTAAACTTGTGGAAGAAATTACTCTCTTCCAGAAGGTCTTCACTCTTTTAGATTTCAGATTCCCTATCTAGGGGAGTAGTCAGGAAGGCGTTCATGTTTTTCCTAATAGAGGAACCTTGCACCACCAAGCTCTTGGATGAAGGGTGCAGAGTCGAAAATGCAGAGTGCCAGGGGGAGGTTGATGGCTCAATGCAATCTGGCAATTCACTGGGGGACCAGAGTAAGGCTTAACCCAGTCCCCTAGAGAGAATCAGTGAGCACCCCATGAAAGGGCAACAGGGGCTCAGTATAGGTTTCCCCCAGCTAGAGAACTTCAGTTAGAACATTAGTTTTGACTTCCATGGTGGGTAGCTGGAGGTTGAGAACTTCAGCCACCCTTCACGTACCCACTGCAAAGCAGGTCCCGGGGGTGAGACTTGGCCAGTGTAGAGAAGTGTCAAGGCCACTGGCATTCTGGAGGTGTTCATACCAGTTTCCATCATGGAAGGGTTGCCCAAATTAATCTCCCACATCGTTACCAGAGTCAGTCCCAAATAATGAATGTAACATTTTAGATGCGCCCTGTGGAACTGGGATGCTAAGAGGCTCAGATGGAGAGGGCAAAGGCTGCGGTTCGATGGACACCTAGTGTGACCTCAGTTGAGGCGGTGCTGAGTTGGAGAGCAAAATAGATTGTATCTTGTCCTCTGGTGTCGACGTTCTGGAGACAGCCGATGAGCTAGAGGCAGAGTCAGCAAAGGTGCTGGTGGATGTTTGGCGACAGTGTCAGACAGTCCACCTGGTGTCAAGGGTGAACCTGCTGGTGGTATCCGAGAGGAGGATTTCTCGGCTCTATAGCTTGCAGGCATGCCAGAAAGAGTTGGAAGGGATCCAAAGAGATGCAACATGGCCTCGTGGAACTCTTGGATCTTACTCCATGTCACAAATGGCCTCAGAGACTCGGGTTGTGCTAGGACAAGTTGCAGGATTGGAGTCGACATCGACTGACTTCGGGAGCGCGAACAAGAGACATGACAGTCCCCTTGTGCCTTCTCAGGTGTAGGCAAGTGGTGGGAAGGGGCCGATTCCCATTTACATTTTTTAAATTTTTTTCTTCGACATGACCAAAGATTTACAACGCAACTATGATCGACCCCTGGACCTATTTTTGGACCGGGAATGGGACCGACACCTACATATTGCTTGGTCTCGTGGGCCTGAAAGGCCTTTGGATTCATCAACACACTGTCACCTTAGAGTTGTGGCCTAATTCCAGGTATCACAGCCAAACCTGATGTCAATCTGTTGCAGAGATTTGCTTGCAACAGTCCTTATAAGGTTTAAACCCTGTTGTTTTGGGAGGTGACATTTCTCTTGCACACTGTGTGAAATTGAGGATTTGCATCTGTTGGTGCAGAAAGAAAGGAAGTGACATCAGAGCACTCGAGTGGTGCCTGTAGTGGCTCCACAGATCATTTCCAGAGCAGAACAGCCGCACAACACCACCTTGCAGCACACTAAGGTACTGCTAAAAGGGTTCTGGATTCAGTGTGATGCCTGGTAAAGTATTCAAAAGGGGAGGAATCTGTGGTTGGCAGTCTCTATCAGAACTGACCGCATTGAAGCAATTTCTACAGACGTTTTAGTCATCTCTTCTATGGAAGCCATGGAATTTCTCAAAGCTGCAAGGCCTTTCAGCACAATCTACAGAGTAGCACCATGCCTCATCTTGTATTACTCTTTTTGGTTTTTGTGTGCTTTTCAGTTTAATAGCAGTTGTTGCGCAGGCTTTAGGCATCAGGGGGAATGGGTCTCAACATCCAGGAGGCTGTGATACTTATCTAACAGGGTTGGCTCTAGCCATCGATGGAAAGTCAGGTCTAAGCATTTTGTTTATCATTGTTGAGCACTCTTGGTTATTGGGGCCTGGACGAATATGTTTAAAGGGGTCGTCTTTGGGCCTGTTTTAGCCCTGCGGGTGGTCCAGTCATTGTTGACACTGCTTGTCCTCTAGAATAGTGTTGTGTATATTATCTGGTGCGTCTAACAGATTGTTCTTTGATCGATTGATTGATTGAAGGGGTTTAGGGTGATAACAGCCATGCCAGACTCAATCCACTGGGTTGACAAAACTATGGAAAAAAAACACAAGCGCCAAATGAACCAGAAAGGTGTTACAGACGTCAAAGTTGTATTAACTGTAAATATGTTCAAAGTGAAATTCATGTTTTCAGTGTTTCGAACTCTTCAAAGGAATATAAAGGATAAAGGCATTTATAAATTGCAAAAAGAATTGCGTCTATTTATTACAATGCATCCGCAGTTAGAATTTTGAAAACCAGCAATTCAGCCATTGCAAAATATTTCAATGCACTACATGATATGGCTTATCTAAAAGACATCAAGTTTTGGGGTACTGAGAATGTTCGAGGGAAAAGAAGAGGAGGGGATAAATCAGTAACTCTCTGCACCAGGGAAGTTTGGTGGATTGATACATTAGATGCTACTGAATACAGTCTGAATATTGAAAATGAATCCTGGCAGCTCATATAATGAAATAATTAGGATGAAGGTTCAAGGTGATTATTTAAGAATATATTTATTTTTCG
The DNA here is from genome assembly GCF_031143425.1 of Pleurodeles waltl. Lineage (NCBI taxonomy): Eukaryota > Metazoa > Chordata > Amphibia > Caudata > Salamandridae > Pleurodeles > Pleurodeles waltl. The sequence goes on from NC_090439.1 coordinate 568,273,040, forward strand.
TTAAATAATGCATAAAGTACTAATTAAATTCATATTGTATTGACATTTTCAAGAAATAAATGTCATTTTTCTTTAACTTAAGAAAGCGTCATTATGTTTTTCTTTTTTGGACTCTTCACCAATTTGTAACATTTAGTGTTACAATAGGAAAATTACATTTTGGCACTAGAGTTGTTTTTCCAGGGTTTTGTCAACCTAATGAGTTGTATCTTGCAGGGTCGTTTTTACCCTAAACCCCTTGAATTTCACTTTTCTTGATTGCTAGGTAGGAGTCCAGTGAGCACCCTTTGGATAATGAATTTGTTGATAGCTTTTTGCAGAAGTCTTGTGAAAGTCGAGTAGCGGTTTGACTGCTTTCTGGACTGAGAAAGGGTTGTGTGAAATTCGTTGGTTTTGCATTTGCTATTGTATATCCTGAGTAGTTGATTTTTTTACCTTTCTTATAGGTCTGATTTGTACTTTCGGTTATGTCTGTGTAGAGGCACTTTGTCACAACGGGTTTTGCATTTTTACTAGATCTATAGAAGTGTTGAGATGTGCTGTTTTATCTTTTGGCATGTATCCAAGGAGCTTTATTTTACTTCTTGCCTTGTTCTGAAATTTTGCCTTGGGATCTGTATGTCAAATGCTTAGGTCATCCATCCATTGAGATTCTCTACTAACTGTGTTTGCAGTTAGCTGTAATTACAACTCCTCCATCTTTAATGTGTTCAACTGAGTGTACGCTTCTGAGGGGTGATGGGAGTCCTTTGATATTTTATTTGAGATTTTGAATGAGGAGACAATGATATGCTTTTCAGTCCATGTGACCTGAGTTATGCATTGATTAATTCTGGGTTGGAAAGGATGACATCCTATGTATGACATGCTTTGTGGTTAGATCCAGAATTGATCTGCTGCAGGTTGTGTGTGTTTAGCCCGGATGTACTGGCATTTGGTTGGGGCATATCTGTCAAACCAAATGTTCAGGTTATCGAGTATGCATTGACTGGAATAGTTGGTTGACAGATCAGATACTGCGTTCTAGAATTCATCTTAAATGGCCCATTCTTGGGAGGGGGTTTCTAGATCAAGGGGAAGTTGATGGTCAAAGTGGGGATGGGGGATACATGTAGTAAAGAAAGCTTTACAACCTTGTATTGTCTGTCACTTTTTACTTCCTGGTGGCTATTATAGTATCCTTAAAGACAGTAGCCAGCCTGCATTTCGCCAATTTACACTGCCTTACAGTTTTCTTAATGGAGGATAATTTTGCTAGAGATTCCAGAACAGATGATTATCAAGCCAGAACTTACCGGAGACTGAAATCGACCAAACAACAGTTTTCCATCTGAGCATCAAGTTAATCATTCATTAGTACCTTTTGCAGTACATGGGCAGAACCTCAAAATCATCAATAGTTTATAGAGTCTGCAGTCACAATTAATCACACAGCAAGGAAATGTCTGATGAGAAAGACCAAATAAAACCTTGGATTTGAAAAAACCCGCACAAATCAAGTACCTCTGTTTTATATATAAAAAAAAAACATTTGTTAAGAAGTCGTAAGGGTACTTTCACATTTAATTAAGCCAAATATGAACTAAAAATGCAGGGGTAGACAGTATGTATTTTCTGATTTAGACTTGTTGATCATTCAATTTTTGTATACCCATTGTTTTCAGTTAGGTACTTGTAGTAAAAGGTTCTGATCATACTGTGGTCAAACACAACTGTGCAGACCAGGAAGGAATATCGAACCTCTTTCCAAATAACATTCCTTTGCTATACCTATTAAGTTTGGATACACGTGATGTGTATCATTTGTGAAACGAATTCAGAGAAGTCTTAACAATTCCTTGTTGTGCATCTAGCTCTTGTTCCCTAGATCATAATAGACCATAACCCCGCATACTCTGTCATCACCCTCACACAACTCTGCAACTCTGAAGTTCTTCCCTTGTGTATAACAATCTGCAGAGTCACTCACTGAGTACAATCTATCCAAACACCATTTTCTTGTTTTAAATATATTACACTGCTGTTAATGAAAGTGTTTCACGAAAAAAAACGACTTAGCTCATAAATAAATGTAGAAGAGTCAATGAATAAAAGGAAAGACAGAATACACATCCAGTTTTAAATCATGGTGAGAAATAAAGGAAACTCACACCATGATTAAGCAAATTAAAGACGGGAATATGGCTGGAAATTGGATGAAAAAACATCATATATGTGAAGGACAAAGACACTGAATACTCGTAATTGTAAGTGAAGCAGCGAGGATTGCAGAGTTGCTCATCCTGTAATCGGAAGAAGGGATAAGCCTGGTGGCGAGCATAGCTGGGCCACCGTCCCCCCTCGAGGTGTCGCACGACTACCTTGAGAGGAGATGCAGCAGCACTTCAGACTGAATATGAAGCGTAGCACGAAGAGCAGGCCAGAAGGTAGGACTTCACACCAGCACAGTCGGGGATCATGAGGAAAAGTGAACACATGATCCCACTGTATCAAAGGCACCTTGAAGCAAATAAAGATTCAAGTCTCACCAGAACTACAAATTAATACAGTAGCAATCAATTTAAATCTAGTCAGTTCAGAGTTCTGAGAAAGACGATGGAAAAAGTAGCAGTAGTGGAGGGTACAGCAGTAGAGGCAACAAAAGCAGTGGTTGAACTATGAGAAGAGGATAATGAGTTACTTGAAGTGTCAAGTAAAATAGAGTCAAGGAGACACGTTGTGGAGGGGAGGGTGAGAAGCAAAGCAATTGAATAATAGGTTTCCTGAATAAGCAAAAAGATAGAGAATGGGGTTCTTCCTTGAAGAATAAATCCTAAACTCATTGATACTAAGGGTTTGATTTAAAGTTTGGTGGACGGGTTACCCCGTCACAAACATGATGGATATCCCATCCACCATTTTATATTTCCCATAGAATATAATGGGTGTGTAATACGGCCGACGGGATATCCGTTAAAGGGATTGTAATAGGACGGACGGGATATCCGTCACATTTGTGATGAGGTAACCCATCCCCCAAACTAGGCCTTAAGGGGCTCTCAACTTTATTTTCACAGAACCATTTCAGAGAGTGCTGGCACACCTGCTACCACCTGGCGCCCCTACCCCTCACCTGTGAGGAGTAATAATCTGCTTCTTAAATTGCAGGGACACGGAACCAATGCTTCAAACAGAGAGATGAAGAAGCACATCACATTATGAAAGCAAGACGATTATGCTATTCTCAGACACTACACATTCATTACTAAAGCAAAGACTCTATATTGAGGCAATTAAGAATCACAAGATGGGCTTAAAATATATGATGCTCTTTTTGCCAGAGCTGAAGCTCTTGTTGGGGCGAGCAATCGCACTTAGTTCTGGATCCTCAGCAAGCAAATGGATGGAGATGGAGCTAAAATAGGATCAAAGGGAAGGATGGGAAGAAGCAATACTTTCAACCAGAGAAGAATGCTGAGGTAGGTGAGATATTCAGATGACATCACAAGCTTATTCCCACTGAGAAACGGTGACAGGCTTCAGAGTACAGTAAGATGGTACATAAGTGGCAGAGACTGCAGGGGCAACAAAGAAGGAAGGTTCTTAGGTCACTGAAGGGTAGCAATATAAAACGAAAGTGAAAAGCCAAAAGCTGTTATGGAGAACATGAAAAGGTCTGAAATAGGTGTGGGAGACAAGAAGCTGGAGACATATGCAATGACCGATTGCATTGTTGCAATCGTTATCCTCTACAAGGCGTCAAAAGTAGTAAGGATCGTTATTTAGAAAATGGTCTTGAGTTCTGCATAGTGCAGGATTTTGCTTTTAATATTTAGAAAACAGTGTGAATTGTGCATAAGACAGGTTTAACCTGCTTGACTCTAAGGTTAGGAGTTGAAGATCAGTTGTGGAAAAGACACTCTCATTGTCCCAGGTTCTGGTCGTTAGTTGAATGGGTATCTGGGTGGATAATGGGTATTGGGAGGTGGAGGGGTCGTCCGATAAGGTATGAAGACAACAAATCTGGAAAAGACAAACCTGCGCAAAGTAATGAAAAAAACTGGAGAGGTACCAACACACAGTATTGAAGGAGCTAATGCGTAGGAAGGGAAAACAACAGGGAGAGTTCCAGCTTTTATTAGAGAAAACCACTGACATATGTTACAACTATGCAAAACATATGTGAGAACATGATGTACACTCAGGAGGACATAAATAGGACGTTTAGAGAATATCTTAAGGTGATAAAAGGCAATTTCCTGAGTTGGATGCACAAATAAATTAACAGAAACTGGACAATACTGTGATAACTAGACTTTTTGAAGTGGAAAATGGAGCACTGTAAAAGCCATTGGTGAAAGAGAAGATGCTAGAGGCTATTGGGGTGGTTAAGTACAGGAAAGCATCCAGGGTATGCCTCCCCTGCAGTATTTTATAAGCCCTGCCACAATATTATAGCTGAATCACAATATTATAGGTGATTAACTACTGCAAGTACTATGTGAGGCAAAGGAAAATGCCAACATTTTCCTTCAATGAAAGAAGCTATAATAATGATCTCCAAATCGAATAAAGCCCTACTGTATCGTATGGCACGCTGTGCACTGTGGATAATAAACAGAGATGCAAAACTATATAACAAAATATTGGCTAACCGACAGTTGTCAGCAATAAGAAACCTGGTGCTTTATAACTAGTGTCTTCATTCAACGTAGACTTACAGGGCTTTTTTCCAAGTTTGCAGATGTGATGGGTAAATTTTCAGGCGTTTGGGAAACCCTGGAATCTTGACATGTTGAGAAGACATTTGCTGTTGATGAATTAGAGTTAATTCGTATCAAATATCCAGCCTTCCTCTGTGCAGTGTTTCTCTGAGGAGCCAGCCAGATATGCAGTAGGTGTGTGTGCTTGGGTGTGCAATAGGGCTATTCGATAATCAGGCTTTTGAGTTTGAAATCACCTGACCAAGTACTCATGTGCAGGCGAAGGCTCTTGTTGTGTATTGACCATTTTTTGGCAAGACAACTCTTTAGTTGTGCATACCTCCATCACGGATTTCCCCAATGTCATATTTCTCTTGCAGGATTGAAAAAGTTCCCATCTTGTCACGAGTCACCACATGTCTTCAGATGGCCGCTCTTTCCAGTAGAAGGGTGGGTTGTCAAGGTGGAGTGCTGTTTTGTGCCATAGGGGGGCTTTTAGGTGTAGAAAGCATTTTTTTTTAGGGAGTGGTGGAGGTATTTCCATCTGTGAATTTTGCATTGTAGCAAAGGTTATGGGGGTTCCTGGTCCCAACTGACCTCCTTTTTAGAATACTAGCACTCATAGCATCATTTGGAGGTAACGTTCAATGGTGACCCATTCTGAAGTTTCCAGTTTAGGATGGAAATAGCATAGTAGATGCGATAACTGATGTGCAACGTAATAGTGCTCAGACTTAGGAAGTCTCAGGTCCCCGATTTTGTATCATGGTAAAGTTTAGACAAATTAAGCCTGGACCATTCTTCACCTCGGATGTAAACTTTTACTTGAGAGTATGGGTTTAAGCAGTGAATGGGGGATCAGTAGTGTAAACAGTCCAAAGACGTATTTGAACCTAGGGCAACTATCATTTTCATAGTTTGGCCCCTGCCCTAAAGAGAAAATAGCAACTATATCCTTTTCACAAAGTCATGCATCATCTGGTCGATTTGTATAGATATCTTGCATCATGAGATTTAGGAGGCTACTGACTAGAGTGCCAAGGCTTTTTATCCTGCAAGGGACCATTTGAAAAGCTATTTGCGCTAGGCACTTGTTGTCATAGTTCTAGTCATGTGCATGGCTTCACATTTTGTCCAGCTTATCTTGTACCCAGAAAAGATAGAGAATGTTATTATGGACATAAATTCCTGGGGTGAGGGACCTGGGGTGGTCAGGGTCAACAAAATATCATTCACATACAACATAAGAAGTCTCCAGCCATTGTTTGGAACCCTGTTATTTGGACGCTGTTCTCAAAGCTATCACTAGTGGCTCCATGGAAATCAGGAACTGGGGTGATAGAGGATACCCCCTGCTCATCGCTCTATCTGTATTACATCAATATATCTTTCAATGCACTATGCAGCAGTAGCAATGACTGTTTGAACGTCTTAAAGCACCAATATGGGGCAGAAAATGGAGCAGCAGAGCTGCCCTTACTAGTTTAAAGCTACTGCACAGTGAGTTAGGCACAAACCTTTCAGATGTAGTAAGATACTACTTGTGCGGCAGATATCAGTTTCAAGCCAGGGTGGCTGTCTGAGGAAAAAAGAGCCATAAAGGGATTCAAATTTAAAGGAAAACTCTGAGATTACCTACTTGCACAGGATACGTGCAATAACACTGCACCATTACTGGCTGTAGTAAGGAAGCCATTAGGGTGCCGAAATGAAACATGTCAAACAATAACTCCAACTGCAGTACAGGAAGCACTGTGGATTTTGTGATAAGTAAGCGAGCATATGTTGATATGGATAATGGAAGTGTGCGAATTAATGAGAAAGTGGTATGGGCTTCACACATTCATAACTTTTGAAGATGTGAGAGAGGCCTTTCAGGTCGGATCACACAGCAGAATAATGAAAGTAACTAGAGATACATGGTGAACATTTCCAGAGAAAACTTGTAACTGACAACTAGGTGACACCTTCAGTCACCTGGACGGCAGTAACAGCATTATGTACGGCACTTGGAGCAGATGTGCCAAAGAAAACATTACCAGTAAAACACAATTGGGATAGAGATTGAAGGGACAAAATATTGGCCAAAGAATGTGAAAAGGCTCTCTTGAGTATTACACACAGCACTGAACAATGCTAAATTCAAGCAATTCAGTTTAATACATTACACATTATATGTCACTCACACAATGCTGCACGTGTTAGACCTTCTAAAAGTAGATACTTGACCAAATATAAAGCAGCTGGAGTGACATTCTCCCACCCGACTTTTACATGACCTCAAATAAAGCAATATTGGAGAGTGTCAGACAGATATTCACAACCTACTGGGCTCTTAGTCGGAGTGACCCGGAAAGCCTACCTGTCCTGCATAACACTTTTCAACACAATAAAAGCTAATTGTACAAAAAGGTTTCACTATTCACAGTACTGTACCCAATTTATAAGTGCAGAAACTAAAACGATGGAAAGATTGATCAAAGATATAGATAAACGGGCAATAGCAAAGGACGATCATTTAAAAACTGGTTAGCACAGTTAATGAAATAGATAACGACTGAGTTAGTTTGTGATGAGCGCTCTAACACCAAAAAGGTTTCTTGGCGCTTAGACATCTCAATCAACCAAGAACGGGAAGAGAAGAACCAAATATAACAGAACAAAGAGGTTTTAAAGCTTTCTTGATAACAAGAACATGTGAAATCTATCTTGAGGAAAGGGGGAGCGAATTTCATACTTTTGTGCCAAGGGATCTAAATGAGTGTCCACCTTTGCAGGACGTATTTATTCCAGGGATTTTTTAAGCGAGTGTTTTGAGTGAAGTGTCTGGAACAGCATCTGGCCGGAAAAGGGACACTAGACAGAACTGCTCTGGATGACCCTTGACCCAAGGGTAGGTCGCTCCCCCTGCCGCTGCAGCTCCTCCAGCCCAGGTTCCTGAGACCTCCTAGCAAGCCCAGCTACCTCGCAGTAAGTACCCCCCCCCACCACCCAGCCCCTCGCCCTGCCCCGCACTACTCACCTCCTCTCCTGCTTCTTTTCTTCTTCTCTGTTCTTCCTCTGCGCTCTTCTTCTGTACTCTTCTTTCCCTCCTGCTCCCTGTCTTCTGTCTTCATCTGTGTGCTTCTCTCTCTCTCCTTTGCACCGCGACCTGCGTGTGCCTCTTCTTCTCTGTCCCTCTTCTTGGCTCTTCCCTCTGCTGCTCGTCGCTCCTCTCCTTCTTCACCTTCTTCTGTATTCTTCTGTCTTCTGCGCTCCTCTTCTTCACCTTCTTCTGTATTTTTCTGTCTTCTGTGCTCCTCTTCTTCACCTTAATCTGTATTTTTCTGTCTTCTGCGCTCCCCTTCTTCACCTTCTTCTGTATTTTTCTGTCTTCTGCGCTCCCCTTCTTCTTTACCTTCTTCTGTGGTCTTCTGTCTTCTGTTCTTCGGCTCCTCTTCTTCTTTACCTTCTTCTGTGTTCTTGTCTTCTGCGCTCTTCTTCTTTACCTTCTTCTGTGTTCTTCTGTCTTCTGATCTTCAGCTCCTCTTCTGCTCCTCTTCTTCTTTTACCTGCTTCCTGGTTCTTCCCGCGCCTGTCCTCCTGCTCCTGTCTCGTCTCTCTCCCTCACTCGCCTCCCCCTCTGTAACACCCCTATCTACCTATCTCCTATCTCTCTATCTTTCCCCTCACTCGCCACCTCCTCCTATCTACCTATCTCTCAATCTTTCCCCTCAATCGCCACCTCCTCTGTAACCCCCCTATCTTCCTATCCTTTCACTCTACCTCTCACCCTCACCCACCTCCACCTCTACAACCCCCCCTCCCCTATCTTCCCAACCTTCCTCCTAACTCTCTCCCTAAACTCTTCCTAAACTCACCCCCCACAACCCTTAACCCCCCATCTCTTCTCTCCTCTACCTGTCCGCCCTCCCTCCGCTTTCCCGCCGCCACCTCCTGCACGCCCCGCCCCCCCAGCTCCCATTCGTCGCCCCTCTCCCGTCCCCCGCCCCCAGCTGACCCCTCCCCCCCCTCCGTCTTATGGCAGCCAAAGGCAAGCCCGTCTGCGCCAGTCCGCGCCCAGCGCCACGACCCCTGGTCCTCAGCACTCCCAAACCCCACTGCACCGCTACGACCTCACCACCCTCCACGCCCTCAACCCAGGGCGCTCCAGCACCTGCTTCCAAGCTAACCCGAAACGTACCCATGGACCTTTCGCATGTCACACCTGCAAACGTATCTTCCACCACGAAACTACCACGACCGCCAGCCCACGCGCCATCAACCACCTCAAATGCATCCTGGTCAACGCTCGATCTGTCCACAAGCACGCCGTTGAACTCTGGGACCTCCTGGACTCCACAGCACCAGACGTCGCCTTCATCACGGAGACCTGGATGAACGCCTCTTCGGCCCCCAACATCGCCATAGCCATCCCCGAAGGCTACAAGATTTCCAGGAAAGACCGCACCAACCAAGTAGGAGGAGGAATCGCCATCGTCTTCAAAGACTCCATCAGCATCACCACCTCCACGAAGACACCCCGCTCGCCGCCGAGCACCTGCACTTCCAGATCCGCACTGACCCCAGGACCACCCTCAGAGGATCACTCATCTACCGCCCCCCCGGACCGCGCGCCCTCTTCAGCGACTCAATCACCGACTTCATCTCCCCGCACGCCCTCGCCTCGCCAGACTACATCCTCCTCGGCGACCTCAACTTCCATCTAGAACAGAACAACGACCCCAACACCACCGCCCTGCTCGGCAACCTCGCCAACCTCAGCCTCAAGCAACTGGTGAACACCCCCACCCACATCTCCGGACACACGCTTGACCCCATCTTCTCCACCAGCAAACACGTTTCCTTCAGCCACGCCTCCGCTCTACACTGGACCGACCACAGCTGTGTCCACTTCACCTTCCGACGAGAGACCCGCCACCTCCGCACTCAACCCATCCCTCGTCGACAGTGGAACAAAATCCCCAAAGAACAGCTTTTCGCCACGCTCATCGACAACCAACCTACCTTCACCGCCGACCCTAACGACGCAGCCCTCAGCCTCACGAACTGGATCACCAACTGCGCAGACAACCTTGCTCCCCTCAGACGCCTTCCAAGACAGGCCAACACCAAAAAACCTCTCTGGTTCTCTGACACCCTTAAGGAATCAAAGAAAACCTGTTGCGCCCTCGAGAAAGCCTGGCATAAGGACCACACCGCTGACAACATGACAGCCCTCAAGAACCCGCGAACACCACCACCTGATCTGCGCAGCCAAAAGGAATTTCTTCACTGATAGACTGGACAAAAACAGCCACAACAGCAGAGAACTCTTCAGCATCGTAAAAGAGTTCTCCAACCCCAACGCCAATGCCATCACGCCCTCACAAGACCTGTGCAACTCCCTCGCCACCTTCTTCCATCGTAAGATTATCGACCTTCACGACAGCTTCGGACACCAGACCCAGCTGACCAACACTGAACCCACACCCCCAGCCATCACCCTAAACGCCTGGACCCACATCAACACAGAAGAAACCAAAACCACCATGAACTCAATCCACTCCGGCGCCCCCTCGGACCCCTGCCCACACTTCATCTTCAATAAAGCCGACGACATCATCGCCCCGCACCTCCAGACCATCATCAACTCCTCTTTTTCGTCTGCTACCTTCCCCGAAAGCTGGAAACACGCCGAAGTCAACGCCCTACTAAAGAAGCCTACGGCTGACCCAAGCGACCTGAAGAACTTCCGCCCCATCTCGCTCCTCCCCTTCCCTGCCAAAGTCATAGAGAAGACCGTCAACAAGCAGCTTACCAACTTCCTTGAAGACAACAACCTTCTCGACCCCTCACAATCCGGATTCCGAGCCAACCACAGCACTGAAACCGCCCTCATCTCAGTCACAGACGACATCAGAACCCTGATGGACAACGGTGAAACAGTCGCCCTCATCCTCCTCGACCTCTCGGCTGCCTTCGACACGTCTGTCACCGCACCCTAATAACCCGCCTCCGCTCCACCGGGATCCAAGGCCAGGCCCTGGACTGGATCGCCTCCTTCCTCTCCAACCGCTCTCAAAGAGTCTACCTCCCACCTTTTCGCTCAGACCCCACCGAGATCATCTGCGGCGTCCCTCAAGGCTCCTCGCTCAGCCCGACACTCTTCAATGTCTACATGAGCCCCCTCGCCGCCATCGTACACAAGCACAGCATCATCATCACCTCCTACGCCGACGACACTCAACTTATACTCTCCCTCACCAAGGACCCCGCCAGCGCAAAGACCAACCTGCAAGATGGTATGAAGGACGTTGCAGATTGGATGAGGCTCAGCCGTCTGAAACTGAACTCAGACAAAACGGAAGTCCTCCTCCTCGGCAACAGCCCGACAACAGGGACGACTCCTGGTGGCCCACGGCCCTTGGCACCGCACCGACCCCCTCAGACCACGCTCGCAACCTCGGCTTCATCTTGGACCCTCTTCACACCATGACCAAACAAGTCAACGCCGTGTCCTCCTCCTGCTTCCTCACCCTCCGCATGCTCCGTAAGATCTTCCGCTGGATCCCCGCCGACACCAGAAAGACCGTGACCCACGCCCTCGTCACTAGCCGCCTGGACTACGGCAACACCCTTTATGCTGGGACCACCGCAAAACTCCAGAAACGTCTGCAACGTATTCAAAACGCCTCCGCCCGCCTCATCCTTGACAAGGCAAGGCAAGGTAAAAAGCATTTAAAAATATGAAAAATAGCAGCATCAAAGCAGGCCTAGACGAGTGTATATGTGACAAGTTCAAATATATATATCCTAGCAGCATTTCAACAGATAAAAAATAGCAATTACAACCACTCGAGAGTTAAATATGTTCGGGGAAGTACAAGCGATTAACATTTGTTATAATCGGTCCCAGAACCCCATTAACAGCACATAAAAACTATGAGCTAGGATACTTTTCAGGAAACTTCCAACACATGTCTCAAGATCATTCAACTGTTGAAGATAAAACAGGGCAGCCTTGCACTTAAAAACTGAAAAACAGAAAAATATAAAGTGCAATAAGGTCTGTGATTATTTCTCGTCCGATGGGCAGATACAAACATCAGAAGAGGAATATTGCCCAAACGGAGAGCAGACCACTGTATCGTACCCAATATAAATCTAGTCAGCGGTATGTCGGGACTTGGGAGAAATATGGAGCTGTGCTATCTGACGTCTGGATTATACAGTATTCTCTCACAGTTGGCGTGTGTACTTCCCTACCTCCCTTGGGGCCCGCCTGTGACTTAGAAAACAATCCTAAGTCCAGGCTTTATCTTTTTTTGTTATTGCCTCGGGGTCTCAAATATATACCCACAACCTCTTGCCAAGAGGTGTAGTTTAACCACGCGATCTTTAGCCCCCGATCACAAGACAAGCAGTCTCGAATGATGTCCCGATTACACTCGCCTTCACTGTTCGTCCATAGTGAGCACCAAAAAGCTAGGGAGGCTACATTAATAAGATATTGAACGTAGTCCAATCCCAGTTCCATATGTAAACAATAATGGAGGGGCGATGGGGGCACCCCCACCAAATGTCAGCAGAATCGCTCCAACATCTCTGTAGCCCCAAATTCCCATCCCATAAGTCACACTAGGGATGCACACTTCCTCTTATAAATTTTCAACATCTGAACTTTTGGTCTTTGACCAATACAGGCAGCTAGGGAAAAAGTAATTTGATTGCACGCAGGTATCGTACAATCCTGCTTCTAAGACAGGGAGACCAAGAGCAAGCATCGTCGAAGTCCAAGCCAAGGTAAGGAAATTAGGTCACCCTATTCAGTTTCTTTTCCCCAATATTAAGATATCTGCTCTTGATATTTCTAGGGCCACACATCACTGTGTAAGTTTTGGTAAAATTTGTCTCCAGCCCCTTCATAAAAGACAAAAACTAGCAATTAAAATCTTAAGCCCATTTGCTATCCTGGCAGGGAGGACCGTGTCATCATCTTATAATAGGGCGGGCACAACCTTGTCCCCTACACGCAGGACGTCCGCCCCAGCAGAGGCTAGCATATCACCCAAGGCATTAGTATATAGCAAAAACAAACTAGGGGCAAGTACACATCCTTGGCGGATTCCACGTTTCACTTTAAAAAAACTGAGTACACTACCCGGCTTATCTATACTGGACAGAGGCTGAGACATCCTGGTGTAGAAGTCTGAGGAGGGAGACAAGCCCCTCTTCACAGACAATGGATTCAAGAATTGCCCATTAATTGGACCTGTTGACGCAGTCAAATGCACTCGACAGGTCTATAAAAGCAAGATGAATAGGAGCACCTTTCACAGCCTTGTATTTAGCCACTCTGAGATATAAATTCAGACACTGTTCTATTGTCCCCAGACCTTTTTCTGAAGCTGTATTTGGACTAAGATAAGATATTTCTCTCCCTGACCCAAGAGAGAAGGTGTTCCAGAAAAAACAGCTAATAATTTTAGTAGAAGAGTCAAGTAAAGATATTGGGCGATAACACCTAGGGTCAGACCAGTCACCCTTTTTTAAAATAGGAACAACTGTGGACTTATGCAAAGATGGTAAATATACACCCTCGCTACAGGCTGCATTAAATACACTAACAAGCACAGGGGCCCAAAACTCAGGGTCTTCTTTAAACAAATCCATGGGAACTCCATCAGGACCCGGGGCCTTTTTCCATTGGCTATGATAATTTTGGTTATTTCCTCTACCTGAAAGATAAGATTACCACAAGGGGAGTGGACACACTGTTCTTCTTCAACGGGTCCCCCATCAATGGGAAAATAGACAGCTGAGAAGTGATCTTTCCATGCCTCGGCAGTAATGTGCACCGTAACTTCCTCCATTGGTGGAGTGGAAGATAAGCCCACTCTCAGCACCTTCCAAATGGACTGCGTGTCCTTTTCACAGCAAACAATAACAGTAGCCTCCCATTTCTCATCTTTGACAGCAACTTTCCTCTTTTTTTAAGGCCAAGGCATAAGCCCTTCTACAAATGGCAAGCGTACCTTTGTCTCTGGGGACTTGCTTTAAAGCACGGTGCAAACTGCCAGTGGCAGCCCTACAATCCGTGCCAAACTTAGATTTCTCCTTATTGGGGGCCCTACCGACTAGCCTCATTAATACCTGCTTTATGCCTAATAGGAGTTCAGCAAAACAGGCTAAGACATGTAAAAGGCCTTGTGCTTGTGATCTACAGGACTCCACAACGTTCACGCTAGAACAAACAACCTGGTTCAGTATCCCTCTCCAAACAGCAGTTGGACAAACCAGCCTGCACCCAGTCACCTGGTTGCATCTTAGGACTGCGTCACAGGCTTGTTAGATACTACAAACCGTGCTGCTAATGGGTTATGATCACTAAGGACCGACACAATGACCTTTTCCCCCAGACTAAAGGCAAGAAGCTCAGCGAGCTAAAAATATAATCAATTGTAGACCCAGTACCTCTTCCAGAATAGGTTGGCACATTGGAAGTAGAGCATTTAAAAACCACATCCACTAGATCAAAGTCCATCCCTAGGGAAAGTAAAAGGTGCCCCTGACATCCATGGTGCTCAAATCTTCTATCCTGTAAAATGGGGAAAAAATAGCTTAGGTTAAAGGATATATAAGACTAAGTTTTGCATTAAAATCTACTACTAACAGGAGGTTAAAGGTGTCGCCAGATTCCACACCATCCTCAGAAAAAGAGCAAATTAAAGAAGACAAGCTGTGAAAAATCATATTGTCCTTAATGGAAAAATTATCTTTTTAAAATTGACCTTATACACCATTAAGTTACTCCCCCAACAGAGCTTCAGGACTTGCACTATAGTCATGTTGGTCGCAATAGGATAAATTATACAACCAATAATGAAATTAAACCAGGTTCCAAGCCCCCCTTAGCATGTCCAGCTGAGGAGGGAACAGCCACAATATTATAACACATATATTTCCACTATAAGCAGCATCATTAACATCCAATGTTTCCTGCATACATATAATATCATAACCATAGGTATGCTAATAACCTTAGAGTCTTCAGGGTCATTCCCTCTAGGTGTTAAAAGGGGAAACATCATGCTTATTGATATATTAGTGGTGTGATCCGCATTGGATTTACAAGGGAACATCAGCTCTGGGAAGGTGACTGATTGTGTGGTGGACCCAGAAGCACCACAACCCTCCAATGCTGCATCACAGTCACTATCCCTGCTGAGTAGTCATTCATTTACTTCCAACTCAAACAGAGCAGAAAAGCGATTGTGGAGGGGCAAAGGCGTATGGTGTTGCAAACTATAAAAAAATTGTGATGAGATTTGTGGCCTATAAGCCCTACATAAATCTGGAACCAGGTGCCTATAAAAAACCCTAAGGGCAAAATCTTAATTAAATTTTATTTAATCATACCCTCAATAGCTTGTGTCAAGGTCTCACTTGCCATGGAGTCGTGGAGTTACAAGCATTCACAATTATTGTGCCACCATTAAAACACTTACCCATGCGACCGATTCCCCCACCCACCGAGCAAAAAGTACCTTATTACGGAAATCCCAGCACCCACGCACATTAGAGGTCAGCCATTTATTGACTTTGTTCATAAGGGAATTAGTAGGTTCTGTATAATCAGAAGGTAAACTGGGGAAGTTTGCTAGAACAATAACATAGGGGTAAGAGGCAGGTGGCAAGTCTATCACAGGTAGAGAGCTCGGGCTAAAAGTGAGAGAACCAGCCTGTGTTGCAGGAGCAGGAACGGGAGGTCTGAACGCTACCCCTCAATGAAGGAACTGCGGAAACAATGGGAGCGGTAGAGGTTCTTGTTTCTGTAGAGGCAAATTCCACCATATTGGCAGGTGCAAGAAGTCCACAACAGTGGCCTGCGCTGCGGGCTGACGTTTAAGTGTGCGTTGGCATACTCAGGCCCCTCCTCACTGGCAAGGATTGCTGGGGGACATAGTCCTACCCCAGCAGGGCCTCACATGAAGTCCACAACAGGGTCCCACGCTGCGGGCTGCGGCTGGTGCCTAAGTGCACATTGGAGTCCTGAGGCCCCTCCTCACTGTCAGGGATTGCTGGGGGACGTAGTCCAGACCTAGCAGGGCCTCACACAAATTCCACAACAGTTAATAATTAATGTTCATTATCACACAACAATGCGTGTAACATACATCAATGTGTGTAATATTTATCATATGGTGTGACAACATGCCACTACTTCCAGTACTCATTTAAATGGTTGACATTTAGGAAATGGTACAGTGGCTTTAAGCTTTAACATGAATGCATGAGTGATTTCTCTTGTTGGTCATCCCACCTGACATCATGAATGTGGAGGAACATACCTGTGCTTGTCTAAGGGCAAATGGAGATCTACCCATGTGGTAATCATGGAAAGTTCTTGATAATGTAAGAAAGGCAGTTAATCCCACTTCAACTCTCTGTGATATAGGATAATGGGTAAGTTGCATCTAAGAATACCCTGCAGCGGTTCACCATGTCACAAGCCGAAGTTACAGCACCTGCCAACATGGCCACCAAGATACGGGCATACCTTCCATTGGTGCAGAAGACACAGAGGTTTCAGGGCTTAGAGGCCTGAGGGGCCCAATGAACCCTCTTAATTGTTGCATATTATAGTACAGAAAGCAGCCAAGGGCCCCATTTCCTTCTTTACACTGGGACACATAAGACCTCAGCTTTGCTATTGCACCAACACAAAGACCTTGAATAGGAAACAGAAGGGCATGGCCGACACAAACTGACACCGTTCATCAGCATCCGTTATGCTCGTGTTTTGCATTGCTCACTATGCAGTATATCACAGTCGGTCCTTTCTTAATCCCGCCCTGTGACACCTTGACTTCTGTTAATCATGTTTCATCTTAATCTCAAAGAGCATCACCTGTTGTGCTCCTGCTCTTTATACACATTTTAGGTAAATTTATCATATGCCCTCTTCTCTCAACCTCCTGCTAATTTCCTCCCCATCGGCCATCCAAAATAATCAAACATTTCACTAAGGACATCCACGGCATCCCTTTCCTCAAAATTCCTGTCACATGACCATTGACCCTTCTAGCATCCAAAATCTTTGTAAATATGTGCATGGCATCCACAAACATTACACAATAACCAAATATATAACCTAGCTCAAAATAAAAGCAGGAACCATTCACCAGCAGTCTCCCTCCCAGGAACTGCCATAGCCATTCTAATATACCACAAACATCATCTCACTGTAGCAGGGGCGGCTCTTCCGCAATGGCAAAGGAGCGACGCCCCACTGGCTAAGAGCCTGCAGTTGGAAAATAAAACAATATTTTATTATTGTTTTATTTTTCAGCTGCTGGCTGAGCAAGCATGTGAAGGGAAGGGCGGAGCTGGACCATGGGAGGGAGTAGGAGAAGTGGGGTGGAGTGCACTTAAGTGCGAATGTCAGTTTTTCCTGCCAAACTGACATGCGCACTTAGGTGGAACAACACAGACTCCAATCCACTGTCTGAGCGGCACACCAAGCTGCTCAGACCAATCCTGGTACTGCTCTCATGCTAGTCATAGCATCAGAACAGTGGCAGGATTGCGTGGGGAGCCTGTGCTGGTGTTCCAGGTACTGTTGGGACACCATCAGGAGAGAAGAGGAGCGAGACGGCCGGCGGCGACAAGATATAAACGTTTTGTTTTTCAATTATTTTATTATTTCCCCCAACCCCCCACTACCCTTGCCCCACCTTGAGATTTGAGAGGACCGCCGCTGTACTGTAAACAAAACACACAAAAATCCCCATGCCTGTGTGCAAATAAAATTGGAAGACCAAGTTGTATAACTGGTAAGCTCCTGCAACAGAAAAATTAAACCATTTGGTTCTGTAGTAACCCCTTTTTTCATCACACTCATTAACCCAAAAAACTAAATCTTGTGTACTCCGCCCTGGCAAAAAAAACGTGAACAATTAAAAAGGTCTATTCGAACATTATGGTATCAAACATTAACGAGATGTACATCCTTTTTTAGGCTCTTACATAGCTACTTAAATCACACCACAAGAAAAATGTGAATTGAAAGAGATATCAGTCTCTAATAAGCTAGAAAAACAGATGGAACGTTACCAGGTGCCTTGGGATAAGGAGACATGGAGAGGAACAGAAGAATCTTAGGGAAATTAGTTTAATTCAACTAATTAAAGATGGGTATCAATGGCAGGCATACACAATGCACCATAGACAGCAGATAGAATTTTAACCATGTAAAATCAGTGAAATAACAAGCACTTGCAAAGTCAATTGGTCTTGCTTTACCAAAGTTGAGAGAGGTGACACAACAGGCTTTGACAACGCCAAACTGGACACGTCAAAAGCATACAAAATCTTGTTTTATATGTTCAAGATAGCTAAAGCAGTGTTGTTCCATTGCTGCATGTAGGGGGCAGCTATTTGATAGCATAGAAACAGTATTCTCATTGTTTTCTATACCTTTAACAGGCTGTCTACTACTATTGGTTTTTTCAATGCCAGCACCGTCTGAAAGCCTTTGAAACCGACAAATCTGATAGTGGCTACTATCATGGCTTGGAACAGCACAAAGTAGTGTAGCAGGCCAACATACAAGGCAATACTAAGGCTGTCGTCCAGCATCTGGTGCGTTGTTGTGGAGCAGGTGAGATGATAGCCAGGGAAAGATGGGGTGAATCAGGAGGAGCAATGCAATGAGTGCAAATGCGCTCGGAAGAGCAAGACATGCACTTTAATGGAGCGCTAAACAACTAAAGAAAAAAAAGTACTTCCAGTAGTGAAAGGATACACTTTAGCCTAACTATGCACCAGTGATAGAGACCGCAGAATAGGGAAGAAAGATGTTCAATTAGGAGCAGGGAACGGAAATTGACAAGAAAGACATCTAATCATAAGCAAGGACTGTCTTGTGTAGTCCTGTCTGCAATAATGTCTACAACAGCCAGCTGGAGCTGTCAGTAGCTAGGCCACACAATTATGAGTTTGTTCTAAAAATTGCAGAAATACAGTGGGTTCTTCAATCGAGCTACATGCTATGTGCACTCTTGGGGAAACTAACATTTTCAGTTCTTTAATTCTTAAGGAATATGCTCAGTTGAGAAAATTCATAAGCAGATAAACATATATTACCTCAATTCCCCGTTTGTCTCAACACGGAATGCATTTTAATGTGAGGGGAAATATTTTCCCTAATTCTTGCACTGTATATCTTCTTTCTGTTACTTCAAAGTGCTGGCCAAGATACAGACTTTAAAATCCATATGTG
The DNA here is from genome assembly GCF_031143425.1 of Pleurodeles waltl. Taxonomy (NCBI): domain Eukaryota; kingdom Metazoa; phylum Chordata; class Amphibia; order Caudata; family Salamandridae; genus Pleurodeles; species Pleurodeles waltl. The sequence goes on from NC_090439.1 coordinate 568,291,988, forward strand.
ATAGCAGCTTCTGCCATCTTTTTTTGTTTTCAGGTTTAGTAGCCATTGCTCTGTTGGACTTTCTGCAACAGGCACAAAACTGTTAAGTCTATCATTAGTCAAGCTAATTTTCATAAATTATTTGTATATTATTCTTTGGATCTCCAAGCATTCCTTAAGTCCTCTCACTGTTCGATCATAACTATAAACATCATCATTTTTATTTTCGGGAGCAAGCTCCTATCTCATTTAAGGAGTATGGAACGTTCTCATTACTTAGTGAAGACCAATACGATGTCAAGATAAACTCTTTCTTTGATCTACTGTCAACACGTAAATTAATGAGAACATAGCTTCATCTATTGTAGCCAAATTCAGGTTTCTGAGTGGAGGATTTTGATAAGAGAAAGGAGAACTGAAGGAGTGACATGAGCCCCAAGTCTCCATTATGACACTAACGAAGCTGCAGGCAATAAGCACTGAAGTTGAAAGCAGTCAGAGATATGGGGGAGGGGACAGTGGGCGGAATTTGACAAGAAAGAGAATTGGATCTCTTTCACATGGGGCATAACTAAGTCAGTGAGATTCAGGGTGTGTGAATCTCAAAACTATAAAGCAGTGGACCGCAGGGTGAATAGGTGAGATGATCAAGGTTTGGGATGGACTGTTTCAATGAGGCGCAGGATCAGGACTGATTTACATTAGGTGGGCCTCTGTGCTTGATTTAGAGATTACCAGACAGGTACTTTGTTGCAACGGTAAAGAAGTATCCAGTCTGCCAAACTCAAGATCTGTCCTTCAGATTTTGAGCCTGGTGGACTGCAAGTTTTATGCTGGTGGGTATGCCTGTGTAAAACTTCTTCCGAGAGCGAACCTAGGTAGGTGCCATCATGGACGTCGATTTTTCAAAATGCCAGGGGTAGTGGAAGGGCAGCAACCATCTATTGACATCATAGGAAGTGACATCATTTGACCTTTGACCCTGATGTTAAACCTCCATACTAAGTGCTCAATTCATATTAACACACCAGTTTTATAAGAGAAATAAAGGTCTACTTTAGATAACACCTCTATTTTAATTAGAATGCTTGCATCATATGCCACGGAAAAATACACTTGAAGTGTAGGATATAGTGTCACAAAGTATAGAGGGACACTACGAGCAAAAATTATTTCTACTACAAATGGGCATGATGTAATGGCTAACATTCCTTTTCATTGCTAGAAAGTTTTAAGTTACGATTGCATGAAAGAAACGGTCACACTTCAAAGGTGAATGTTTTGTTCAGCTGATCTTTAATGCATTTAGAATACTGAAAATGATAAATTGTTTATCAGTGTGTTTTTTATTTCACCTTATTTATTCAAAAGAGTGCACATTAGTCTGCCGAATGTACCTATTTTATGGACCTGGATCCCACTTTGTGCAGCAGAATATTATCAGTGCTGATCAGGGCACTGTTTACCTTCTGCACTTGGGGCTGCTTTTGCCACCTCTGAGGTTGCAAAGGCAGTGCCAGTGGTTGCAAGGGCTAACAGAGGAGTCACAGCTGCAACTCCCGAGGGAATCCTACATGATGTCCATGGGTGCTGTCAGAGGTAAGCTATCCGGCGACAGTATGCCCTATTTGGAGTGGATGGTTTTATTTTCTTTTTACTGTCACCACCAGGTATATCTTGGCAGTGAGGGACAGTAAAAAAAAAAATAAAAAAAAAAAAACTTCCAAAGTGTGGGGTCTTATTTAAAAAAAAAAAACTTCCTATTTGTGAGTTTGTTTTTAAAAAATCTGACAGTCAGCCATCTATTTTTACAGAGACACCAGCCAAACTTTTCCTAAATTGACAGGAACTGCCATAATGGCGGTTCCTGCTGTTGTATAGAAACGTCAGCGGGCCTTCGGGCATCTCTAAATGTATTGGGTGGAGTAAAGGCAAGATGGAGGACATAAAGTTGCAATGTGCCAAACCCTAAATTCGGTCCTCTGTCTAGAGTGGCACACTGGGGAAAAAATGATGGTTTGGAATGCTACCCAAGGGTCTGCCAGTGGTTAGACTACTTGCAATCATTCGCACCATAACCTCTTGGGTGTTTGATTTCCTGTAGTATGCCTGGAGACCTGGAACTGGCACAGTTTCCTAGTCTACTACTGCCAATGCTTGTGAATTCTAAAAAATAGTAAATTTGCATCCATTTCAAGGAGTACTTCTGTGGGAGCAGACTTGCTTCTTTGTTAGTAAATCAGCCAATGTATACTTTTAAGTTTCTGATCCAAAAATTAACAAGTTTAAACCTCTTACTAAAATCAGGACCATGAACAAAACCAACACAGTCATAGAACACCTGACTCAAGGTCCCCAGACCCAACTATTAAACCAAGAATATATTTATTTTGGGGGGGGTCACACCCCAAATACCTCCCATGAAGTTAATTCTGTCCTTCAAAGGTCTTTGTGTGGCTCTACATTGTGTCAATCATCATTGCCACTACAGAGTATTACTACTGAGGAATCACAAACTGTGAGAATATAGTGCCTGTTGTATAGCACTGCCTGCCACCCAAGTGGGTATCCAGGCACTTGCTGCAGGTGTTTAGTCAAAAAGCCAGGTTTTCAGTCCCTTTCTGAGTGAGTCAGTGAGGGAGCGGTGCGGAGGGCGTTCCAGGGTGAGGTGGGAGAAGGAGCGTCCTCCAGCGCAGCAGTTGCATATGCGTGGTACCTTTGCGAGGGCAATGTGTGCTGAGGGGAGGTTCCTGGTCAGTTGTGTAGAGGTGAAGGCGGAGGTTCAGGAAGGAGGGTCCTTGGTTATGGAAGGCTTTGTAGGCATGGGTCAGGAGCTCAAAGTGGCATAGTTTCTGGATCTGGAGCTAATGGGTGCTCTTCAGGTGCTGGGCGATGTGGGTTCCCTTGTGAAGGTTGAGGATCAGTCTGGTAGCTGTGTTTTGGATCGTCTGGAGTCTTCGCATGACTTTGGTGGGGATGCCTGTATAGAGTGCGTTGCTGTAGTCCAGTCTGCTGGTGATGAGGGCCTGCGTCACTGTCTCCCTCGTGCCAATTGGGAGCCACCTAAAGATCTTATGGAGCATATGAAGTGTGTGGAAGTAGGCTGAGAAAACGGTGTTTACCTGGCATTTCGTGGAGAGTTCACTGTTGAGAATGATGCTGAGGTTGCAGACATGATCTTTCCATGTAGGGATGGGCCCAAGCTCTGCTTGCCACCAGGAGTCATTTCAGAGGGTTGAGTGTCTGCCCGAAGATCAGAACATCTGTTTTGTCCGTGTTGAGCTTTAGGCAGTTGTCCTTCATCCACATGGATATGATCTTCATACAGTTGTGGAAATTGGTCTTCGTCTTGGTGGGGTCTTTTGAGAGCAAGAAGATGAGCTGCATGTCATCAGTGTACGAGATGATGTTGATGTTGTGCGATCTCACAATGTCTCTGAGTGGTTTCATGTAGATGTTGAAGAATGTTGGGCTTAAGGAGGAGCCTGGGGAGACGCCGCAGATGGTGTACTTGACCTGTGAGGTGAAGGGTGAAAGCGGACTCCCTGAGTGCGTCCTGTGAGGAAGGATGCCATCCATTTGAGCACATCGTCTGTGATTCCAATCTGGCGTAGTCGGTGGATCAGTGTGTTGTGGGAGACGGTGAAGAAGGTGGAGGAAAGGTTGAGCAGGTTCAGGGCAGCTGGTTATCCTATGTCAGCTCCTCTCCTCTGTCACCTGTTGCAGCGATCAGAGCTGTCTCAGTGCTGTGATTGGCTCTGATGCCTGGTTGGGAGAGGTTTAGCAGGTTGTTTCTGTGAGTTGTAGGTTGATGGCCTACTCCAGGACTTTAGTGTGGAATAGGAGCAGGGAGATCGGATGGTAATTCTGGAGCTCGCTGGGGTCTGCAGAGGGCTTCTTGAGGAGGGGTATCATCTCTGCGTGTTTCCACGCTTCTGGAAAAATAGCCACGAATAACAAGGCATTGAAGATGGTGGAGAGCTGGAGGCTGATCTTGTTTCTTCCGAGGTTGAAGATCCTGTGGGGGTAGGGGTCTGTGGGTGCTCCCAATTGGATAGAGCTCATGAATGTGATTGTGTTTGGTGTGCTGAGTTGTCCCCATGTGTTGAGTGTGTGGTCGGCGGTGGAGGTTGATGGGAGCTGGAGAGGTAGGAGGGTTGGGGATCAAAGTTACTGTATATGGTTTCTATCTTGTTGTGGAAGTGGTCAGCGAGGGCATCAGAGATGGGTGGAGTTTTCGATGGCTGATGGGCAGGCAAACTCTCCACGATGGTGAAGAGTTCCTTGGTTTGGTTGGCGCTGTTCTCAATCCTGCGGGTCAGGCCCTTCTTATTTGCAGCTTTTATCTGGGGTGGTAGTCGCTGAGGGCTGTTTTGAAAGTGGCTCAGTTGGCGCAGTTAGGGCTGGTGTGCCATCTTTTCTCCAGCTGTTTGCACCTGTGTTTTAATTTACTGAGTTACTGGGTGTCCCAGCTGGCTTTTGTGGTGGTTCAGTGGGTCTTGGCTGGTTTAGTTGGGGTGACTAGGTTGGCAGAGCTGATGATCCTGTTGTTATGCAGTATAGAACTTTAACAACAGGTTGTTGGTGGTGATGATAGGCTGTGTGGTGCTGAGAACGTTGGTCTATTGCAGTCTATTGCTGCTCAGGGGCCTTGGTCCAGCCGTGGGAGGGGACACTGTGATGGATGGGGGCAGTGCGGGGGTATCAGGTGAGGGTGAAGTGTATGATGTAGTGGTCCGACCAGGTGAGTTCAGTGGTGTGGCTGTAGCTGATTCTGTTGTTGGGTGTGAAGATGGGTCCAACATGTGTCCTGCTTTGTACGTGGGGCCTGCGACCTGCTGCGTGAGGCTGATGTTGTTCAGGCTTCCCAGTAGGTAGGTGGAGTTGGGTTTGGTGGGGTCGTCTAGGTGGTAGTTGAGGTCTCCTAGGAAGACGTAGTATTCGGATTCAATGGCGAGCGGGTGATGAATTCAGTGAAGGTGTCACAGAGGCTGGTTCTTAGTCCTGCTGGTCTGTATGCCATAGTGCCTTTGATGTTGGTGTTGGTGTCAACGTGGAGCTAAAGGTTCATGTGTTCCATGATGGGTGTGGTTTCCTCACTGGTGGGGGTGCAGGTGATTGATTTCTTGTGAATGATGGCAATGCCACCTCCGGGCCTTTTGGTGAGGTCACAGTGTTTCATTTTGTAGCCCGGGGTATTGCCGTGGTTATGTCTGGGGCATAGATAGGGGTGAGCCTGGTCTCTGTAATAAAGGGGCGAGGGTGGGGATTGTATGCCAGAGTTAGGTTGCGTATTTGCAGAGCAATCTGGCATTGAACAGGATGCACCTGAGTTGTTCCGAGGCCATCTTGTACGTTGGGGATGGCGAGGCATTGATGGTAGTGATGGCGGTCAGTCCTGGGGTAGAGGAGTATGGGCAGTGGGTGCAGGTGAATGGTCCCACTGTGTGATGGGGTGAAGCAAAGCAGCAGTTGTTGTTACATGGAGATCTGCAGAGGAGTATCTGTGGGGAAAGTAGGGCCAGGGTTCTTTGCACTGGCCATGGTACGGACACAGACTGGCTTGTCTTTGGTGTGCTGGTGGTGCACCTGATACACAGTCGCGCAGAGGTCTCCATAAGTAGTCCTGGGAGGGACTGGCAGAGAGGTGGGAGGGCGGTGGGCGGGGGAGGAAAACGGCAGGAAAAGAGGGACAAAGTACAGGTAACAACAGGGCACAGCAAGGATGCAAAACAGAGTGGGGAAACTAATGGTCCAGAAAAAAGAGACTACAATTACACTTTACAAAAAAAAAAAACAGTTTACAAAAAACAATTACCGTGACAGCAATTACACAAGGCAGTGAGTCAGTCCAGGAGGATCTCAGGATTGAACCAGCTGCCTCATGTGCTGCAGCTTGGCAGCTGCCATGAGTAGCAAGGCAGAGGCAGCGGGGGAGAGTGCCAAGACTAGGGTCAGAGGTTACTCACTAGAGATCAGACAACAGCCTCCATAGTTAGTCTTGGGAGGTGGGAGTGGCTGGCAGGGAGGGGGGAGGGCAGCTGGCGGGGGAGGGGGAAACAGCAGGAAAAAAATGATAAAGTACAGGCAACAACAGGGCATAGCAAGGAGACAAAACAGAGAGGGGCAACTAAGGGGCCAGAAAACAAGACTATATTTACACTTTACAAAAAAACACTTTACATAAAACAATGACCGTGACAGCAATGACTTCAGTTACACAATGCTGTGAGTCAGTCCAGGTGGACCGCAGGATCGAACCAGCGGCTCGTGTGCTGCCGCTGGCCAGCAGACATGAGAAGCAGGGTAGAGGCAGCAGGGGAAAGAGCTGAAACCGGGGTTAGATGCTAATAAACTGATGCAAATTTGCAACTGATCGGGTTCAGAGGTTATCTAAACTGATCTTCACATTAAATGCTATGAACTCTTGAGATGTCTTTACATCTCGATTTTTGTACCTTGTTTGTTGAAATGAGAGCCAAAAAATGTAGATTGAAAAAGAAAATACATTCATATAATTCTACAGCATAAGCTTTGGTTTAGACACTTTAGTTCCAACCTTATATCTGGGGGTTCTTGGAAGTCTCTTAACATAATGAGAAAATAAGCCTACTTTGTCAACAAAGCATCTCAACAATGTGTCTTGTCATTTGACCCAGCAGCCAAGACAATGTGAGTTGTTAGGTATGTAAGATTGCAAATATTGTTCTAGAATTGTTGTCACATCATCATCTTCTTTTTATTTTGTTTTCCTTGCACATAAAAAAAAACATCAGCCAACGCGTTTCGTCCTTAACAAAGGACTTCTTCAGGGCTGAAATATGATAAAGAGAGAATCCTAAATATCTTTAAAAAGATGCATACATACCATAGAAACTACTTATGAACATAAAGTACGCACTAAAGACATGGCCAAAACGTTTGATTAATTTATACAACATGCAGACAAGGGACAACCGTAAAGGAGTGTGTTCAATTTTTTTTTAGAAAGTAGAAAGTGCTACCTAATTGGGTAAAATGTCTAGTACATATTCTAATTTCAGCTGCCTAAAGGATCCTGAGGTAATGTCTCTATTGACCTTTGTGTCTGTAATTTTGCCATGTGATTGTTCCTCAAGTATCTTCATACTGATAACATGAATCCTCGAGTGGAAAAAACAATGAGACTACAAAGAGTTTAATCTCCATCAAACAAGGGTACTTCTGCCTACTGTGATTGTTTCTCGAGCATCTTCATAATGACATCAAGAATTCTTGTGTTGAGAAAACAACAAGACTACAAAGAGTTCAATCTCAATTATGTAACCATTGTGGGAGCCTCAATGCCCCTGAAGTCCCTAGTGGCTCCCCGCCTCCAGCGGGAGCTGTCATAGCTCCTGCACACAGGGAGCAGCAAAAAATACTGCTCCCTGCATGCTGGAGCAACTCTTTCATCTGTGTTCTTGGAAACAGATTGACACATCTTTTTTGGTATTAGATTGTCCTGGATCAACTCTTTGTATTCCCTGTCATCCCTCTCAGTCTGGAGTTGAGTAGTCCACCATGATTCAAGCTGTAGATATTTAAACCAGGATACATTCCATTCCAATGTGTCTAAGATTGTGTCCCAGCTCATGAGGTATATCCCATCTTGCAGGTTGTTCCAGTCTATGAAAGCATTCCTCAAAGAACTAAGCGAAGCTTGTCTTTTGAACATGCTGGCATACCCGGTGAATCTCATATTGGAAATAGATGCGTGTAATAGTGGATGCCTCATAATCTTAAATTTTGTCACAGATTTAAGCTGGCTCTCAAAACTTTCAAGCTCCCTTTTAAAAAAAAGAAATTCTCAAGAGCCCTAAATTTGTATGGGCATTTCTCTTGTCTTAGACCCCTCAGTGTTGTGGTGAATATTCTCCCTCTCAGGGAATTATCAGGGTGGATCAACAGCCTTTGTGTGTTTTTGAACTGAAAATCATAACACAGAGCTGGAGGTTCGATAGTGCCAGACACCTCATTCTTAACTTCCTATTTATCTTCTTCCAAGTTAGCCTTATGCCTTTCAATACCCAGATAAAAGTGCTGGTCTTCCCCTGTATGTTTAAAACTATATCCTTAAGAATGGTAAAGGGGGTGAAATTAAGTAAGAAAGTCATTTCTCTGAGACTTATCATTTTAATCAAATTGGCCCAACCATATTAAACTTCAATCTCCTTATCAGGAATTCTATTTCTATGGCAATTTTGTATAGATCTTTAGCCAGCATCTCAGCTAGGACCTTGAGTAATTAGTATCCCTATATAACGTATCACCTTTTTAATGTTCTCATTGTCATATTTTAACTTCCACATCATTGTATCTGTTTTTGCTGTATTGACCCTGAGAGTTTATCAAACACTTCAACCAATATCTCTGCTCTTATAATGAAATTGACAGGATCTGCTGCATAGAGAATAATATTTTCTGCATATAGAGCAATCTTGTTTGATAAGCTTTGCGTTTCAAATGGGCTAAAATTTTAATTTATAATTCATTGTCAAATAGCTCAATGTAGAAAGTGAACAGCAGAGGAAATAGCGGCCACCTTTCCTCAGTACCTCCTGTAATGTGAAATTAATCTGGTAACGCAACATTTAAAAGAGTTTGTGCAAGAGGAGACATATAAAGGTTTGATTGTGCTTATGAATTCCCTACTCAGACCAAATAATGTTAAAACTTCCCAAAGGTATCTCCAATTTGCCCTATTGAAGCCATGGCTGAACCTAAAGTAACAATTGCTAGCGGGTTGTTCCACACTAGAACTGTCGCAAAATGAACTGCATATTCAAAATGATGCATTTTGCAAGCTTTCCAGCATTTCTGAATGTTCCGCAGAATATTAGCTTCGGCTTTATTCCAGGCATTCGTCATCTATTGCCTTGGGACAGCTATTGTCTGTAAAGTTGTTAAAGTTTGTGATTGGATCTTTTGTTTGCACCACGTCCTTGCTTTAAATTTCTTTCTTCCTCTTGAACATTCTTGTTGTAATTCTATGCAATTTTAATAATAATCCTGCTAGTGTGAGCTTTAAATGCCTCCCATAGCACAATGATGGAAGTTGTGGCCATATTCAGATATAGAAAAATGCTTGGCGTCAAGTTCAATATTATATGTGTGTCCCAAAGCAATGTTCTGTTCAAAGTCTGTATTGCGGTTTGACTACTGGAAATTCTAAACACAAGGTTATGGCAGAACAGTTTGAGTGAGCAGAACTATAACTTACATTTTTTACTGCTTAAATCACAGATTAGTCAAGAAAGATGTAATCTAGTCTGCAAAAATCTCCAGATTTTGTATTAGATACTAGATATACCCCTTCTGACTGCCAGCCATCTCACACCAAATGAAGCAAACCTTTGAAGTAGAAACATATTTACAATTAGTGGATCTATCCAGATCATTTTTCAATAGGGTGTTAACATCTCCTCCACTCAGGTAAGGGGAAGGAGAATCTAACAGATGTAGCTTCAAACAGTACAGGGTTGTGGGGTTGTTATGATTTGGAAAATAAAAACCTGAATGTCAATAGTCTGATCCGCAGGATAGTAAAAATCAATCTTGCAGATCTGATCTGTTGATTTTCTATGTTATCATCCTGATTAACAATGAAGAATTACATTTAGCAAGTCTGTCAAATAAACCATAAACGTTTACTAACTTTGTAAAACAAGAGCTAATAAAGAAAAGAATATCACTCCAACTAAGAGTATGTTTGAGTTAAAAGAAGCCAACATCACTAATAATCAGAACACTGAATATAGTGATGAGGGTTACAGGCAGGTTGGTTGAGAGATAGTGGTGTTCAACTCTTGCCAGACCCACCTATTCCTCACTCCACAGAAATGTGCAATGCCATCAACCTCTTCTTAAGTGAAAAAAAACAGATATGACAGCACATCCACAACACTTAGTTTGCTCAATTTATTACACCCATACCTTCTCACAATGGTCATCCTTGCACGACCTATCTCTTGCAGATCTCGGCAGCACACTCAACTCGCTCACGGCCCCTTCTTATAAAGATGATATCATACTGTCATCCTTTGTTAAATTAAAGCTGTCTCTCAGTAAGCTCTTTCAATTCAGCTCCCCACTGTCAAAGCTTCCCTCACTCAAGGCATTGTAGTGATGAATGGACTAAAAGAGACAATATATCAAATCTTTATTTATTGACATCAATCTGCTTCAACAGCCTCCTTCTACTTCTTGTCCTCAGCGTTTATCCTGTAACTGACTACCACTTGAAAAGTAACATTCTATATATGATTATGATCGCATACATTAACATGCGGTATTACATCACTACATTTTTTCCCTTCTTTAATAGACAAATAAATAAATTAGCATTGCTCAATAGTCTTTGTGTTTTTAGAGTTATCTTGTTCTTCTGAAAGATTCACAATCTCTTCTTGTTTTATCCACAATTGATTTATTCCCTGTTGAAGAAGTGTTTTCTTGTTGTCCTTGAATTTGTGTTTTTGTTCTTAAACTGGACTGATAAACTTCTTAGAATGTGCTTTGTTTCTAACTATTGTTCTATTTCTATTCTGTACAGTAATTGCAGGCCCTTTTATTTTTGTTATTTCCAATGGAGACGGATGAAATATAGTTGCAGATTCACTTTGTTGACACTATTTCACTAATACAAGATCTCCAGCCTGATAACTTCTTTGTCGAATATTTTTTGTTTGATTTTCTCTTTGATCTGCATATTGTTTCATTTTTTCTTTCGTCCTCTTATGTTTCTTTGCAATTTCATCATGTTCTTGAAGAGGTTGTAGTGGCACTTGTGGCAGATGCATTTGTCTGGCTTGCCCAAATAACAGCTCTGAAAGCCATTTTCCTGATGAGCCACAAGGTGTATCCTATAGTCACGCAAGACCTAGCACAGAGCTTGATTTATGGAAATTTCCAACTATTTGGCTCATTTAATTGATTTTTGTATAGTAGCCATTAACCTTTCCACTTTTCCATAAGCTTGTGGCCAAAGTGGACGAATTTGTTTATATACCACTCCCACATACTCAAGACATGTGTGAAACTCATTCCTATTAAAAGGTGGATCACTGTCTGTCTTCAATATTTTGGGTATACCCCATGTGGAGAAGATGTAATCTAGAACAGGAAGTATTACAGACGCAGAAGTGGATGACACCATCTTTACAATAGGAAATCTGGAATATTCATCAACTACGACAAACAAATAATATCCAGAATCCAATTGGAGATAGAAATCACAAGCCAATTCCATCCATACAGCATCTGGCAGCTCAGACATATGTAGCGCTTCAAAATTCCTTTCTCTTTTAGTGCATTGGCACGGGTGACATGCCTGTATAACCTCCTCAACTTGACGGTTTCATCTTCAAAACCACATCTTTTCACACAAAAAAACATTTTGCTGAAGATATCCCTCTATGACTTTCATGTGCCAAATCAATCACATGCTTCTGCAATGTATGTGGGATAACTATTATGTTAGCTCTCATTATTGTTAACTCAGATTGTGCATTTTTAAACACAAGTATGACATTCTTGTTTATTCCAGGTTGAAAATGTTTCATAGCATTTACATGCCCTACATTTTTTGAGGTTATGATCCAGCTTACTTCCTCAACAGTATTAACATTGATAAATTCATGGATAAATTCTCATTCTGAAATTGTTTCAGGAATTATTGCTTTGATTATAAAATGCACATATTCTTCAACTTCATTACCTAGATCCTTGTTCATGCTAATTGGGTGTCAGGACAAATAATCTGTTGGGTTATATCCATTTCATGGCTTGTGAATAATTTTAAAATCATAATCCATTAACCTCATACCCCATCTTTCAACGTGAAGAGGTAGTTTTGCTCTTGGATGATCTGTGACTGTTACAAAAGGTTTTCCAAACAAAAAATCATGGTATTGCTCACACACCCATACCACAGCTAGAAATTATTTCTCAACTTGAAAATATGTTTTTTTTATATCAGTCAAGCTTTTACTGGTGTGTGACCGCACATATCGAGGAGTTTCCTTTCGTGGTTTGTGTTGTACAAGAATGGCACCTAATCCCACAGGACTAGCATTGACTATCATCTGGGTATGAAACTCTGTGCCAAAATATTTTACATTTGCTGCAATTATATCATCTTTAATTTTCTTCAATGTGCATTCACACTGTTCATTCAATCTACATGGTATTTCCTTTTTTGTTAATTGTCGAAGAGGTGAGCTGATAGTGGCACAGTTCTTGTTATACCGAGAGCAATAACTAGCCATTCCAAAGAAAGAGTGTAATTCTGTTATATCTTTTGGACTAGTTGCTAACTTTAAAGATGATACTTTCACTTTCATAGGGTCTGGTCTCATTCCTTTATTCAAGAAAAAAGGTCCATTGAAAGTTAGTCCTGGCTTGCTGATTTTACATCTGTCTGGATTTAGTGTGAGCCCAGCTTTCACAGGTTCTTGACAAACTTTCTTCAAAGCTTGATCGTGTTCACTTTCTGGTTTTTCAAACACCAATGTCATCACTGTAGTTCATTGAGTTTTTACTGTTCTGGTGCCATTCTTTATGATTTCTTGAACATTTTCTGCTGCTGAGCAAAATCTAAATGTAAGCCTTTTATAGCAGAATAATCCCAGATGTGTAAAAAAAAAAAAAAAAGCTTGCTATAGACTTTGACTGCCCATCAATTTCTAACTGACAATATCCCTTGCAGAGAGATAACATTTTGAAAAAACATATGCTCCATTTAAGATGCTAATCATGTCATTTAAGAGTTGTCCTGAGTGCCTTACCCTCTCAAATGCTGTATTTGATATCCTCATACAGGGGTGTGGAGTTCCTGTTTGGGGTCAAAGACAAGCTTTCAAGTTTATTTTGTCATTGGCACAAATAGGCCCAACTCCCTGCAGCACAAACCTTTCGGCTGCCAATTCACAGTAGCACATTATGGTGCAGTTGAGGCAATATTTGTGTCCAAATTCAAATACTGTTTGTGCTTGTATTTATGGTTCAATAATGCAAAGCCTTAATTATTAAGGTGAGCACACTAAATACATGTTGTAAGCCCAGACTGCACTACACACAGTGGTTCCAGTAAAAAAACAAGCATTTACAATGCAATGGGTCTCGCGTTTGCTCGCATTAGAGCTATTAGCGTTGTAAACTCCTAACCAGACTTTCATTGTCACATAAACTAATAATGAAAAGTAAAACAGTTTCACATATGCGAGCCGATGGTCGCCATAAGCATGAGGGAGACACAGAAAAGGAAACAGAAGTTCGCTCCCAGTGAAACTTACCGGCAAAAGTGCAATCATCCACCTAACCAGCAAAAGTGAAATTATCCATGTAAAAGGGTCGATGTCATACAAATCGCTCAACATCTGCTCAGTGAGATCACGCGAGCAGGGAATGAAAAGATAAAGTAGACCAGAAACCAGCTGAAAACACAGAGCCTCGTATGTCAGTCGTTTACCAGTGCGCTCAAGGAGGGCTAAACACAGGAAAAGGCATGATCTGTGTATGCCTTTCACAAATGGAATCAATCGATTTTTAGAAGGCAAGCCCACGAACTAATGAAAGTGACGGGCGTGACATGGGTGTGGTTAGAAGCCCACAGAGAGATTAAAACATGGTCCAGAGCGCTTGCGCGCACTCGACCCTAACAAAATATGTACACATTTGCGAAGTTTAACAATGTGCGGCTACGTGTAATGCTCCCAGAATGCTCTCTGATTAGATGCAAATATTTTCAGAACCTTGAAAGCAAAATTGATGATTCTTTACTTTCAAAATATAATGTTTACAAAAAATGCAACTAGGAAAAAAAAGTTTTATTAAATAAATGTGAAATTTTAGGTGCAGTTTCTTTGAAGCATCATTCAGTGAAATGTTTTGATGCATGCTAGTATTTCCAAAAAATATTCATAATGAAAAAATATATGGATATTGGTGGAACCAGTGTTAACAAGATTAGGAAAAACATGAAAATAAACAAGCACATGCACAGCCAATAGGTCTAACATTAGTAGTCACTCTTTTGGTTTTGTCAATGTGTGCCTTATTTTGACATGACTTTTGTAAAACTTTATTGTTGTGGGAGCTGCCAGGCCCTCACCATTATAACAAACACTGGCAAAAAGCAAAAATGTTTTTTGATCTCAAAAGGCACATATTACCTCAGTAGTTTCTGGCACTGAACAAAACTACTTTGTGTTCCAAAATGCTCTTTGTAAAAGAGCAGATTGGTATCACTCACAGTGAAACCAGCAGATTGATAGAAAGATAGAATTTTAATAAAAACAAATGGCCTTGGTTATTGCCAGACCTAAGTAGGAGCCCAATTGTTAAGGGGAGTCGCGAAAAAACATTCATGCTATAAGTCATTGCATAAGTGCACATCTACATATTCCATGAATTAACATGAACTTACAGAAGTAAACCGGGAAATTGTACTCTTAGAAAATATTTGCAAACTGCATTTTAGCACCATCCAATACGCGTTTGTAGATTTGCTAATGTGAAAATATGTTGAATGTTTAGAAGTTCACTTTCTCTTTAACCACCTTTTCCCCGACCCTGGAAGAAGTTTTACTTCTACCCTTTTCATGAGTACATTTTCAACCTTTTTGAGTTTTGGAAAAAATTAGGGAATAGCTTGTGAAAACCCATAAAACATGCAAGGTAGTAGGTTTGCACAGATTGAAAAGAGCATTCCAACCCTGGTACTTTTGCTTACCGCTGCCTCCAGTCCCAGTATGTAGATCGTCACAAAGGTGGCAAAATAAGGAAATTGGTACTATTTAAGCCCTAATATAGTATTAGTTGTGGGATAATCAGAGAGGCTATTATCAGAGTTTTTATATAATGGGATTGCTGCCATATGTGTTGCTGCACTAAATGGCACCAAAAGGACAAGTAGATTTATTTTTTACAGGACAAGTAGATTTAGGAAGGAACGTGTCTTAAAGGACAAGTAGATATTTTAATAAATTCCACACCCCTGCTCTTATCTACACAAATATGAATCTGGTCTGAGTTTTTTTTAGGGACTACTACTACTGGGGACAACCAAGGTGTTGGACCAGTTGTTGGTTCGATGATGTCTTGCCTAAGCAGTAAAGTTATCTCTGCTTCTACTTTATCTTGAAAATAAATTGGAACTCTCCTATGCATTTGTTCTACAGGTTTCATTGTTTTATTTATAAGCAGAGTAATAGTTTTATCCTTTAGCCTGCCTTGCCCGAGTGCCGAGACTTTCATTTAGAGTATTCTCTGCTTCAAACATCCAATGCCTCAAACACTGCTTGAACATCATCCAGACCAGGATGCCCAAGGCCTAACAGATGCTCAACTCAACCAAAACAGAATTCATTTTATTTGCCAAGAAACAGTGCAAATCAGGCTCAGTGGCATGAACCTTGACGGCTCAGAAGCCCAACCTTCACTGAATGCCATGTTTCTCAGATTCACCTTGGACACTAACCTCATCCACAAGAAACACAGTGCCACAAAATACAAATATGGTCTGGCACCATTTATAACACCGAAGGAGAAAAAGACGCTGGGTTAGGCCCCACATCGGTCTCTAGTCCAAGATTCAAAACATAAACTGACGTGGTAACCTGTTTGGGAGCATTTTGGAATGATTCTCCGAAGATTCTGTCTCCCTACCACTACTTTCCTACTCTAAATCCTGGCAATTTCAAGAATTGGTCAAGGTGGGATCACTCATGTAATATGACATGCTTCATCATGGGCCATCTCGTCCCACCCTCGTAAGATGGCACTACCAGGGAAGACTAAACCTCAAGTTGGACTGCATTGAGGGAGTTCTTAGAATTTTTTTTTTTTCAGGTAGATTTCTGGGATCCAGTTGATACTGTTAGAAATACTTTAGACTAATCCACAAACTATATTTTATTAGGTGGCACCCTCAGGATACATAAAAATACTATGGAGTATGATAAAAGAACATTGGTGGGTGCTATGCCCCTTACGTACATCTGAGGTGCCAGGGCTTTAAATGGATCCCGATACTTAGTTAGGGTAAAGGGTGTGAAAATATATTGAGAGGACCTACCTCTCTTATAGAAGTTACAAGGTCATTTTACCATTTCTCTCTTGAAACCATCCTTTCCAGAAATCACAGAACTGTTGGTCAAGCCTTTGTAGTCTTGGATCTAGATGGTGGTAACGCCCCGCTCCATGGCTTTGAAAACAACACAATGGCACCCTTTAAGCGCATCAAACATACTGATGCACATCTCATCTAGGGCTTGAAGAAATACGATCATACTACCCCCATCCTGATGGAACTCCATTGACTTTTTCTGTCAGACCACACATATACAAAGCCAACTGCATTATTTACAAAGCCATCACAACCGGCGCCGACCCACATCAAGAACAGCTTACCCTCTCTGGTGGTTCTCAGCACACCTATAGCTAGGATACTATCAGACTGTAGCCTAAGACGCGTAAAAAAGTCTAATGAAGGCAACAGGTCTTTCCATTCATGCACTTAGCTTCTAGAACAACTTTCCCCATATCCATCAGGACAGCCCCAACGTAGCTCAAATTTAGCAAAGAGTGGAAGATGAACCTCTTTAAATAACACTGCATCACAAGCAGTAAAAATCCATGCAGCCATTGGAAGTAACCTTTTAATGTTTGAATTGTGCTTGGTTCCCACTTTTCAATATGCACCCAATGTGAGAAGACAGTTATGAATTACATAACTAATTACTCACAGGACCACCCTTCCACTTTCACATGCAAGTTGTTCCAGAAATGACCAAACCCTAAGACAGGGAGGGTGCTTTAACATGTGCTGCCCACTAATTGCTGATAGGCGTATTCTGGGGAAATATTTTTTTGTATTCTGTCACAGCCAATACAGCACGAGGTTCAGTGCATTGATGTTAGAGATAGGTTTAATGCCTCTCTTCGCGTACGGGGGAACTAATGTGGTACCAGGACCCAGCTTTCCTAAGGACCTTAGAAATCGATTTTTCATTATTTGTAAGCCCCTGGCCTTACTGTAACTCCAAAGTTCAGCACCATAGACTGCTCCTTTATGACTGGGAATCTGCAGTATCACATAAACAGACTGGATCCCAATGTTGTGTTTGATTTGCAATACAGCATTAGTTGTTTGTTTTATCACAATTATGGACTTTTCCATGTGAGCGTGAAAGTCTAACTTGTGATTGAATGTTATGCAAGGATAACTGAAGCTGGGGGACACAATCAAGTTCTTGACAATTTGCTTCGGGTGCCTTCTCAAAGACAAGCAGTTGTCATTACCATACACTTGGTTTTGGTGGAAAAAATGATTAGGTATTTCTCTTTAGAGTAATTATCAAATTCCTGCAATAAGCTGTACACAGCATGTTATGTCTGTGTAAGCACAACAGTGTCACATGCAAAAAGGAGTATTGGTATCTTCTTACTGCAATTTATGTACTTCAGAGTTGATTTTTTCTAAGTATTTATCAACATAGAGACTAGACGGAGACTAAATACAAGAGGAACTAAGACACGCCCTGGGCATAGCCTGAGGGGATGGAAAATGTATTGCAACATTCCCCAGATGTAAATAATGAATGCAGGCGTTTGTTTCCTTATGTAGGCCTTCATCACCTGCAGCAAAGCCTTGCCAATCCTCAACCTGGCTAATCCATGCCATAGTTTAGATTTATTAAATAGGCTGAATGCTGATTTTAGGTCAATAAAAGACTAGAGGGAATTACTTTGTTTTTGGAACATTTAATTCAGATCATATGCAGCAAAAATTACCTGAGCGATTGTCCCTATTCACTTGCATAAGCCGGCCTGTACTTCTGGGAGGATAGTTTCTTTGTCAGCCCTATGCTGCAGCTGTTAAGCAAAACACAGCCAAGTAGTTTGCCCACACCATCTAAAAGACATAATGGATGTCAGTACCGTACATCAACAGGTATAGAGTCTGTCCCCGCGGCTGTATTTGCCTTCCACCATTTCTCTGGTATTCCACTGCGAAGTATATTACCCTCCTACTACTTTCGGGGCACTAAAATTGATAGTAGAACACACAGAACAATATCTAAGCTGCCTACGGAAATTTTGTGTGAGGTGGATTTATAGGTATGTAAATTGGAGTTTGAAGATCAAAAGCTAAGAAACAGACTCTTTATTAAACACATGGCTATGTTTAAGGTGGCTTATTTTGCCTGCGGTATAGGCTACCTGTGCCCCTCGCTTTCAGAAGGTACCCTACATTTCCCCACACAAGAATATTTACCTTTGCAACTTCTAAAAGAGTGAGCTAAATAATACATTACGGCCCGACGAGAGTGAAAACGTACTGTACAACATGATAGTTTGGGTATGACACGAAAAGTCATTTTCTGTGTGAATTTTATAGGGGGAAAAGAACACATTGTTTCAAAAGTGCTGCCATCAGGGAAGGAAAGCGAGCTGTGTGAACCTCAACTGTTTACAGGTGAGGGAGTGCGTGCTTCAGGTTATCTTTGCGACAAAAATAACATTTCTAACACTCATGCATCATTATTTAAAGTTAAATATAATGCGACGGCGTAATCCTAGTCTTCGTTATTGCGACGATGTTCCGTGTATCTTTGAATAGGTGTCAAACTGTGATATTTTATTTGGCAGCCACACGTTCCAGTACGTGATTTGTACAAATAAAATGCGCTAGCAACCTAGCACTGTTGTGTGTATGTAGCAGTGTTTGCAGCGTGTTATCGGGGAGGGGGTAAGATTTAAGTTTGTTAACAATGAGACAGAGAAGTCACATTCTATTGTGTGGTTGGGGAGAGTAGCTTGAGAGCCAATCAGTACAGTTGTAGTCGAGGATGTCCCAGGTCCAGAATGCCAAGATGGAGAAGGTCTGTTTTCCACTTTGCGTGGCGATAATGCCGAACTTTCTGGTAACGCTGTAACCCTAGGGTGGATAGTTTCTCTACTTCCAGAGGGCCGCCTTTCTTTAAAAATAATGCAAATTGGTTTTGAATTAAATATATAAGGCACTAGCGGGGCTTGATAATACCTCCACACATTATTATTATTTAAATAAATCAGTTTCAACCTTCGCTATATAACACTATTAAAATGAAGTTCGACGCTTCCAAAGCTGTGCGCACTCGGTCGAGTTTTTCTTCACAAGATTGTGTCGCCGCTTAGCTATCAGTGCCATCAGAGGGACGTCCTTTTCGTGTTGGCGACTGGAGTAACAAAACTTATCTGTAGTGGTTGGGGCCAGCTCGACAAACTCGGGCCCTGTGGCTTCTTTGTCTTTTAGCTTGTGGACGGACAAAGTTTTCTTAAACTTGCTTATGTCCAGAATTACTGCCCGCAGAAACTACCCCGTTCCCAACCATTTCCGGATCCTCGCTGATCACCTGCCTGCTAAGATGGGCCTGGGCGCAGGAAGAAACAGACAGCGCGTCACGGGGCGGTTGACTCGCACGCACGGAGTGGGGGGGTGGGGGGGGGGGGAGGTCTCCCCTTACCTGCACAGAGGAGCGCGTGACGTCATGTCGCAGGTGGGACTGGGGTTCCGGCTCTGGCCCCGCCCCACCCCACCCTCTCGAGGGGCCGCTCCCTCCCTCCCTCCCAGGAGGCGCAGACTGAAGGTGGTTCCATTTTAGCCCTGTCTGTAGAGACCGGAGTGGCCGCTCCTCGCTGTCCTGTGAGATTGCTGTCATGGCCGGGCTGCCCACTCTGATCCTGCTGTTGGTGAGTGTTTATGCCACCGGTGTTAAAAGACTGCTTGGTGTATGCTGGTCTCCTCACTCTGGTTAGGGGTTGGTGTCTGGCTTCCAGGGAGGACTTTTCCGGTCCGGAGAAAAGACATTTTTTCGCCCCAGGATTCCGCTTTTGGGAACTCTTGCTGAGGCTGCAGAGTTAGAATGACCCTCATTCTCGTTTTCAAAGCAGACCAACCCTCTTCTGCCTATCTTGTTTTGACTTCACTTTAACAGTTTCCTCATCTGTGGAATGCTTTTTCCCCAACACAATCATTTTAATGCTACTGGGAAGAACTCTTTTTGAACACGGTCTATTCGTCTATCGGCGTTGGCGATCTTTGAAATAGGCTGTTCGAGAACATTTTTTAATGTGTCGATCGTAGGCATGTTGTGAAATGTTTGTTACTAAATTGTTACTTTGGTCATTACAATTATGTTACATTTTAATAGCACTTCCTGTTTGTTTATAGTTTAAACAAAATAATTAAATGTTATATTAATACATTTCAACCGTTCTCTTCAGAACTGTGTGTTGCTTTAGGCTAGTGGGTGTGAGGACTTTAACAGTTTTCAGAAAGCCAACCACACCTTTTTACCTGACAGTCACTCTTTTCACTGGCGATGGTGTGCAGAATGCCTCCACTTCGGTTAAGTGCAAAGTGAAAACATTTCAGTTTAGTTAAACAGAAGCTTAGTTGCAGCAGTGGCTGTTGGCAGGCTTATTTTATTTGTGAGACGTGACTCACGAGACAGAGAGGTATCTACTTTGGAACTAGGTTCAAGCCTGTTTGCGCCACACCTTGTGATTGTAGGCAAAGTTGAATGGGGAAGGTGTGCTTTTAGAATACATATGTGTCATCTCATGCTTCGATAAAAATGTTATGTGCCTATGTTTACTAATTTTAATGCATTTTCTGATCAGTTTGGTAAGCCAATGTAAAGGAAAGATCCCAAACACTCAAATGGTTGTTATACGCTATTGTTTAACTCGATTTGTCAAAATGTGCATGAAATTATAAGTGTTTAACAGTGGTTGAAGTGGGCGGGGTGTAAGGGGCACGTTGTTAGCTGTAACAGAAGAAGTATGGGATGTTCTGGAGAGAGGATTAAAGGTTGTGGTGGTCAGTTTGGACCCGTGTGCCGCCTTTGACACAGTGAATCGTTCAGGCTTGAAGAGAGTGACATTCGGTATGTTGCCCTGAGCTTGCTAGGCTCTTTTCTGAAGGAGAGGGTACAAACATTTTAAAAGAGGGGGGGAGGCGTTCACATCTAATCTCTTCTCTCTCCCTTGTAGAGTTCATCAGGGAAACTTAGGCAAACTATTCTGCAGTCCATTATAGTTACTATTATTAAGAAACCACGTTCCAATCTTTTCATCAAACACAACTTCTTCGAGCCGGCAAGGTGGCGAGTTCAGGTTTCCTGCAGACAAGGATCCGATCTGTAGGTCATGAACGCTCACAGCGCCAGCTCACACTTCAGAGGTTGGTAAATTGTGGGTAATCGGAGTGGGTTAGAGCAGTGGTTCCCAACCTTTTGACTTCTGTGGACCCCCATTTTATCATAACTAGATCCCGGGGACCCCCACTGAATCATTATTGGAACACAGGGACCCCCACTGAGTCATTACTGATAGCTGGGAGCTAATATTATTAATTTTTTTAAGCATTCGCGGACACCCAGGGGTGCCCGGCCCACAGGTTGGGAACCACTGGGTTAGAGTAACGCATTTTATCTTCAGAGATTACAAGAGACATACATGTGATATGGAACGCTATGTAAAAATGCTGTTCTTATTCACACACGGAATTCCTCAAAAATCCCAAATCGTCTGTTCTAACGCTGCTTTCTCACTCTTGGCTTTGGCAGTGAAACATAAATATTTCACCTTGACCAGTGATGTAGGAGGATCTCACATAGTCCTCTTTCTAGAACACAGACTTATTTTAGGCCTGCAGGGCACAGATTTAAGAAACACCACCGAAAGACGGATTTAGGCACTCTCCCATGTTGATCTTCCTCTCTATAGGCTTTAATATGGTGTTTACACTGTGCACAATACATTTCCAATACAGCTGCCTGCTACCAGTTTTAGGTTGAGCGTGCCAGCTCTTAAAAGTGTTGTAATCTATCTGTGGGCTTTTAACCACATCCACCACACGCCCATCGACATCACTCGTTTACGGGCTTGCCTTTCAGGAATCCTTGGTTATCATTGGCAAATGCTTTACCTTTGTCCCTCCTTGGGGCAGTTTTGTTACTGCCTTGGCCATTGACCCAGTTAAATGGATAATTGCACTATTGCCGATGTGTTTGACTGCTTGCAAACTTTTTTCCTTTTGTGTCTCTTCTTTGCTCTCACGCGAATGGTGGCCATGGTGCTTTGAATTGGCTTGCTTATGTAAACTCTTTTACTTTTCATTTTCAATTTATGTAACAAGAAGAATCCAGTTAGGAATTTGCAACGCTAATAGATCTCGAGCTGACGCAAGACCCATTACATTGCAAATGCCTATTAATTTTTTTTTTATTTTTTTTATTCAAACCTGCGTGAGCATGCAAAATATGCGAGCACTATTGTTTACAAAAAGGGTTTGGAGGCCTCCTGTTGCTTACCATTTGTTGGCTTTAATGTCACTCTTCTTTGCAGCTTCCTAATTGGCTAGCACTATGCAAACATCACTTATGTTTCTTGCTTTGGAGACATGCAGAATGTATGAAATAATTATAAACTCTGAGAATCCTAATACTATGACAACCAACTGATTTCTGAATGAAGTTTGTGATTTAAGCATGAAAACATGCATAACAACTGACAAGGGCAATAGATCTTTCATAGGTGAGACCTATTGGCTTTGTCAAGTATGCCATTTAATTCTGTCACTCCATACCTCTACTCTGCGTCACTGCTCTTTGTCATTCCAATGTACACCACACCAATCGACTCTGCTGTAATCCACTCTACAACTCTTTACTCCACTTGAATCTCTTCTCTACAGCATGCCACTAACTTTTAGCCACGCTGCTATACAGCATGGCTAAAAGACATTGGTAAAGTCAATAGCTCTTACGTAGCCGAGACCTATTGGCTTTGCCAATGATTTGTTTTGTTTTCAAATGGACGAGACAACTTTCTGTGAGATATGCCCCTACGTAAGGGGTGGTGATATGGGGGTCTTTTAATAATAATTATTATTATATATTTTTTTTTAAACCATCACTACAATTAGTGCAGCATAAGTTGTGACACTGAGGTCCCAGGTGTAAGTGCCAATGCACCCCAGTTATGAATGTCTTAGTATGACAAAGGAAAGTAGGGATCTTGGTATTATGTTCAAGGCCATACTTGCTGTATACATACCAGTGTTCAATAGTGAGGTGATGGAAGGGATGTGGGGCTTTTTTCCTTTAACAAAAAGGAGAAGAGTACCTGCTTTGTGACTCAGGTCTAAGAGTGATGGTCCAGTGGAGTGGGAAGAGCAGATACCCTACTTTACAGAGCTCTGTCATTGGTGCTACAGGTGCAGTGGCCCACTAAACCCCCATTGTGGCTATTTTACTATCCTTCCTTACTTGCATTAGGAACCAGTATACATTTGATGGGTCAGTGATGTTTTGGACATCATACTAATAGCTCATGAGAAGGGAAAATTGAAGAAGAGGAGGTGCCTTACTTTGGGTGTTGTAGAGGCAGAAGTGAGGGAATGAGGCAAGATGGGAGGCCATGTTTTTAATGAAGGGCAGAGGAGGGAACCCACTTTGCAAGGCAATAGTTCTCATCAGGGAAGTAGGTGCAGCAACAATGGATTTCAGAGTTGCTCACTGGATCTGAATTATGACTATCTTTCTTTGAAAAAAGGATACAGGACTCATGTTTCTTGCTAGCATTAGGGCAGAGGGTACCTTCCTACAAAGGGGGGTAGGGGGCACAACATATGGGAACATTTTGGAAAATTGATATTTGGCCTAACAGTGAGAGCTGCTGACTTTGGACCTAGGAAACCAGATTTAAGTCTCGCAATTAGCTGAATATCATGTGTAAATCACCTAATCTTCCTGTGCCTAAAAAAAAAATCTACCCTTGTGTAATGTAACAGGTGCTCCCAAAAAAATTTCGGCTGAGTTTGCGCTACAACAGACTCTTTAAAGAATATATCATCACATGCGATTTGTCATTGTGAGGGGTCCAGAAGCGGTCATATTTTGAATCTTGTCAGAACGTGCAGTGGTGGCCTAAATTAAAGTCCTCCATTTTCCAGTGGCATGAGGCGGATTTCTTCAGTTATTCCATGTGTGTTCAGTTACTGGTTGGTGATTTAATGCTGTGGGCGTGTACAGTACTGGGTGGTGGACAGGACCCATAGCAATGTCTTTAGTGTAAGTGTGTCAAGCAGTATGAACTACAGTAGAGTGTCCAGAAGGCAAAGACCCTTTGATAAAGAGAATGGGTGTATATTTTGCAATCTGCACCCTGGTCTGCTATATGCCAAACCTTGTTTGTCTATCAGTCTTTCGTCTTTTGCCCGAAGGCACTTGTGACAGGCAAGTTAACAAGGAGAGTTAAAGTGAGTTACTGAGAATCTCACAAAATTATCAAAACTGACTCCTTCATGCTTACCTTTGACAACTTACCCACCCGACCACAGAATAGAACAGCTACAAAGGAAAATACTGATTTCGACGGAGGCCTGCCTTCAAAGCGGACCTTAAGAGGCCAGAGGGCAAACCAGCAGAGGCCACAAGAGCAGAGCTTCCAAAATGGAGTTAAAGGAAGGTCTCCCGTCAGAGCAGCACTGCCCATCCTCCTAGCAGCCTGAGGGCAGCAGAGTACCAAGAGGAAAAATGTGGTGGAAATTTTAAAAAAATGCACTTGGGTGCTAGCTGATGAGGGCATGCGGAGTGGAAGCAAGGGACAGAGGAGAGAGGCCAGATGGGAACTAAAGGGACAGTTGTAGGCACATTACCTGGAATCACTAGCGTCAACTGGGCATGAACATCACTGGCAAACGGGAAAACTGAGGACCCACTGGCTGAAGCCTTCCACCCACTGCTGGTGTATCAAAAGCAAAGATAACAGCCACTGAACTTGGAACATCCATATCTTCGGGTAACGTGCCCAGGGCTGGCAGTGAAGTGGAGATAGAGGATAGGACCCCATGCAGGCAACTGCTGAGTACATTGTGGGCAGGGCTACCTGGGCAAAAAGGCAAGGGCAGCCGGGTATTACCAATTAGCTGGTTTCTTGGTACGGCAGTGGGGTAAGCGGAGAACCCCCACTTGGTGGGTGATGTGTCCCAAGCCCTTTTGAGGTTGTTAGAGAGCCAACATTATTAATAAAAATGAGTCACTAAAAATAATGTGAAATAATGTGTGTTTAAGGGCCTAACTAAAAATGTGTGTTAGGAAAATAAACGTGCCGCTTTAAAAAGTGACTGACCTGGTATCCACCACAATGTGTTATATGTGAAAATAGTGTCTAATGAAATCGATTTTGATTAATCATAATTAAATGTACTGGCAAAAAAATGAAAAATATTAATACACTACAAACCAATGCGTTGAAATGACTAGAAATGTTTTATTCTTCATATTTAGCACTAGTTAAAAGTTCTGCCTTTTCTAGAAGCACAATGTTCAAATGTTGCTGACTTCACTGAAATGTTTTCTAAGCACTTTATTAAATATCCTGTGTCACATGCACAGTGGAAATTCAGTCCTGCTTTGGCTGCTTGTCCTATTCCCTAAATATATAATTGTACGTTTTAACAATGAGCTTCAGTGTTCAATGCCATATTCCATGTTGCCTTTTATTTTGTACTATTTTACGGAAGCTGTCGACTAGAGAGAAGAATGAACGTGACACTATCTTGGAAAGGCGATACATCTGAAGCACAGATGAAAATTCATTGGCTGCACACAAAACCACCTATAGTCTTGTTCAGTAGAAGCTTAGGTAGTAACTTTTTGGGACTTCAATTTTGCTAACTTTATGTGATGAGAGGCAGATTCATTTTAGTTCCATTCAGAGTCAGTTTTCCTATTAGCTTGTCTAGCCACTTATGATTCTAACAGTTCTATTACTTTAGGTCCAATATTTCTGAACTGTTTTCCCTTTCATGTTCCTGGTGCTGCTCTCTAAAGACCTGCAGTTACTGCTCTCTGCTGATGAAAACCCTGCTGACTCATTTAGGAGAGGTATAGCAAATGTTAATTTATTTTTCCTTTGCAGGTTTTCTCTTTTATAAATCCAACCACATGTTTTTGGTTAGCGCCATAGTTGGATGTTTTCCAATTGAATTTTTGCCTTATTTTTATTTTTGCATGAAGCCCAAACATGCTTTTCAAATTAGAGTAATAGCTAGGGATGCCTGACCTTAAATTTGATTTTGAATGATTATTCATTAATTGTGATTAATTCAGCTGCACCAACTAAATGTATGATGTTTCTATTTTTCACGTAGTTCTGTTGTTCTGCATTGTTCTTTTGGAGTGTTTCATTTTAAATGCATTGGCAAGATTGAGATTCTTTGAACATTTTGGATAACCTGTGTTGCTTATGTATTTCTATCATTTGGTCTTGCACATGATCTACGTGACTTCAGCATTATTAATGTAAAGGCAATAAATGTTTAAACTTTGCTAAACTGGCGTGGTGATTCATGGCTACATAGGACAGGGTGTGTTTAAATTACTGACTCATTATTTTATATTCTGTTATTGTTAGATGGCTATTGGTTCTCATTGTTTGATTGGATGATTTCTTACTCCTGTCTGAGTCAAGATTCGAGTCAAGCTCTGAGCGTGGTAGATGTCAAAGCCTTTTATGCATGTCACCTTATCATAATAATTACAATATAATATAAGGTCGCACGACCACAGTTTTTGATAGCAGAGATGATGGTTTCATCTCAATAGGAGGGAAACATCCTAGTTTTGATGGTTTAGTCTTAATAGAGAGCAGCATCCTAAAATTGGGAGATTTGGTTTTGTCAATGCTTGTTTGGATGAAATATGGTATGCTCCTAGTGTTATTTGAGTTCTGAATAGGGCTTGCACTTGCGATACTTTGGCAGATCGCTGGTGATTTGTGATGTATGTGAGAAATAGGGAGTTTGCTTACTCCAACGTAGTTTGAGTAGGGAGCTTGCATACTCTAAAGGGTGAGTGTAGGGAAGTTGGTGTACTTCAATTGAGTGTGGCGCTTTGTGCTAAAAAATTGCCCATGTGGTTGTTGGTTTATGTACAAGTGTAGGAGATACTTGGTTGTTATAACTTGTTTGGTTAATCAAGAGTGGTTGACAAATAGTATTCCTAGAGTGCATGTTAAAATATTGTTAGTTTGAAAGATACGTGGTGAGTCCTGAGAGCTCAGGGAGGATCTGGTACTAGTGAAGGGTGAAATTTGCTGTCAAATTTTACTTGCCAATGAGAAAAAGCTAAAGCCGGATAAGTAGCTGTCGGAGCTAAAAGCTGCAGTCGAAATATCCGTAAAGCTTCCGAAGGGATTGAGTCCCTACCTGTAATAAGTAGACAAGTTGGTTTGTTGATTTTTCTTTAGTGCTCGCAATATTTTGCATTTCGTTTTCTGTGTGAATTGGGTTTGAAGGAGTCAGCAAGGCTTTGTCAGCCGCTGTGTGTGAGCGTGTGATGTCACTAGGTCCACACTGACATTGGTCGGTTGGTGAAAAGGACCTGCAAACGGATTGGTGGACAAGCGTGAACAGCTATTGGTTGAGAGAAGCAAGCAAAAAGGATTTTGGAATTGAGTTACTTCCTGTTTTGAACTTAATTTGTAGTTTTGAGTGAAAGGTAAAAATGACATTTTTTAAAGCATTAAAGAGTGCGATAAGAGAAGATTCTTTTATTCCAGTCAGAATAGGAGAAATAGCCCTGCCAGAAGACACACCGCATACACAGTAATTGAAGCGAAAGGTCCCTCTGCTTGTATTTGGTTAAAACAGTGGAGCAAAATAATGGAGAAGGAAGGGAGTCCAGCGTTATCTGCTTGTGGAAGTCTAAATATGAGCATTTTTAGAAAACTTGAGAAGAATACTTTATGAATTAAAACTCTCTCTGAGACCTGCACAATTTGAAGATTTTGGGCCATATGTACCAATACATTTTCCCATAGACACAGAATGGGTAAAACCCTTTGCTACATCTGGCCCTTAGCTATTTGGGAGTTAGTAGCCAGACAACAAGAGAAATTAAAATTTGAGAGACAAATGAGAAAAGTTGAGTAAACTTTGCTACAAGCAAAATGGGATAATGAGGAGAAATTTTGTAGAACAGAAACTTTATAGGGTATTGGAATGTATCCTGCAATTACACAAGTGAAAGAGGACAGTGTTGGACCAAAGAAAAAGAATAAGGAAGGATCCTGAAGAATCTGAGTCGAAGTCAGGTGAAGCTAGGAAATCATTGACTTATGATAGTGACTCAGACGATAATACATTTATAACACAATTGTTGAGAAATCGTCCTACTCCATATGCAGCACAAGAGACAAGTCCAGGTACTAGTCCAAATGCACCACCTCAAGTCGTTACACAACGACTGCTATTACAGTAACTCAGACTCCTGTAATTCTTACTGTAGCTCAGATAGCCCATGTGAAGTCTACACCTAAGTCCAGACAGTGTGAAAGTGTACTCCTGTAACTGTAACGCAGTCATGTTGCTCAGTACTTACTGGTCAGAGTTTTCGAGTAATTTACTCAAAATCAGAATGCCTCACCAAGCCCGGAAGCTTTAACAGTCCCTGTTACTATTGGTTCAGTTATTCCATTATATTCCGAGGGAAATAATGAGAGCAATGTACAGAATCTTTTTAACACAAATGCAGAAAGGGAAAACTCAATGTTACTTCAGTAGTTATGTCTTTTGATAGAACAGGCCTGCCTATAGACTTAACTTATTCTGGGACTTCACAAAATGTGGAGAGGTCAGTTTTAGATTCCAATTCAATTTTGATGACACCTGAGAGAGTAATGGGTCTGCCATGTAACATACCACCATGTGTGCCCAATGTGAATAATAATGATTCCTTGTAAGGCTTAACAGCTCAACAGTTAACATACTGGTTAGAGAAAATGGGGGGAGTAAAAACAGTTGCTGAAGGGGGAAGACACTGAATCTGGCAAGATTAAAAAATGAAATGATTGAGGGACCACTTGAATTAACTAGAATTGATTCATAAAATAAAGATGAGTTACGCTTCGTGTGTAAAGATGTCACAAACAAATCAGGATAGGCACATTAGAAAATATCAGAACTTGCAGAAAAATAGGAAGTAGATATTGAAAAATCAAATCCATTGAAAAGGAGTTACAGATTAGAATTTGATTCAAAAGACATTTAGAACATGAGATCACCTGGAATGAAAATTCATATTAAAGAATTAATTCAAAGTATTAAAACATGGAAGCATTAGTTGAATGGGAAGGCAGATGGATAAAGAAAAGGGATCAAATGAAAAGAGTCTGTGTATTTGAATTTTTGGACACACAACAGACTGATAGTCCAGTAAAGATATTACCAATGAGAGAAATTCTTGGAGGTAATTATGTTCATGTTCCTAGGAGCAGGAGTGATATTTTTTCTTTCAGAAATGATTACCCGAGATTGAGAGAGAAATCAGTGGAATGGTATCAGCATATTTGTGAAACTCGCAAAACGCTTGTGGGAAGATTTAAATACTTAGCTCGAAATAGTGGTCCTAGGTGATTTAAAGGTTGATTGGCCAACAGGAGAGCCTCCAAAAGATCCAGTTACAGGTGCAACAACTCCTGAAGTAATGAAAAGCTATTACAAAGTGATTAAAATTTTGAAAATGAAAATTTGCCCTGAAAACATTGATTGGCAAAGAATAGATGGGACAGCACAGGAAGCAAAGGAGTCAGTACATGCATACTGTAAAAGGTTGTTATAGGCGTTTAAACATTACAGTGATAGAGACACAATTGAACCTAAAGATATGACTTATTTCGTGTTCCGATTTGTTGAGGGATTGAGATCTGAAGTTGGTAACATGCTTAAGAATTGTTTTATTTGCTGTCAAGCCAAACCGTTTATGAAGTATTGCAGTTTGCTAAATACTGTAGTGATGAGATTGACATGAAGCAAAAGAGATTGAAAGAAAAAACTCAGTGATGATGCAGATTAAAGCAGCACAATCAGGGATGCAGGGAATTTTTCCGTAGCAACAGGGAAATATGCAGGTGATTCAGAGTGTGGGACAGGCGAGAGGCAGAAGATGTGGTGGTGGAAATGGGAATTGTGTTGTCGGTTTTGATTTGAATACTAATGTTAATTCAGGTAATATGCAGGAAATGAGAAAGATGTTACATTGTCACACATGTGAGGGTTTTGGGCATTGGAAACAGGAGTGTCCAGTGATGGTGCAGGAATGTGTTGTGCAGATGAATCAAAACAATCTTTTTTCAAATTTGAGAGTACCAAGAATTCAGAATCCTAATTTTAATGTCCAGAATATGAATAATCAAATGCAGACTCCACAGCAAATGCTAAGTCCCCGAGCACCAGGTACCACAACAATAGCAAATTAAATTGCAGATGCAAATGATGCCGCAAAAGCAATAAATGCAAATACCTTTAGCTCCAATGGCACAGCAGCAGGCAGTGGTTCCTCAGAAGAACACGGGTCAAAGATTAAGTCAAAACAAGCAGTTAATACAGCAACTCCCATTATATAGTGAGGATGAATTGAGCAATGAATTGTGAGTAAGTTTGGGTGAAGAGGAATGTGTGCTAGCAGCTTCATTTGAGGTGTAATGAGTCACCAAGTCTAATTTTTTTTTATTGACACAGGAACTACACACTCTGTTAGAGGTGCAGAAGTTCCTAATATGTCACTTTCTGAGAAAACAATTCAAGTGGTAGGAGTGGCAAATTATTTTCTGAAATCCGATTACTAAACTGATTCATGTTAAAATTGGTACAATTGAAAGCTTGCATACATTTGTAGTCTGAGATTCAAGTCCAGTATGCCTTTTGGGAAGAGATTTGTTGTGCAAAACAAGATGTTAAATTACTTGTACAAATGATGGAATTGCCATTCAGACAAATAGTGATGATGATGAAGAATCATCCATGCCAATTGACTGTAATCCACTTGATGAAGAATTTCCACTGATTACGTATTAACCTGCATTTACAATACAAGACCTGCCAACTGATCTACAAGGGACAATTACTTTAAAAGTCTGGAATCTTTCTGGGAAAGACATTGGTCTAATTTAAGTAGTTGAACCAGTCAAAGTTACAGTCAAACTTAATGTGGTTTTTCCCCAAAACTCTGCAGTATCATGTGGAATCAGATGTAATTGAAGGAGTTACTCCTCTAATTGCAGATTTTGTCAAGCGAGGAGTTTTGAAAGCAGTGCAGAGCAGCCCATGCAATTCACCTATTATGGGTTTGCAGAAACCAAGTGGGAAATTTTGCATTGTTCAGGATTTGAAAAAGATTAATGAGATTGTGGTCGAATGTTGTCCAGTGGCACCCAATTCAGCAGTGATTTTTGTTTCAAATTCCATGTGATGCAGAAAGGTTCACAGTAGTGGACTTGTCACAAGCATTTATCTCAGAGACTCTACACGAGGATAGCCATTTTCTTTTCAGTTTCAAATTCTGTAGTTGTGTGTATTCCTAGTGTAGGATCCCACAATGCTTTTCAGATTCCCCATTAATATTTAATCAGATGTTGAAAAATAATTTGGAATCATTGAAAATTTCTTTTCATCAACATTGGTTCAGTACATTGATGATTTATTAGTTGCTTAAAAAACACAGGAAGCATGCAGGCACAAATACTATTGCCTTGTTGAATCATTTAGGTGACAATAGACATAAATTGTCCCCAGTGATATTACAGTACTGTCAAAAAAAAGTTAAGTACTTGGTGGGGGAGTTCAAGTAGAAATTGGTGCATGGAAGGTGTCCAGAGAAGGATTACAGCTATTTTACAAATTAATCCTCCTGTTACTCAGATGTCAGGATGTTTTTGGGAATGGTGAGTTACTGTCGCCAATAGATTCCAAATTTTTCTGTTATTTCAAAGCCACTGCAGAGATTCTCACAAAGATATTACTAACCGTGTTCCATTCGATGAAGCTTGTATGAAAGCTTTTATTGAGCAGAGAGAGTCTGCACAGAGCACCAGCTCTAGGAATGCCTGATTACACAAAACCATTTTCTTTTTTTTTACATGAACGTGATTCCTGTGCACTTTCCTTCCTAACATAGATACATGGTGGCATAAATCGCCCTGTAGCATATTTTTCAGCTACATTGGATCCAGTTGCTGCCACTTTACCAGGCTACCTTAAGCAGGTAGAAGCAGTTGGTGTTAGTCTCACTCCGAGTGAAAGCATTACAATGGGACATCCTTTAACTGTATTGGTCCCTCATTCAGTTGCGGTCTTGCTTACCAGGACCAAAACTCAGTCAGACACATGCTGGATTGACGAAGTAAGAATTGTTGATTTTAGGATCCCTAAATGTGACCCTCAAGAGGTGTACTGTAATTAATCCTGCAACCCTTGATAACAATAGACAATGTTGAAAATGTAAGGGAAGTTGAACAGGACCGTCTAGAGGTTACTGAGCTGTGCACCAAATCCAGACCTGATATTCAGGATACTCTGTTAGAGAACATTTTTTCTTGATGGTTCTTGTTTGAGAGAGAATGCGGCTATGCAGTGTGCACCATTTCTGGTGTACTTGAAGCTTCATGACTTCACGGAGTATTTTCTGCATAAGTGGCTGAATTGGTGGATCTTACTAGAGCATGCTATATTTCTGCACAGTTTAAAATGTCAATTTTTATAGACTGGCAATATAGATTTGGCGTTGTCATGACTTTGGGCAGTTGTGGTCACAGCAAGGTTTTATGACCTCTTCTGGCTCACTAATCAGAAATGCTGATAGAATTCATGATTTGTTACAAGCCCTACAACTGCCTGAAAAGATTGCTGTTGTTAAGTGCAGTGCTAACAAGAGGCCAAGCGATTTCATCTCCATGGGAAATTCCTAAGCGGATAAAATTGCTCAGTTCTGTGCTTTAGACTGTGTCACTTTTAATGAAGAGTGGAAAATTGTTGGTGCAGTGAATACTGATGAGACAAGTCACAAGTTATCTATTGACAGTAATTTGCACTTGGGAGGAGATAGAGACTCCAAGAGGAGGTTACAGAAGATGAAAGGAAAAGCTGGACAAAATTGGGTGGCACTTAAAGAGAAATAGATGAAATTTGTGGTTCAAATGAAGGACAGGAGGTTTTACCTAAGTTGTCTACTGACACAAATGGCAAGATGCTACATGGTCAAACGCACATTAACAGAGATGCAGTGGTTTGAACATTGAAGCAATACTGGTTCAATCCAAAGTTTAGACAGGTTGCTGAAGCCATTTGTCACAGATGCATTACATGTCAACAAATGAATGTGGGGAAAAAAACAGTTGTTAATTTGAGTCCCATTGGAAGAGTAATTTGTCCATTTAACAGAATGCAGATGGACGTCCTTGAGATGCCTGTGTGTGGTAGTTTGAGATATGTGTTGGAGATTGTATTTTAGTCACTGGTTTGAAGCCTACCCTAAATGAAGAAATGATAGCCTCACAGTAGCAAAGCTTTTACTTACGGAGTTGATACCTAGGTTTGGTTTTCTGGTCTCATTCTACTCAGGCAGAGGAAGTCACTTCAGTAAAGAGGTGATTAAATTACTATGTTCAGCCTTAAACATTGAGCAAAAGCTGCACAGTAGCTATCGCCCTGAAGCTTCTGGATTAGTAGAGCAAATTAATGGCGCTCAGAAGACTCAACTATCAAAAATGTGTGCCTCCACTTGTTTGAAATGGCCTGATGCTTTACCTTTGGTTCTGATGAGCATGCAAAGTACACCCGACAGAAAGACCGGACTCTCCACATGAAATCCTAAAGGGCAGAGCATTGAGATTGCCAGCTGTTCCTGCAAATGTACTTGTAAACATAACAGACAACTTGGTGCTCGATTACTACAAAGGTCTAGCTGATGTGGTTCCCTCTTTTTCTCTCCAGGTGGAAACTACAGCCGTGCCCCCATCCCAAGTTCAGTGCCATAGTCTCAGAGCTGAAGATTTGGTGGTGATCAAGAAGCACACGCAAAGGACTTGCTTAGAACCTAGGTGGAAGGGTTTGTACCAAATGGTTCTGGTGACAATGACTGCTGTGAAGTGTACTGGAATCCTTAACTGGATTCACTCCAGCCATACTCTTAAGGTGTGACATCCTTGGATGATGAAAATTCTGTGTTGCTGAGAGCACCAGCAGAAGTCATACAGTCTCAAGAAGAACAGCAAGTGACAGTAACAGAGCAAGAGACTGCAGAAACAAAGACAGTGCAAACTAGTGAAGATCCCAGAGGTGAACCTCTGAGGGACGAAATAGAAGACAGTCCTAACATTCTCTATCAGCAGAATCAGAAGTGTAGCACGGAGAGTCAAGTTTGAGCCAAAGGACTCTCCCAGAAGCAGACAATTGGAAAATCAGTTGAAACAATCATTTTTCCTGAAGTAGCTGAAAGTGGAGCTGAGTTGAATCAGTCATGCAGATTTGATTCCTCCTGAAGTGGCTAATGGTGCAGGTGAATCAAGTAAAATCCCTGTTGAACCAAGAAGAATTGTAAGTCCAGTTTTACCATCATTGTTTAGAAAAACTGTGAAAGGAGTCAAGTGTCCTACATTGCATGAAACAACTGAAAATGTTCCTGATGACGTATTGACCATAAATGAGAAAACAGAAGGAGTAGATCTGAGTGAAGGAGAAACAGGTGCAAATTGAAGATCAAAGAGAAAAAGAGTTGCAAGTCAAAAGTACTCATGTCCTGAATGGGCATACCTTGCAGCTGAAGAGTGAGAGCACAAGTTTATGTCCTTTTTATTGTGATCATGAGAATCCAGTTCTACATTTTGGAACTTGAAGTCAAAATTATGCTGAGTTTTGAAATCACATTGCCAATTGAGCAAGGAAGGCATTATACACTGGAAGTAATAGTTAGTGATCAGCAAATTATGATCTAAGAGACATTAAAACTGATTTTGGACAAAGCTCCAAAATCGATTTTTGACAAGTTCTGGAGAAAGCTTTGAAGCTGCTGTAAATAATCGCAAAGAAGACTGAGTATTTTTGTTTTGCTGTATTGTAAAATATAGTTGGATTTTTTTACGGGCCATGGATACCAATTGCAAAAGTGTGTTGGGTGTTGCAAGTGCATGTGTGTTGGGTTGGCAGAAGTATGTGTGTTGATGATTTTGCTGTTGATAGTAAATATGAGTATTTCTGTGTTCTTCAAACTGAGAGGGGACTCAGTGAAAGGAATGCAAAGAATGCAGCTCTCTTAGTCTGAGTAATGAATTTATTGAGGCACTTTGCAAGTTGCATACATGGAAAGAATAACATGAGCTTTTAATTCAAATGCAGTAACACATGCAACTCTGAAAATAGTCACAGCAGTAGAATAATAATGATCACAGAAACAAGGGAAAATGCAGTACTTCAACAATGAACATTATTTATATATATATATACACACACTACATATTCATGCATGCACAACGCAAAGCTAAAAAAAAAAGAATGAAAAATGCATCATCATGGGGCTTGCCACCGACATAATCCCTTTGTCTGCAAACCTCAAGTCGTGGGACCATAGACAACTGAAAAGAGGTAGAATACCCACAATGGGATTATTTTCTGAACAAGGCGTCCCTTCTTCCCAGCCTTCAAGTTTCCCCACCTTTTATACTTTAAACAAGACCTAACAGTACGGTGTAGAAACCATACTCCTATCGAGTAAGTTGTTCTTCAAATGCTGGTCATACCAGGTCAGTGTTGAAAAAACATGCTAGAGGCCGACCAGATCCCAAGGTGTACCCTGCTTAACCATAAACATTCTCAGCCTTATCTCCCTTACTCCCCGATGTTATGTTCCCGTCCTTGTTGAGAAAGAGTGAAAACACGACAAGCTGTGCAAGAAAGAATACCTGCACCACTAGTGTGACAGCATTTGTAGCTAAACACAAAATGGAGTCCGTGGTCAAGATGGAGCTGGTGGTTAAATACAGATTAGCATTACATTCTGATAAACCTTAAACTAATTATACACCTTCTTCAGAGACTACTACACTTTTTAAATTAGAGAAATTTAATAGGGATGAGGACTACTTATACTTAGACAACTCACAAGGATAATCTTTCTTCTAATGTTTTCTATTTCTTATTGTACGAATATGTTGAGACAATGGATGAGAGAGAATGTTGTGTACGCAATTTCCTTCATCGATGCAAGGAGGAATTACATATCCTGTCTTACCATTAACACATGTAATTAGTGGCCGTCCTTCAACCAGCACAATAGAGCAAGCTTTTAGACTGGTTCTCTTGTAATGGAAATATGTGGTTCTCGCTAAACAATCCCTATATGTTGTTTTCGTGGATCTTAGATCTGCCTTTGATCTGGTTCCCAGGGAAAAGCTTTGGGAAGTACTATTCCAGATGGGCGTTCCTACCAATATAGTTTTCCTTTTACAGTGGATACACGCCAACACATATGCACAAGTGAGGTGGGGCGATCAAGGAGAACTGACAGACAAAATCCCCATACAGAGGGGAGTTCGCCAGGGTTGTGTCCTGGCCCCTACTCTATTCACCCTATTTATCAACAGTGGTACAAATTTTGTCTGCATGTTCCAATGACGCTCCTACGTTGAATGAGCAGAAGATTCCAATACTACTATTTGCTGGCGACTCTTCTTATTTCCAAGACCCCCATGGGCCTTCAAATCCTTCTAGACAGATTCATATATTTCTGCGACGATCATCGTTTGGAACTGAATGTCAACAAACGAAATTGATGGTGTTCACCCCCGGCTCTCGTCGGAGATGCACCATCAATTTGGATGGGGCCAAATTTAACAGAGTTAAGACGTAGACTATCTAGGCGTGAGGCTATCCAATAATCTGCTTTGGGAGGAACAAATTAGCAAAAGCACGGGGCTTCTTCAGCACAGAGCGGCTGCTATCCTGCGCCTTTACAGGAATTCTCTAGCTCAAGCTGTAGCTCCAGCCATTAAAATCTACCTAGCAAAGGTGCAGGACGCTGCTGCTTGTGGTGCAGAAATATGGGGATTTTGAGAGCAAAAGATTAGCAGTAGGAGATAACAGCTTTGCTAGGGCCTTAGTTGCGTTCCCCCGCAGCACACCCCTGATTCCCTTGTTCCTGGATTTAGGTTTTAATTGTATAGCTGATTTGATAGCTCTAAGACCCTTGCTATATTGGGTAAGGATCTGGACAGTCCTGGAACTTCTTATATATAGAGACTCAGTCCTCGATATACTTAGGAGGCCGGAAGCGGCTACCATCCCATGTGTTAGGCATCTATCGAACTGGTTCCGTGTTCTGGGTCTACGAAGGTTCTGGGAGGAGCCATATAATTTGGAGAGATTTGATAAAACTATCTTGAAGACAGCATACTGGTCTTAAGTAAGAACCAACCTGGTTTGTTGTATATCTCCTGGTCGGTTGACCAACACATTCATAGACTTCAAGTGGTATCCCCAGTATGAACAATATCTTGTTTTAATTCCTGATGTACTGGGGAAGGGCCTCTATGCTCGCTTTCGTTTTGGAAGCCTCCCGCTGCTGTCCCTAACCAAAGGTTGGGGAGCTATTTTATCTATTGATCTCTGCCCAGCCTGTTCTATTTGCACTGAAACCATTGAACACTTTATGTTTTTTGCCCTGCTTATACTATTCCAAGGTCAAAATGGATTCGTGGAACTTGTCGAGACTTGGGCTTGAACCAGTGTTCCACAGCTATCAGGATTCTAAAGAGCAATACTACTAAATCTGTAATTCTCGCGATTAGCAAGTTCCTTACGACACCGCTCATTGAAATACATTTTTCTTTCTTTTATTATTAATTATTTTAGGATGCAGAAACCAGAAGATACAATGTAAAGGGATTTTTTTTACTATTGACAAGTTTTAAGAATTGTATATACATAACAAGTTATTATGATTAGGATGTACTATTTTATTCCATTTTAAGTCTTTTAACCCTGTTATTCACTGTATTTTTTTATGCTTTGACGGCCTTTATTGACTGAATAAAGCTATTATTATTATTAGTGGCAGTCTTCAATTAACAGAGTTCTATAATAAAGAATATGTACAGTATTTCTACTCCAACTTTGATGTTGTCTTTTCTTTTGTTCCAGTTAACCAACACTTAAATAGTATTGCTAGGGCTAGAAACGTTGATATGGTAGGAGGTTTCTTTGAGCCTACGCTAACATTTGGTACTGCCGATGCACATAGAAATAATTTAACATGTACCCTTTCACAAGTGGGGAAAACTTTCCTCGATCAAACTGATGATAAAAGAAAGGCAATGAAGGAGAAGATAGAGAAGGGTTTAGTGTGACATACATTTAGGAATAATCATGCTTATAGTGTAACTAACACACAAAGGAAGCTTGCTTTAGATTACCAACATGTGGGGCAGCTTTGTATATACAGGCCACAATCCAGAACTGATACTAGATTTGTAGGAACGAGTGAATGCAGACATGCATTTCTTTTTAAGAATACATGGGACTTAATGCTGAGTGGACAAGATCCTGCGATTCCTGTGGTGTACTACATCTGTGGAAAAAGTGCTTATTATCGTCTCAGTAGGAGTTTGTATGGGAGTTCTAACCTGGAAGTTGTCTTTCCTAAGATTTTTCAAATTGACAACATAGATGACACACATGAAATTTAAAGACCAAAATCAAAGAGGGCAAGTTATTCGGAAATAGTAGGAGATTTATTTGGAGCAATCATTCTTTCTTTAGCAGTTGTTCTGAATGGCATGAAAATTAGGAAGCTGTCTACCATTGTGGATAAAATGTTAACAGAATGGGGCATTTATACTGATGGATACTGAAACGGCTGCGGTACGTTTGGCTGTTCTTCAGACCCGTCTTGCAATAGACATCCTTTTAGCAAAGTGAGGCTGAGTCTGTCAGATTCTGAAAGCACAGCATTGTTGCACTTTTTTCCCTGATAACAGTAAAGAAATTAGGAGTTACATTAAGAATTTGATGGGTTGAAATTCTGGCTTGAAAGACCTGAAAGAGCCAGGTTTGTGGAAAAATATAAGCAAAAGTTTCACTGAAATGAAAAATTGGTTGGGAAGTTTAAGTCAGAGTGTTGTGGGAATGATACTGAAACCTTTATTAATAATGGTTGTATGTCTTATTTACATCATCAGATTTTACAAACTGTGTAGATTCATTTAAAGACAAAAGATGAAAAATGAACAGAGGAGGGAGGAAATTAAAATAGAAAAGATGAGACTCGGATACTTAGATTTGAGAAATTTTGAATGGAGAAAACCTAATAGTAAACATATTGGACAAACCAAGTTTTAAATTGTCCCGCTAGTATTAATAGAAATATTCATGTATGTTTCTTTTGTGACTGCACATATTGCCGTCAGAGGAGGGATTGTTCGAGAGCAAACATTATTACTAATAATGAGTCACAAAAAATAATGTGAAATGTGTGTTTAAAGGCCTAACTAAAAATGTGTGTTAGAAAAATAAACATGCAGCTTTAAAAAGTGACTGACATGGTGTCCACCACAACGTTTATGTGAAAATAATGTCTAATGAAATTTTTTGTTTAATCATAATTAAATATACTGGCAAAAGATGTATAATATTAAAACCAGTGCCTTGAATTGACTAGAAATGTTTTATTCTTCTTGTTTAGCATTAGTTAAAAGTCTACATTTTAGCAATTTCTAGAAGCACAATGTTCAAATGTTGCTGACTTCACTGAAATGTTTTGCAACCACTTTATTAAACATCCTTCATGTCGTGCACAATGAAAATTTCTGTCCTGCTTTTGTTGCTTGTCGTATTTCCTAGAGCTAGAAATTGTAAGTTTTAACAATGGGCTTCAGTGCTCAATGTCCTGTTCCATGTTGCTTTTTATTTTGTAATATTTTATGGAAGTTGTTGACCAGAGAGGAGAATGAAAGAGATACATCTGAAGCACAGATCAAAGTTGATTAGCTGCACACTAATGCACCTCATAGTCTTGTCCTGTAGAAGCTTAGGTAGTAACTTTTTATGACTTCAATTTAGCAAGCTTTAGGTGATGAAAGGCAGATTCATTTTATTTCCATTCAGGGCCAGTTTTCATTTAGATTTCTGTGTAGTCAGATGCTGTTCAGCTCTTGTCTAGCCACTTATGTTTCTAACAGTTCAGTTACCTTAGGTCCAATATTTCTGAACTGTTTTCCCTTTCATGTTCCTGACGCTGCTCTTTGAAGACCTGCAGTTCGTGCGCACTGCTGATGAAAACCCTGTTGACTGCTGTCTCATTTAGGAGAGGTTTAACCAATCTGCATTTATTTTTCCTTTGCAAGTTTTTCCTTTTTAGAAATCTAACTGTATGTTTAGTTATGTTTTCCAAATTAATTTTTGTCTTGTTTTTATTTTTGCATGAAGCCCAAACATGCTTTTCAAATTAGTGATGCATGACCTTATATTTGATTTTGAATGTTTGTGCAGTTGAATTAATCCCAAATAATAGACTAAATGTATGCTGTTTCTATTTGTCACTTAATTCTGTTGTTAGTCTGCATTGTTCTTTAGGAGTTTTTAATGTTAAATGTATTGGCAAGGATGACATTCTTTGGACATTTTGGACAACCTGTGTTCATGTATTTGTCATTTGGTCTTGTGCATGATCTACATGACTTTAGCATTGTTAATTTAAGGACAATAAATCTTCAAACTTTTACTAAACTTTTGTGGTGATTCATGACCACATAGGTCATGATGTGTTTAAATTACGGATTCACTATTGCATATTCTGTTATTGTTTGATGGTTATTGGTTCTCATTGTTTGACTGATTTCTTACTCCTGTCGGAGTCAAAAGATTTGAGCCAACCACTGAAGGTGGTAGATCGCACTGCCCTTTCACTTGTCACCTTATCGTAATAATACAAAATAATATACGGTCTCATGCCCTCAAGGTCACATAATGTAAAAATGGCTTTGAGATTGGGCCATATGGAAAGTGTGAGGTGGTGGGGATAAGTAACTTCCAAAAGGCTTTGAAAAATTGAGGCTGTTAATAATAGTTGAGACGGAAACCGCCTCAGGATTTGATGCTACGCTATTCAGGGCAGCCTTCTGATTGGTATTCTATGGGGTATTTAGGGTAAGGGAAATGGTTTTGCCAGCTAATGACATAGGTGGAGGAGCATGCCTCAAAATGAAGGACGTAGAGCTCATGAGCGGGATGTGGAATATACACTAAGGCAGTTGAAGAGAGATCAGTGGAGCAGGGGTGTGAATGTTACATTAATTGGCTTTAAAGATTGAAGTTGGAACCCAGTCTGCCCCCTGCAGGATTATCTGGGAATTCGCCCAGGGGTGGGGGAATGTCTGCTGCTCTCCCTGCACGTGGGTGGCTCATATCTGAACAAATTCCAGTTCATAGTTGTCCTGAGTAGTCCTTAATCAGAGCAGGTCTGCCAGCCCTCCAGTCTGGTTATTATTCATTTCATTTAGAGGGTGAAACCACAATGGCTCAAAAAGGCATGTGGCAGTCTGGGATAACAGCGATGGGCAGATGGCACGTGAAAGCCTATAAGTGTTACATAAGGCCTCATTTAGTTAGAGTATATCGCTTCAGCCCCCCCCCCTTTTTAAAATGTGTTGGGCCAGCAGGGGCAGAGAAGATCTCTTATGCTTGTATTAACAGGTGCAGCGCGCAGTGTGGCTGATTGGGCACTCCTACCCTAGGCAGGGGACATAATTGGATGACCAAGATCTACCCAAGAAAGGATATTGACTTTAAGAACACCAACATAGAGTGGCCCAGGACCCCATGAATAAGGTGAGGACCATCTGTTCAAGCTGTGGAGAAGGCAGTAGTAAGAATGTTACCACTAGACATGGAGGCAATACATTTAGGGGGGGGGAGTGATCTGTATGCATTTAGGAGAAAGGAACTGCTAAACAGGATCAGGCATGATTTGGTTGAGGTTTTTTGCATCTTGGGTATGATGATGATCATCATCATCCTATGGTCGCAGATAATACCAGCAATGATGTGGAAGGCTGTGGACTCAAAATGTTTGTTGAAGAAATCAGGCTGCAAACTGGACATATCAGTCAGAAATGTTTGTAGGAACATAAGGTTTGAATTCATCAGGTAATGGTTGGTCAATTTGAGGATGCCATAAGACTACACAGGTGAATGGGTACACTTAATGTACATGGACAGGACATGTCTGGGACAATCATAGCAGTAGCCTTGAGACTGGTATGGTGTGAAAATAAATGGCACACAGATTAGAGGGGAGTTGTCCTGGGGTGATAACCTCCCGGGGCGGAGTTGTGGTAAGCTCCATGATTAGGAGGTGGGTGGAGGGGGCTCCCCCACACGGACGACACAGGAAGGGTGGGGCCAAGAAGATAGCAGCTCAGTTTGGGTTGCCTGATTACAAGGTGCTAGCAGTACGAGATGCAAAATTAGATGAGATCTGCACAGTAAGATATGGCCCTTGCAGCCCAGGCCCATCTGTTGGCCGGCTATATGACAAACATGGCAGTGAGTTGAGTCTTCCCAGGACCTGCAGCCGAGGTTAATGCCAAAGACTAATCCTGCACAGAAAACACCAAAACATTTAAACTTTGACAGGTCGTCTGCAAGCGGACCATAAAATTTTAATTAGTGAATAAACTGCGGCCTTTACTTTTAAATGAGGATGCAGACTTTCTATGACTGCTGTGTTGAGATACACAACTAGCGGAAATTGGGCCAGGGTACAAGGGTTTCATGAGAGAGTGCAAAATATAGTGGAGATTCCTCAAGCATACCATCACTAGGGTCGCAGACATTTTCCCCAGCCCCCCTGATTCTGCCCTGGGTTAAGTACTTCCATCAGAAATTAGGGTCTTTGCATCACCACCTAATTATAAACTAGTTATTTAATTTGAAACCCAACAGAGTAATCCATACTATTCTATGGAGATAACTGTGATTAGAAAAACTGACGTCATGGTGGCGTAAGGGCCAGACCTGCTGATGTAGGAGCTGGAGAACCAGGTTTGAGTCTTGGCACAACAACCTGTGATGATGGTCAGAGCCAACTTATGCTAAGATAGTGCCCTGGGCTTGGGTGTAGAGAAATGTGATGCCCTTGCTGATGCCAGTGAATGAAATGAGGCAGCAGGGGTCCCTCTTGTGTTCACTGGTCAGTACTGACCTGGCCCCTGAACACAGACATACAGACATCCTGGATCTCCCTACCCTCCCCATTTCCCCCCCCCCCACCTCACTCCCTCCACCCCTCACTCCCTTCACAGATAGCTTAGTAGCTGCCTCACACAGGTGATGGTTTTGTTGCTGTGTGTCAGCAGGGGTCAGAGGGTGAAGGGGCAAGGAAGGAGGCTAAAGTGGTGTTAACATCACCTGCAGTATGACAATGAAGGACTAAAACCACTTTAAAATGGCAAATCAGACAGAAATGAACAGACTCGGACAAGAACAAGGCTTGAGCAAGATAAGAAGGGCACTGCTGTTGGCATAACCTTAATGCACACCGCTCAATGCGCCCCTCAGAATACTAGCACTCTGGGTCCACCTCGCCCATGCTATAGGCCGGACCTGATGCTAGGCACTTAATCTCCTTGTGCCTAACCAAACAAATGTATATGTTCTTGTGTAATACAACTGGTGCTCATGTAAAGAGTTCCAATGCATTTAGGTCGAGGTTGTGATATATGTTTATATATATATATATATATATATATATATATATATATATATATATATGTTTATATATATATATATATATATATATATGTTTATTTAATAATATAGGGAGAGAGCGAATGAGAATTAATTAGTATGAATTAGTATTAGTGCTTTAAATGGGCCGGTACTTTAAAAAAAAAAAATGTTATTTTGAGATAGAGGACCTTCACTTCTGGAGAAAAACGTAATTGCTTTAATTGGAGAGTACTGGCACTTCTCAGAAACAAGCAGGTGCTCTGATACAGAGTACCTGCACTTCTATATTTACATTTAAAGCAAGTGTGTCTGTATGTACATTTGTAATGCTTGAGCTCGACGTTTGGAGCTATATTTCTTTCTTTCTGAAACTGGTGTGGTGCTTTCACCTGAAAGGCAGAATTAGACCCGAATAAAACTTCAAGTGCCTTCTTTTCCTCTGAAAGGTGTTTGTCCTGTCTGACAGGATGCCAGATAAATATCTCCCAACAGTAATGCACCCGCATGGCTTGTTTTTTTTTGTGCTTTGCTGCAATGTGCCCTAATGAGGGGTAATACAAAGCTTAAAGCAACTCAA
Organism: Pleurodeles waltl; assembly: GCF_031143425.1. Classification (NCBI taxonomy): domain Eukaryota; kingdom Metazoa; phylum Chordata; class Amphibia; order Caudata; family Salamandridae; genus Pleurodeles; species Pleurodeles waltl. The sequence continues at coordinate 568,336,174 of NC_090439.1, forward strand.
CATAGTTTGGGGTCCAATTCTTAATACAATTTCTGTGAGTAGATTGGTATTTGACTTTGGTGCGACCTATTTCTGAATTTTTACAGTACTCTTGAAAACCCCCCCCTTTTGATTTGTCAGATTGCCTTCCGTTAAAGGGCTACGTGATGTCGCGTGTTATTCGTGGTGCACGAAAAAAACCTTGATCGGTAACTCCGTTTTAGTTAATGGACTTGAGCACTTTAAAAGCATACTCTTTCTCACACTCAAAAAGTCCTTACCCATAAGTTTGCACCCAGTGCTAATGATTAATGGCACCCCTTTATTGGAACAAGCATGAAACACGTTGTAAATTATAAAACGTATGCCAGTCCCTTAGACATTTTTCTGTAAAACTGTCAAATTATTGCTCTTTCACTTTTGAAGTGTTTTTATTTATCTAGAATGCAGTCAAATATTTGACATTTGTGAGGTAAGAAATATGTGGATTGAGGGCTAGTAGGTATACTGTCTTTGGGATTAGAAAATTCACAATATCATTGAGAGTAAATTGTGAGAATTTTAAATTGACTCTGTTGCTAATCAAGGGACAGTCTAATATATTTAGCCTACAAATTACGCCCTAAAAGCCTGCAGATTTATGCATTGGATTGCCACGCCGTTGAAGGCACCCCAGGTGAAGCCAGACGTCGAACACTGAAACGATTAGCCGAACATATTTTACTAATGTTCTCCCTTGCGCAACGTAATACGGAAAATGCCACTTTTGTAAAGGTAAAATGTAAAATGCAGCTGCTAAGTTTTTAATTTTGTTTGTTTGGAAATTTCTTCTTATAATTGTGCTGTTTAGAGGGTCACTGGAACGGCGGCAGGGGAGAACCAAATTGGACGGCAGGGTTGACTAGATTATGCGGCAATAAAAGGCAAATTATGCAGTGTAATGTAACACATTTTGTGATAGTGTTGCTTCGATTATTTTACCGTTTTTACATATGGTAACACTGGCTGGAAAAAGCTTTAGCCTCCTTAGTACCGGTTTAACTCACAAATACAGAAATAAGCACTTTTAGTCAAGTTTTTAAGAAGAATCTTCTGCTGTGCAAGGACAGGTGTCACCATGTTTTTAGCAACGTTTTCTACCTGTGAGCTAGAAACACTTTTTTTCATTACAATCTACAGAATATGCAGTTGATGATGGGTTATGTGGCAAATGCAGTGGTGGAGCGAGGATTTTTAATTCTCATACACCAGGTGTAATTATAATACAAACCCTGCCACAGGTCGTATAGACCAGGGACTGCCGAGGGGTGTCTTTAAAACCTACTCAGTGGTCCGTGACTGCTTACAGTGTTAAATAGTATTAACAGATTATTAAAGTGTGTATAAATCAGCAAATTGAAAATTTCAAGTCACCCTGTAAACGTGAAGGAATTTGAAATCGGAGGCTAAAAATTAAGTTGGTATTATTCATGAAAGCAGTGCAAGTGCATCAAACACACTATAGTAAAGTGTGGGACAATGAGTGGCTTCAATTGAATTTAGAAAAGATCCAACCGTCCCATCAAAATTAAAAAAATTGATTTTTGTTAGATATGTGAATGAAATAAAATATTGAATCATTTGTTTATTGATGAATGCTTCTGTATTTTGTATATTATTCCAATAATGATTCAGTGGGAGTCTCCGGGGTTCAGTAGTGATTAAGTGGGGTTCCGCATAAGTCAAAGGATTAAGATTCACTGATAAAGAACTTTTTCATCAATGTGGAGAGGAATCTACGTGAAATCATTTACATATATTTCTATAAAGACCAATGGGACTCCACAAGAAATTTTAAAGAAAATTGTAGTGTTTAAAAAACGTATTAACAAATTTAGTTGAATCAAAGTATTCAGATTAAAACAATGTCATTACAAGTTAGAATGGACTGCTGAGAGCCCATGTTTCAGGGTAAGGAAACATTGAAAATTAACAAGAACTACATAAAGAATACAACATTTCCATAAATTGTGTTCCATAGTGGAAACATCAGTATAGGTACGGAAAAAGTCATTACCTTAGGCAAATAAGGTAAGGTGTCTGCTTCAGAAAAACAAATAAAGGTTTCTGATGAGAGAATATCAATGTTTAGGCATAAAGTATTCACACTCGGGCAGTGGAGAGAGGAGCTAAGAGCAAGCTTTCAAGTTAGAAGACAGGAAGCATCACCTCTTTAGTCAAATGAACACACGCTATTATTATTTAACAAGTCACTAATTTGCAACATTAGTTTGTTCTCGCTCTCTGTAGCCATTCCCATTACCTCCGATTCTAGGAGCAGGTAAACTCCCCTCTTTTTTTTAGGGCCACACAGTGGTCCATGCATGGGACAGACTTTTGGGTACAGTCAGCTCTCCCCACGAGTTGCTCTCCCATCCTGGCACCTTCTTCTTTCGATGAGAACCTCCCTATCTGTCATCTAATGCATAACAAACTATTTACTAGCTACTAAAAGGCATTAGGGAAAATACAGCATCTTCAGTGGAAAAATACACAACGTGCAAAACAAACTAGACTGAAATGCGCAGGCCTCTTACTCGTGTAAAATACGACATTCAGAATAGCAGTAAAATATGGCTAACTTAAATTACACTGCATGTTAACTTGGGTGCTGCTCGTAATAGCTAATTGCGGTCAACTGTTAAAAACTATATGATTCATATGCACACACGTTATTTAACAGTGTGTAGCACACTTTGCTAATGCGTTAAGTAGAAATTTATTATTGCGTTCCTCCAGCAGAAGTGCCACAGCCATATAATTGCATAATTTCAGTGGCCCTGGTTATGTGTATCATTTCCATGCCTTGCATGTGACGGTGAGGAGTGACACTTCATTCTGAATCAAGGAAACCAATCGCTCCTCTCTGTAATTGGATAAAATGTAAAACATCCATTTGTATTTCCCCCCCTCTATCTTCCAGCCGCTACCCTTCACGATCCCTGACATTAGTGGGTCTGATCTTCACATGATTCATGCTCATTTACTTATAAGTAGCTATAAAGTATATGGAGAAATGAACTTTGTCTATATTAAAAGCAAGTGAGACCTTAAACACTGAACTGCGAAGGAATGGGTTAACTTTATCAGATAGACAGGGTAAACGTAAAACAAGTGCTGGCACAGCAAATTATTTTGGCTTTGTGTGGTGAAGGTTTTTTCAAGTTTTAGTGGGCCACTGATAGACCAGGTGGCACGTGAGTGTTAGCAGTCCTCCACATTATTGAAGCCTGTATTCAGTGTCGAGAACAAAATCCATTTCAGTTCTGCTTCATTCAGTAGTCTTGTGATATATCTCCCCTCTTGTTGAAATGGGGACAGTTTGTCATCTGCTGTCTTAGATCTTCCTCTGCATGATTCTTTTCCTGAAAGTGGGCAATTACAGGTGCAGTAGGGAGCATGTTCCTGCTTCTGCTCCAATGTGGGCAGATTGACATGGAAGTTCTGACTTTTTTTTTTTCCTATGTAGAGATGGCCTCATGGGCAAAAAATGCTGTAGATCACATTATTAGTGTCCTGATTGAAACGTTGCTTCTAGAATACGTGTGGTAGAGCAAAGAATCTTTTGTTTGAGTTTTCAGGTGTCACACACTCCATTGTTCACACTTAAAGTAGCTTCTGAAAGGTGTAAAACCTCATATCATCAAGATGTATTTGAAGTACTGTTGGCCAGAAGTGCCACATGTACTAAATAGTACGTATTTTTTGGTGTTTTTTACTTTCTTTGAATGCAAACATGGGTAGCTTAAGGTCCCTTGCTATTAATATTCACCAATGCTTTATTACACATGTAGCAACAAAATCAGTCAAGGCAGTATGTTGTCACACGTACAGGGGGTCATTTTGAGTTTGGCAGGTGGAAAAGCCCGTCCAACTCCCGCGGTCCGGTTGCCGCCAGTGCAGCCACCTTCTAGCGGCCCCCATTGCAAGTTCCCTGCTGGGTCAGCGGACAGAACCGGTGTTACCACCCGCTGGCCCAATGGGGAACAGCCCACACCATTGATGCTGGATTATAATGGAGCAGGCGGCAATGTTGCGGTGCTTAGGGTGCAACAGCACCCGTGGCGCTTTTCACTGTCTGCTATGTAGAGAGTGAAGAGCGAGACTGGGTTGTCCAAGTGCATGGGTGGTGCAGGGGCCCCCTGCACCCTGTCTCTGCAGCTTTTACATGGCAGTGCAAACGCTATGTAAAAGCTGGTGGAGAGGGGGCTCGTAATCCCCAGGGCGGCGCTGGATGCATTGCTGCCCTGGTGGATTAGGTCCGCCAGTCCTTCCAGTGGAGGGAAACTGGGGTTGATGGCGGTCCAACCGTGGCCAAACCGCCAGTCATAATGTGGTGGTCTGACTGCTGCAAAAGTAGTCGGACCACTGCTCTGGCAGCGGTCAGACCGCCACCACGGCCCTGGCAGTCTGTAGACATTCAGGGTTGTAATGACGGCCACAGTCTAGTGTTTTCTTTTTTCTCATGCAGGATTAGCAAGAAATAAATGTACACACCAAGACCCAGCCAGGTTGGGCTCTTGAGAATATTTTGTAAAAGGAGGTAGAGCAATCAGCATCTTATCCAGAATGTCATGTAGTATAGAATGATAACAAAATATAGATGTTCATGGTAGTTATCAACGTCGTAAGATTAATTAAAGATCCATTGTCTCAGTCAATTGTCCAGACTTGAAGAAGGCGGAGCTCCTCCAAGGTTTTTAGGGCACCCAACCTTATTCTTTTAATAACAAACACTGTATTAGTAAAAACTCGGTCTGAAAGGTCTGAGTTTGCCTTGTAAACAGTAGGTTAAAGTTACACATAGGAGGTGGCGCTCCATAGGTCACCATTAACATTAGGAGGTGCTGCTCAGTGCTCAGAAGAATGACTGCCTGTGTTCTTTATAGTCTGGTTGAACAAGTTGTGGTGCGTTTCTGTCTATTTTGCTATCTATTTTGCTATCAGACTAATGGATTCAGGAGTGAGCTAGGTATATGTTTGATCTTGTTCTAGCACAGAAAATAGATACATTTGTTACCTGCTTTTCATCTTAAATTCTTATGGTTCACAATAATAAAGTTATGACCTTTTGCAAAATTAAGACCCAAATAACTCTGACCAGTTAGCATAGCTACTTTACAATCCTATCCTAGCTCATTTTTGACTTTTCACCACGTGTTAGACAGTCCTCAAAAAGTCTGCCACACACTCCTGGTCTCTCACCCACCACTGGTACTCAAGACTAATAAACCCTTAACTAATGCCTGTGTGCCCTCCATGAATTTTCGAAGTTGAAAATGTAATGTTGTGTAAAGCGTTTGCTAGCGCGCCTGGTCCTTAGTAAGTAAACTTACAAGGGGGCGCGTATAGGTTGATTAACCTTTTTGGATCGCATGGAGTAGTCCGAGTGATAGATCGATGGACCATCAATAAGCACTACAATCAGTAACAACCATCAAGAAACCCCCTATGTAATAAGAAAATACCATCACTCTCAAGAAGGTTAATCATTTTTATTCCCTATTAGTTACAATTCTAATCAAAACCTTTATTCAACTTTATTGTTAATCAAGTTTTATTAATCATCACAAAACAATTTATTCACCAAGAAAATCTCGAGCATAACAAGCAACAACATAAGTCAGCAAAACCTTTGACATTTATGGAATAATTCAGCAATGCAAGTCAGCCAGTCAGCTGTCACCGTTAAGTCACCCTTGTCAGCCTACCTAACTCAAATTAGCATCAGCATGTGGGTACTCATGCGAAAAATAATTTAGACAAAAATCATTAATTTGGAAAAATCTATCTAAAGAGAGAAAAACATATTAAACAGCGCAGTTGGTACCTAGAAGAAAAAGCACACATTAGTCAGTCACATTGTTATAGCTATCTATCCAAGATAGATCAGCAACAAGTCCGTCTTCGTCTGTGAAGCTGACTGTATTGGAATGTGGGGCAGATACACCAAACCGGTTTGCCCTCTGTGAAAGATTTTACCTTCTGACTTAGTCCTTTGAAGTCCCAATCCACCAAAGGAGTACACTTCTAAACCCCCAAGGACATCTGGGGAGGCACTTAGTTAGTCACGGGCTGTTGGCACAAAGGCCACAGCAAGATAGAGTCCAGGTGCCACTGATAAGCCGTGCAGTTGCAGGAAATGGTTTCTTGTACATTGTTTTGTTCCTGTAGCTTTAACAGGATGTCAGTCTCATGAATCAATTTCTTTGTCCTGGGTAAAAGAGTGGAATCAGGTCCTGTCTTCAGCAGTCTTCTCAGGTCGCAGCCAGCAGGCCTAGTCGTCCTCTTTTCTTCCACAGTTCCAGAAGTGTTCTGAAGTGGATGCTTGGAGGTGCCACATTCATACATTTCACAAGCTTGTGGGTTGGAATGACACCAAGGAATGCTCTAAGCAATGGAGCAAGGTTCCCGGGCCTACCCTACCCTCTTCAGGCATTTGCACAATGGCCGAAGTCTTTGGTCACACTAAACTTGGCTGGAGGTGTATGAGGAGTGTACTATGGTAATCCTCATGTTGTCCCAGATCGAACACTAAAATCCAGTTTTAGGCAGTCCACATACCCTCATCAAACTCAGAGAGAGAAATCGGTTAAAACCAAAGCTGAGCTTTCAGCAGCCAGACAGTGGATACATACACAGTATTTCGACTTTCTCTTTCCCTCCTTTGAAGTGTGCCCCAAATATACTATTTAAACCCAGCAGACCTGTCAAAGTTCTGTGGCATTGTAATGTCAACAAGAGTCCCACTGTCTTTGGGGCCTATTGGCTGGCAGGAAAATAGAAGGGCCCTATATAAGTGTCAGCTAGCATTTGCCTATGGCAGGCGAGGTCTATTTGAAGTGTGCCTCGAATGTCATGTTATATAGACCTCTCAAGCAGAATGTTGTAGTCAAGCAGGGCTTGACACTTTAGTGTCAAAGAGGATCCTCCCAGCCTCCCCTTCATATTCTGTCTGGGCTATCTCTGCCCATTCAGGTCAGCCTGTTTGCTCCTGGAAGCAGCACACCTCACCACAGGAGAGCCATTAGCTGCCTGGTGACAGTTGGAAGGCACCGAAAGGCCATGGAAGCTTTAGACAGGCAAGCAGTAACTTTTCCAAATTGCCTGTTGTTAAATATTTATTACAAATCTGGCAGTGTGCTCCCAATCCCCCTTCCTGTTTAAAAGGCTCCCTTGAGCCAGTGAGCTGACGAGCTTTGCAGGTGCATCTGTGTGCCTGTGAGTGGTACTTGACCTGAGAGGATTTTTCCACCATTTCCAGCAACCCCAGATGAATTTTCTTTGTTCTCTACTCTGCTGATGAAGGGCAAAACCCAGAAACACGTGTCTAGAGATAAACAGCAAAGTCTGCACCAACGTTGGTGAAAAACTACAGATAACTTTCAAGTAAGCGCTAACTGTGAACTGCATTTACCAGTATGCAAAGGGACGAACTGTGCTGGGATGTGAGGCAGTGTGCTCCCAACACCCCTTCTGATGTTAAAAAAAAAAAAAAAAAAAAAAAAAAAAAAAACACTGCTTTCAAACTCTATATCTTATGCCCATTCAAAAATACATACGTTTCCTTGATACTCATTTTCCACTCTGCCTATTTTTGCTATAAGAATTGGTCTATAGTCAATACTAAATGAGAAGCCTTTGTGTGGTGCAGCACAGTTGTTTGCTCTGGGTACCTTGGGTTCTTGAAGAACCTACAAACCCCATATATCCTGCAACCAAAAGGGTATAGCAGATGTAATGGTATATTGCTTTTGTCAGTCATTAATTGTAACAGATGAAAATGTCAGAAATGGCTGTTTTTTACTACTCATTTTCATTTTTTATTATTTCAACAGTTATTTTCCTTCCTTCTGAAAACTTTAAAGGATCTACTCGTATGACCCCTCGCTGAATTCGGAATTTTGTCTACTTTTCAGAAATCTGTAGCTTTTCTGGATTACCCATGAGTTTCACACTAGTTTCCACCACAAACTGGAAGTAGGTTAAGAGCACAAAAATAGGAAACATAGGCTATCTCTTATAAAAAAGCCAAAACTGGTACAAAATTAGTATTTTTGATTCAGCTCTGCATGTTCCTGTAGGCTACGTAGATTGTGACTTTAGTACAGCAAACTGTTCGTGGATGACATTTTTAGGTAAAACAAAACAAGACACTTTTTGTCTGGAGCACTTTTCTCTATTTTTTCAAAAAACTCAAAATCTTGTTATATATTGCTTATTTTCTAAGTCTCCCTCCAAGAAAATACACAAACCCGGGGTATCTCTAGAATCACCAGTATGTTGGAAAAAAAGGACGCAAATTTGGCATGGATATCTTATGTGGACAAACCGTTATGGAGGCCTGAGCACAACCTACCCCAATTAGCCAAAAAAAGGCTCAGCATTGGGGCCCGGCCGTAGCAGCGAAAGGGTTCACTAGTAACATCCTCGCTCATGATTTGTAAGTATGATGAGGAAATGGTCAGTCCTATTGTTTATAGCTGTAAAGGCAGTTGAAACAGTTAACAATGTAAGCTTAACAGAGTTGAATTGCTATTGGTTGGGCATGTTCATAAAGGTTACTGGTGTGCACTTCAGATCCAGGGGTAGTGATTTTTCAGTAAGCTTGCTGTTTGATTATTATATTGGTTACTACACAATGGGTTCCCAACTCCCAGCAGATGTCTTTAGGATATTGACTGTCAAGCAACCAGCTACTCATCAGGGTTTTCTTCTACAATGTGTATAGTCTTATCACTGCATGCAGCATTAACTATTAATTATTGCAAAAATAATAAGCTGCAAACATGTAGCTCAAAAACAGTGTATGCTTTTGGGATTGAAGGACGGTACACTGAGTCTGAGCCCTACTCACCCCCAGAAATTAACCTTGAAGTGCTTTCCCCTTGAACAACAATACCTTTGTAACGCAAACCCATGACATTTTGGGTGTGATTTGCAGAAATGTCTGTAAACTTTATTTCCTGGTACTATGTCGGTGGGGGGATTACATTATGTATGGGTGTGCTTCATTGTTTTTACTGAATGTGTGCTACCGTTTTTATCACGAATCAACATGCATTTCCTCCTGAAATGCATTTAAGTTGATAGCCATTGTTGAGGGTCATAGCAAAGAAGAATGTAAAATAATAATTGTAATACTGTTAAAAAAAAAATTAGATTTTGCACCTCTTAGGCACAATTGAATTGTTTAGATTCAGACATTTACTACTTTGGTCTTACCTCTGGTTGTTGTTTCTATTTGTGACTTTGATGGAATTAGCAGTCAATTTACAAAGTATTACTGGAAATTAAGACCATACCTCACTACAAGGTGTAGTATTCACGTCATATACAATCTGCACTTATACACATGTAGAGGTACATATTTCCACATGCAGAGATTGAATGCAAAAGTGACATTTGTGGCTTTCTTCTCATTATAGGAGTTTTAACGAAAGACTGTTTGCTAATTATCTTTATCTTTGAACAAAGCGTAAGACTTTGGCTCCAAGTTGGAGTAGGTAGGACATGATGTTTCTGTGAAACACTTTTTGTCAAGTTTGTTTGTATTTGGGTGCAGCAATGTTGAAATCACAGTGAAAACTAACTTACTGCACAATCCTCAACCGTGTTTACAGACTGAAATCCCTTCACTATTCTTAACTAACCTGTATAAGGATAAACACTATCTTTTGGGGTTTATGCTACTTCTAGATCTTGGAGTAGCACAGACAAGTTCTCTTATTATCTACGAATCCAATCTGCTGCAAGACATGTAAATATTCTTAACTTATTTTGTCCAGCAAAACGGCTCCTACGGCAGTCTACTGTGCGAGCTAGGGTAACCCTCTTGCTATTTATTTAAACTGTAATTTCTATATACGTGCATGTTTTAAGCAAATTAGACATGCCGGTTGTGTACGTTTCTATGCTCGATTTAGCGTATGATTCTCCCTCACGTTGGTTGACTAAAAGCCATTCCTAACGTTTCTTCACAACAGGTATCCAGGCCAAATTTGTGTCATTTATTTCCAACATCTTTGGCATTCTAAAGGTTCCCAGATTTTGGGAACTGAGGAATGATTAAAAATATAGCAACGTGTTATTTTGTTTTTAAATGACGACAAATTGTGGCAAAAAAAAATACCCTAAAACTTCCCCTACAAAAGACTTGCTGGGCTAAGGTCACCTCCTTCCTGTCTTTCAGAGTTGTTCAAGAAATCTTTTTTTTTTTTTTTTTTTTTTTTACCATTATTTGTTTTGCAATTTTCTGACTAGTAGTCAATTTTTGACCTAATTTGTGTGGTTTTCAGCTGATTTGCAGTTTAGGGGTGGAATCCGTGGGTGAACCCAGCAAGCTATACTTATCGGAAAACTAGACTAAATTCGGCAAAGGGTCATTTTTGTAGATTTCTCATGGTTTTCCAAAGAAACTAATATTGAAAAACTGATGATAATAAGTAGGAGAAAAACGTCAGTTGGGGATTTTTTTTTTTTTTTCCCCTCAATCAGTAGATGTTGGCCCCTGTAACATACTATCGCATCTGTCAGACCTTCCCGGATGCAGACATATATAGTGGTTGAAGGTTGTCCAAAAACACTTGATACTCTGAGCCATCAACTGAACTCAGGCTTATGTTTTTTTCTGTGTGTCCTGACCATGCCGTAATTTATATGGTAAAATCTAGTGAATCAAAAAGGGGTCTGAACAAAACATATGGGTTTTTGAAATGTGCACAAGATACTGAGTTTTAGAGTAGTGGTTATTCGTATAAAGTAACTATTTGTATACATTTTTGGTTACCCTTCCTACCTAGGTTATTCAGAGGACATCTTGCAAAATGTAATTTATTTTGTACACTGGCTTACATTTGGAAGCCAAGACTGGAGAGCACTTGAATTGATAATAACACATGCTTAACTATTCAGTTTTTCCACATTTCTTCTGAATAAAAATAGTGCCCCGCTTGCGAAAGACCAGGCCCCACAATGTGACATGGAGGCATACAATTTTTAGCATGGAAAACAACCCTTATTTGTGGTGTGGGTAGTTGCAGAATTTGAGCCTAAGTACAGCAGCCACCTAGGGAAACGTACTAAACCCAGACATGCAAATCTAGACAGCCAGGGGAGTCCAGGGTGATGTGGCTTTTAATGGATCCTGCTACGTTTTCTTACTCGGCATGCCCTGCAAACCTCAAATGTTGGCTAAAATGACACATTTTCCACACATTTAGTATTCCCACACTTCTCACGATAAGACAGGATCCCACTTGTGTTGCTGAGCCATCTGGACAAAGCAAACACATGCTGGACTAAGTAAAGCGTGAAATTTTGTGCCCCATCATGAATGTCCACCTACAACCTGGCCACATGGTGTAACTCAGTTCACTTTATCCACTGCATATTGGTTAGATGCGACCTGAAACGGGCTATTTAGAAATCAGCAAATACTTCATGGAAATTACTTAAATGTTTAGGCGACAAAAGGCTAAATTAAAACGATCATTGGCTTTAAAAATTGGCAATTAGCAACTTGAATTGGGTCTGTTGGCGTGTGTGTGTGTGTGTGTGTGTGTATGTGTGTATGTATGTGTATATATATATATATATATATATATATATATATATATATAAAATATTGGTGTATTCTTTGTGTTTCTGGGTCCAGATCATCCCCTTTTTGACCCAACCATCAACCCCATCATCCATTAGCAAATCCCTGGTATCGAATAGAAGACCTGACAATCACATCACACTGCTTTCGCTTGTCACTTTACAGGACCGGGAAGGTTCCAATGGATACTGATAATCTGTTTTCCAGCAATACCTTCCCCACAAGAAAGGCGAACAGGCACTTTTCATCCGCTCCACGCCTGTGCAGAAGCCAAAAAGCAACTTCCTTGGTGCCAAGTCCTGCAGCTGCTGGCCATGCGTTTTAGACGCAAACTCATCAGTTGCAAGATGCCAAACATATCTTGGCTGGAGCAAGAGACTCTTACACTCCAGCTGTGGGTTATGTGGCACAGGGGGAGGGGTCGGGAGAAACAGCTAATCTGTTGCTTGATTCTTTGACGTGCCCTCCCCACCAACAGCACCTGGGAAGAGAACAGTTGAGAGGATGGTCAAGACAGTAGCCCCTGCTGAGTTAAGTGGCACCCATTTACTCCTACCATTTTAAGAAGAGAAATATAAATTTGAAATGTGTTGGCCTTTCATTTTTTTTGCGTTCTAGATGAATTTGGGTTCTCTCTCAGGTTCAAAATATCCCCATTTTCGTTTTATAATCTATTAGTGGCCAATTAAATCACAAGTTGTAAATGTGTTCTTTAGGTTTCTGATTAAAGGTTTCGTAGCTTTCAGAATATTAGGGAATTATTTAAACATTGGCGAATTGGCATGAAAATATCCTTGTGTATGCCTAAACCTCCAGAATTCTGATAACACAAAATGTTGTAATTAGAATTATTAATGAACTGCTTATGAAGTTTAATGATGAATTTAGTAGAAAATAAATAACATAGAAAAATAATGTGCCAGTCTGAAGTTGTGATCACGGAGAGTGGCCGCCAGACAGTAACGAAAATATAATAAAAATACTAATGTATACGTAAATGATGAAAATATAATGAAAACAATGTAGTAATGTGACATATTGAAGGATGTAACCTATGTTTTATTAATTATGTGTCTTAACTTGGCAAATGTCTTGGCCTAGTCTCACCAGGCCTTGTGTAGAAGCTGTATTCTTAAACGTGCAATGACATTGTTGATGAAATGCACTAACCATGTACTGCTCATTGTTTTAATAAAATGCTTAGTCGATGCATTGGTGAGAATCCGCTGACAGGAGACGGAGACTAACACTTGTAACAAATATTGTATAACATGTATGGGGATGTACTTTCCCAGGACTTGAACAATGAAGATACTGACTGAATAAAAAGATGCAACATTTCTGATACCTCACGAGCCGGATGATGAGAACATCGTGCAGTGAACCAATCAACACTAAGGGAACCAGGAAATATTAGAATTTGTAGATTTGATTCAAAAGTCTTACTGGTTAGGGTTATAACGGGTGATTAATTAATCAATTAGGTTTTAGGGGATTGTCTGGGTGACTTTGATATAACAACGTGACAGAGGATAAAGACTTCAGATGGATAGGGAGAAGGGAGCAGATTTTATCGAATTTGCAGCGGTGACTTGAGATTCTCTCATTGGGCTCAACTCTCTGACTGAGAGCCTGATGAGATGCTGATCGACTGATGACCTGAAGACGAAGACTGACTCTGTTGCTGATCCATACTGTGGATAGGTAGATATGACAATGTGACTGACTTGCATTTTTGTGCCTTTTCTTTCTAGGTACCAACTGCTCTGTCTTAATAGTGTCCTAGCTAGATATTAACCCAAATTAGTGTTTTCTAAATTGTTTTCCGCATGAAGTCCCACATGCTAATGCTAATCTGGATTAGACCGGTTTCTCTTGCCTGACGTACTGACAGATTACAAGACAAATGGTTGACAAGACTATTTTGCTGAACTAATGAAGTTAGTTGAATTATTGAAACTGATCATATTATCGAATTATGCCAATGCTTTAGAATGTATCCTGATGCAAATTTTGATTAGATTATGTTCATGGCATTTTCTGTGTAACTAATTGATGGTTATTAATTGATTAAGCTTTGAATTTATCACATGATTAGTATTGTAACCAAAAGGCAATAAAACTACTAAACGCATAGTAGAAGTGTGGTTACTCATGGCTGAAAGGTCATGGTGTGATGGTTATGACTTCTATTTGGTTAACAGAATAATGTTCTGTATAGTTATTGAATTATTGCGCAATTGAATTTCTGTGTAGCTTTGCTAAGATACTCCATGCGAATCAAAAGGTTCATCGACCTATACGCGTCACCTTGTAAGTTTACTTATTAAGGACAGTTCGAGCATCTTAGGTCTTACCTAAGACAGTGCGTGCACTGTCGCAGAGATATATCACCATTGGTTGGCTTCCTCATCACTCATTTGTTTGGTTTTTATTTGTCAGCAACAGCAGCTGGTTTCATTTTGCCGGTCGATCTGCTTTGGGAGAATTTTGGTTTCACAACGTTAGATTTACCACACTCAGAAGCAGCATCTTATTCTAAAACCCATCATTCATCGTTGCTTGTCCTGTTCCTTTCCCCATATTTGTCAACTTGATGCCCACTGCCTCTCCCCTTCCCACGTTGCATTGTTGCTTGCCCTCTCCCTTCCCATTTCTTGTTTACTCAATCTCTAGCTAACTTTAAAGTCCACTTTGAATGAAAGACACTTCCAATTTAGATATTGTTTTTTCCCCTTTTATAATCAGTTCCTCTCCAATTACTCAAAAAGGACATTACAATTTGCCTGTTGGTGTCACCAAATCTCCCCACTGGCTTGCTTTTCAAAAACTGGTTTGCACACGCAGCATGTGTAAAAAGTAGGGGTACTCTCTGCAGCAAGTGTTTGACGCCTTCACCTTTCCCACTTTAGAACAGAGGTAGCTCTAAACCCACATTCTTCTGTCTGCTTCTCATATAAATCAGGGTGAAGTACAAGTAAACAAACCACTAATCGAAAAAATTAGCATATTTTTAGAGGGCACTGTTAAGTTGACCCAACCTATCACTAGGGTTTAGAATTCCTATAGCCTGATACCCAGTACATATTGTTTGGGGTCAGGGACAACAAGGTTTAATGTTTATTTTGTCCTCCAGACACGTAGGCCTAATCCTCTGCAGCACAAACCCCTTTGCTGCCTGTTTACAGGAAAGGAAACAGTCTGCAGTGACAGTAATATTTGTGTCCATACATTAATGTTGTTCGTGCATGTATTTATAGTTCATTAATGCAAAGCCTTTTTTTAGGGTGAGCGCTCTAACAGTTGTAAGGTCACACTAAACTGCTGACAGTGGTTTTAGTAAAAAACATGCATACAGATGTTGGAGAAGTTTAACAATATAAGTCTACATATAATGCTCCCAGAATGCTCTCTGATTAGATGCAAATGTTTGCAAAAGCTTGTAAGCAAGATTGATGATTATTTGCTTTCAAAATAAAATGTTCAGCAAAATGCAAATAGGAAAAAAGAGTTTTGCTAAATTACTGTGAAATTTTAGGTACTATTTCTTTGAAGCATCATTTGGTTAAATGTTGATGCTTGCTAATATTTTCAAAAAAAGTATTCATAATGGAAAATCAGTGTAACCATTTTCAGCAAGATGGAAAGCATGAAAATAAACAAGCACTGGCAGAACCAACCGATCCAACATTGGTGGTCAGTCTTTTGGTTTGTCAATGCATGTCTTTTTTTTTTTTTTTACATGACTCTTGTAACACTTTATTGTTGTGGAAGCTGCTAGGCCCTCACCATTGTAACACACATTGGCAAAAAGAAAAATATGTTTAAAAAAATAACACATTGCCACAGTAGTTCCTGGCACTGAGCAAAACTACTTTGTGTGCCAATATGCTCCTTGTGGAAGAGCAGAATGCTGTCACTCACAGTAAAGCCAGCCAATAGATGGATAGAGAGAGAAAAAACATTTTAATAATAACAGAATGTCTTGGGTTACACCAGACCTAATTAGGGGCCAAATTCTTAAAGAAAATTACAAAAGTGCACCCATGGGGTATGTATTTGCTTTAGTGGCTTTCATGAATTCACACAAATTTACAGAAGTAGACCAGGAAGTCGTACTCCTACAAAATATTTGTGAACTGTATTTTAGAACGAGTAAATAAGCATGTTTAGATTTGCTCATGCGGAAATCTGTTGTGTTTACAAGTTCACTTTCCCTCCAACCACTTTTTTCCCCAACCCTGGAAGAATGCCCTTGTCAGGATTACATTTCCAACCTTTCTCTGTATGGGAAAAGATTGGGGCAGAGCTGGTGAAAATCCTTACAAATGTGAAAGGTAGTAGGTTTGCACAAACCCAAGGACATTCCAGCCCTGAAACTATTGCTTACTGTTTCCTCCAGCCCCAGTATATAGATGTGCTGAAAGGTGGCAAAATAAGGAAACTGCTAGAGTAGAGCTTGAAATTGCTCGTATTGAAGCCATACTTTAGTATTAGCCCTGGCGCAATCAGAGTGTCTGTTATGTTATCAGAGCTCTTGCATAATGAGATTGCTTCCATAATTTGTCACTGCACTACATGGCACCAAAATGACAAATAGATTTTTTTAACAGGACAAGTAGATTTATGAAGCAACCTGTCCCATGGTCAAGTAGATATTTTGTTAAATTCTACACTCCTGCCATCAGCATCCCATTGGCTTGTGAAAAGAGAAACCAATAAACAGGGAAAGTGCTTGGTGATGGAACCTTAAGATGTGAACAAGCTTGGGACATTCAAATAGAACACCCTGCAATCAATTGCTGTTGATGTTGGCTACATTGGACAATCAAAACAGCACTTATGTTTCCATCAGCCATGCTGCACAGCATCCGCATTGCTCTACAGCATGGCTACCAGCCATTGACCGTGCCAATAGCTCTTAAGTAGATGAGAATTATTGGCTTTGCAAACGCTTGTTATTATATGCACCTTTACAGTCTGAGTTAAGGCAGTGTTGGGCTCGGACATTGCAAGTTGTTTTTCTTTGAATTAGAGGTTTTGGTTGTGAGGTGACTTGTGATACTTTCCCCTGAAGCCCATAGTGCATCAGTACATAGACTCCGTCTTAGATTTTTTTTCCGCCATTGGGTTTGATGTGTTTTCTAGTCTTCAGAGACCAGTGAGCTCCAGAAGCTGAGAGTTTAGAAAATTTCAACATCAATGGTTTCTTCCACATGTGGGGTCCTCATGTGACTTCTGGCCACTTCATAAGAACATAAATGATGATTGATAGCTTTTGACCCATATTAAATCAAGAAGGCCAGGGCCATGTAGTATGAGAAAGATTTCTAGGGGGATGATATCGAGACCACACCATTTACATTCTGCAAAAACACCAAGGTCGTAATCAGGCCCTTAGTCTCTGCTTTGGGAGTCCACTCAGCATCCCCTATTGAAGAGCAAGAGTATCAAACCAATATACAGTGATGGAGGATTTATATTGATAATGTCTCCTGCCGCATCCTGGCACAGCCTACTTAAACTGCTGAGATCGATGTTAAAAAAGGCATCTTACCTTCAAAGAAGGATTTTCAGAGGCACTATGGTCTTTCCTAATTCCAAAGAAAAAGCATAGGGGAAACCCACACCACCATTGACACCGATGCCTGCACTCTAACAATCCCTAGATCAGTCTATCCATACAGATGAGTACCTTGTTGAAAACCAAGCATTCAGACTCGTACAAGGAACCTGTGCTTTTCAATGGTGGGGGATGGCCTTTGGCAGGATTAGAATGTGAACCCGCCAACTTTGGAACCACACCCTGTAAAACTCTCCCTGCCCAACGACCCAACTGCATATTGCACGGTTAGGCAACAAGTGGCAGGCCATTAGGTTAAACTCCTTGTGGAGTAAGAGGAACACGATTTTCCTATTGAGACACTTTCAAAAAGTGGGTAGTCTGTACAGTACATGTTGATTTTATTTTTTTTAAAGTAGAGGGAACATGTCACACCCCAAGTGGGACAAATATACATTGGCAACCTACATGGTTTCTTTTTCATTTTAGGATATCCAACTCCTTTGCCATGTGTGCAGTACATAAGAAAATGATCACTTGGCCACAAGGGATACACCTCCGACCGATAAGGAAAGATCAATGCCACGGGCAGTCTGGTGGCAGTAAGAGGTACCATGTAATGGTCAACTCTGCTGGTCTAATCTCAAACATATTACAGAAATGGTTAAGATCAGATAGAGGAGCTCATCAATCAACATCCAGAGGCACATGGTAAGAGAGGCAGAGAAATTGTATAACAGAGCAAAATTATTTCAAATGCCAGTATTGATGTGGCCGTGACCCCCCCTAAAACAGAGTCCTGCAAGACTAACACTAAGGTCCTTTTCTGCTAACACGCTTGGCTAAATGTATATGGCTTCAGCCATCAAGCCCAACGATACCTACTGTTCCTCTCCTTAACCTGGGAGCAGCTCTTCATCCCAGAAGTGGATTGCATGCTGGTAAAAACATAAAGAGGACAGAAATGGTGAAGGTTATTTCACGTGTCCACACATTGAGATTGAAATGGCAAGAAATCTCACCTCTGCTCCAACTGACACCCTGTTCTTGAGTCTTATGAGCGAATGATGACATTTCAGGAGCTGCTGCTTCTTTATAAGATGTTGTTTCGTCTGGCAGTAAGTCCAGTGTTAGACCTGACAGCCTTCGTGTGGTCATACCCCAACTTTTTTGCTTGCCTCCCTCCACTTTTCTGACACTTTGCTGGTTTTAGGACTCTGCACACTTAACCGCTGCTAACCAGTGCTAATGTGCAGATTCTCTCTCCGTTAAACATGGCAACATTAGTTCATCCTCAATTGGCATATCTGATTTACTTATAAGTCCTTAGTAAAGTGCACTACATGTGCCCAGGGCCTATACATTCAATGCTACTAGTGGACCTACAGCACTGATTGTACCAAACACGTAAGTAGCCCCTTAACCATGTCTCAGGCCTGCATTGCAAGGCCTGTGTGTGCAATTTCACTGCCACTTCGACTTGGCATTTATAAGTCCTTGCCAAGCCTCAAACTCCCCTTTTTAGGGTCGAGCCTGCGTTGCATGCGCTCGCGCATGCGTATCCCAGCGAGACACTTTAGTATTTAGAAAAGGGCTCGGAGCCCTGTCAACTTCACGTCAGTGTTTTTTATTGGTTCTTGGGCTTGCCTAATAAAATCTGCTTTCTTTCATTAGTCGAAGGCACGCATATGTCATGCCTTTTCCAGTAGCTAGCCCTCCTCGAGCGCAGCAACCAAGTACAGAAAACATGCGAGGCTCGCTGTTTTCCATCGGGCTCGTGGACTTCTTTTTCTCTAATTTACGAGCGCGATCTCGCTTGGCAGAAGTCGAGCGCTTTACATAATTAATTTAACTTTTTCGGGTTATTTACATAATGCACTTTTGCCTGATAGGTGAAAAGTCGGGTTAGGAGTTTACAACGCGATCAGCTCTAACATGAGCAAACGCGAGACCCGTTGCATTGTACATGCTTGTTCTACATATGTCACCTCTAAGGAAGGCCCTAGGTTACCCATAAGACAGGGTGCTATTTAGGTAAAAGGCAGTTATATGTACATGTGTTTTATATGTCCTGGTAGTGAAAAACTCCGAAATTTGTTTTCCACTGCTGTGAGCCCTTCTCCTTTCACAGACTAGCATTAGGACTGCCCTCGTATACTTTTTGGGTGGTAGATTCTGATCAGAAAGTGGTAACCAGGTCATATTTAGTATTTCCAGAATGGTAATAGAAAATCCTGCTTATTGGTGAGGTTGGATTTTATATTACTATTTTAGAAATACCACTTTTAGAAAGTGAGCATTTCTATGCACTTAAAACCACATGTGCCTTTCAGTCTTACTCCAGTCGACATCTGGCTCCGTTTTGCATTTCACCCAGACAATCACACACAGGACACTCAGTCACATCTGCAAACTGAATGGGTCTTCCTGGGCTGGAAGAGTGGAGGGCCTGACACTTGCATTTCAAAGGCCAGTGGCACACACAAAGGACTGATAACCCCCCCCCCCCCCAAACAAGGACCCTGGCAGGCAGGACTGGGCTGAAAGGGGAACTTGTGCACTTCAAAACGAGCCTTTGAAGTCTCCCCCACTT
Source organism: Pleurodeles waltl (assembly GCF_031143425.1). Classification (NCBI taxonomy): domain Eukaryota; kingdom Metazoa; phylum Chordata; class Amphibia; order Caudata; family Salamandridae; genus Pleurodeles; species Pleurodeles waltl. The sequence continues at coordinate 568,355,950 of NC_090439.1, forward strand.
CAAAGGCATTTTTGGTATATAAACCGGTCTCTGACCTCACCAACTCAGACACTTCTGGACCTACACCTGCACCTTGTCAGAGGAGCTACCTGGCTGCCCAAAGGGCTCATCTGGACTGCTTTGCTGGGGAGGCCTGCTGCCCTGTAGGCCTCTGACCTTGCTGAAAGGACTCTGAAGTGCTCTCCAAGGCCTTGGATTGAGCTTGCCTCCTGTTTCTGAAGTCTCAGGGCCAACAAAGACTTCACCTCTTCAAGAAACTATTTGTGCATTGCAGATCAACGCAACACCTGCAGAAATCAACACAAAGCCTGCATTGTGGCTGAGAAATCGCTTCACAGCTGACCGGAAAAACGCAGCTCCGACTGGAAACTCGATGCAGCGCCTACCTTGCGATGGAAAATTCTACGCATTGCCTACTGGACTGACTTTCTTCCAGCGCGTCAAGGATTTTTGGTGCATCGTCCCTGGGTGTCAAAATAGCTCTGCATCGCAGTGAGGGAACCAAGACAGTGTGCCAAAAAACGATGCAAATCCATTGCGGCGTGGAAAGAAACAGCGCATTGTCTGTGCTGCGTCGGAAAATCCAACACAACACCTTATTTTTCCATGCATAAACCTCTTCTGCGGTCTCCGTGCATTGTTATTTTTGATGCGTCCCTAGTACTGTGTGTAGCACAGAAACAACTGTTCATTGCTAAGGATTGAGATTCTTGGAAACCTTTTAAAAGTGATATTTCAACTTGTGCTTGTTGGATTTTTGTCATTTTAACCTTGTTATTCAGATGCCTATTATCTATTTTTGTAACCCTGTGTGGTGTCTGTTTGTAGTGTTTTCAGTGTTACTGTATGATTTATTGGACCAATATTTTCCACATTGCCTTCTAAGTTAAGCCTGACTGCTCAGTGCCAAGCTGCCAGAGGGTGGGCACAAGATAATTTGGATTGTGTTGCCAGTGGGTGGGCCCTAGGATTGTGGTCCCTACTTGGACCAGGGTGTATACCTCTGCCAAATAGAGACCCCATTTCTAACAACCAATAATTAGGCTGTTGGCAACGATAGCAAATGGTATTGCTGTAGTACCAAATGTTTGTCTGCACAAGCGCCCTCTCCTTGCAAGACAGTGATCACAAGAGATTGGTCAATGAAATGATCTGATATATTTTGCGCCAAGGGTTTGTTTCCAACTGCAGTGATGGAACACCAAGAGCTTGTTACTGGGTAGGTCATTCCTTGAGCCCCCTGCTGCCAATGAGCATCAACAAAGATGGTTTTCTCACAGGGTGGGGAGCACACATGGGCCTGCTCGCACATCAGTGTACTAGAACTGTTGTCAGTTCAGCTAGCACTTCAAGAACTTTGAAAACTGATTTGTAACAAAACAGTACTCATTCGCACATACAACATGACTACTATGTAGTAGCTGCAAAATAAAGAGGGTTCACATTCTCCACAGTTCACACTATCTTGAAGAATCTAGCATTGGGCCATTCATCGTCAGGCCCTTCTCTGGGGGGGTGGACATGACTGCGTATCTGCTCAAAAGGATGCATCAGCAAACATGAACATGCAAAATATACATTCAGGTAATCCAACAATACGTCCACCACTGGTAGTAGATCTGATCAGGTACATTTCCTCTACTACTACTCATTCTGTATTTAGTGAGGAAAATTGGGCATAATCTAGTAAAGCTTATTTTGTAGTACCCACCGGAGAAAAGCATATGTGCTCCTTGCTGCTCTGGATATGCCCCGCATCCCCACAAGAAGCTGGCCACACTTTCAGACCTCCTGACACAGCATCACAGCTAGCTGCAGTGTAGTGTGCCAGTGTTTGGGCACTGAATCTTGCCATTGGATACCAGAAGTCTTAAAATTAGGGTGCTGTGTACTCACAGAAGAGTGAATCCAAATTTTGAAAGGAAGCCAGAAAGTCCAGTACGAGGACTTGCTTAGCCGACAAATGGAAACAATGTTTACACTATTAAAAGAATATCATTAAACAGCCTCTACCAGCGTTAGTGCAAGAAAACATCTATTACCTTTAGTGCAAGATATCATCTGTCTTACCTACTACACCTATAATAGGAAGGGCTAACCTACTCTTCCATAGAAGTACACCTAGTCACGGTTGTAGCATACCTACAAAAAGTCAGTTTTCAAGATATTTATTGTTAATGGCTGCATTAAAGGCAATACAAAAATTCCCTCTGCATACCCACCCCACATACAGAGTGCAACCAGCTCCTTCATGGTGCTTCAGCAATGTTGTTTACAGCACAACAACATTCCATTTGAGCCATTACACTTACCAACTGCGATTTCTTTTTTTTTGTTTGTTTTTTAAATAGGGAAGTGGCTTTCCTCATTGCAATATTTTTCTCTACATTGAGACAATGACCCTTAAGCCCTAACAGTAGCGGAGAAATTTTTTCAAGTGCACAAAGATCAGACCATCTTTAGAAAACTCCCTTGATTCCTGCCTATAGCTGTCTCCCCTTTCCACATCAGTCGAACTATTGGTCTAGTACAGTTTTTCCTCCAACCTCAATCGGTTTCAGAATAGCCTCACACTCTCTAGATGTTTAAAAACAAAAAAAACGCTATGTATTACAGTGACTGCCAAAGCATTTAAAAAGACCAAGCAGCTCTTTGAAGCCTTTGGCCTGCCCCACCTTGGAAAACCAATTTCCAAAGCGGGCCTTGTCTGATGGAGAGTTAGATGTATTCAAGTTTGCTATGCCATAACCAGCAACACACTATGCTCTGTGCAAAGGGCACATTCAGCATGGTGAAAGGGATCCTCTGTATCTTTCCTGGGCATCTTTCAAACGTATGTAAAACAACAACGGGTCTACGATGAACACTTTTGCTAAGCATTACTTTGCAGACATTCACCCAGACGAGAGACGCATAATGGGCAAACCGTATTTAAAACTTTGTTCCATATAGCTTCCACTTTTATTTGCAAGCCATTGCATTAGGGACAATCAGGATTTTAATCTATGCAGAACATCATTTTGCAGATTGCAGTACTGTATATTCACATGCTACTCCCCACCTCCACGGATGCGAGCTGTAACCACTATTATTGTTGAAATGCATATTTATATATCATTAAATCAGTACACATAGTCTTTACTAGTTTGCATATCTACACCATCTTGATCTAACCTACTAAAGAAAAATAATCTAAGGCGGAGTTTATTTTCTTGTGCATTGTGTGTTTCACTTCTGATATCATGAGTCACTGCAAAACTAAAAAATCTGCTTCAAAGACAAACATGCAACTTCCGTGCTCAGAATTAGATGACAGGGGAGCATGTTTAACCACAGCACTATAAGGTACAAACTGATTGGTACAAGTAATGATTTCCTTACATTTCTTGTTCTAACAAAACACATTCACTTTCAAATATGTTTTAAACATATTTAAAAAAAAATGTTTCTCTTAGTTTTATCACAAAGAGCGACCATAGCAATCTGGGAGACGAACAGAAAGGCCAGTGGAAGAAGGAAAGAAATGGCAGGCAGAAAGGTGCCGGTAGAGCAATCTATTTGCCAATGCACACCAACATGGGTTTTGATTGTTTCCGGCACTTTCACCATAAGTTTTCAGGAGTCTATATAGTTTTTACTGGTCAACAGTGCCTCTGTGGTTGTGCCTCTGCCCCTCTAGGTGGAATATATATATAATATATATTCTAGTGTTCCAGATTGGTCTAGCAGTGCCTTCCAACAAAAGGGCTTAGATCATGCCTGAGTTGACTTTCTATATTTAATTCCAGTTTGCTTAACAGTGCCTACAGTTGTTGGGTCTTTGTTGCTCTAGAATGGACCCCATATAATACTGTGATTGTTTAACCATGCCATGGGATTGATTCTCTGTGTGTGGCTGTTAGGATAATATGGTATGTCGTCCTTCTCTACTTCCTAGTAATAGCATAGACACGCCAAACAGAAGTCTGGTATTCCTTGGGTTACACTTCTTTTGCTTCTGGATCTACCCCTTAGACTAAGTTAACCTTAGTGGTCTTGCTGAACCATCTCTGCTTGGACCTTATTAACTGAGGAGACATTTTCCTATTGGTGTGTACCCTCATTAGACCAGCTTCCTTGCCATTCCTTAATGAGGTCCAGCTAAGAAATAATGGATGACTCGCTCCTGTTTCCTCGTGTATACCTTTTATGAACCTTTTGCATGCATCTCAGCAGTGTCAGATTAGCATGTCATGACCAGACCACATTTCTTGACATCGCGTTGAACCCCACCCCCTTTGCTTAGGCTGCACACCATTCCAGCCAGATAGACACGTCTGCTTTGTAACTTGAGTCCCACAGCGCAATTCTAGCTGCGATTATTTGATGTGTAAGTACCAGAGAACATCACGTTTGTGTTTTCCACATTACAAAGATGAAAATTATTACCTACAATCAAAATTCCTATTTTGTGAGTTTTAACCACCTTCTCAATGGCCAACCTTATGTTTTCTCCCGTTTGACAGCCATGTTTCTACCTCCTATGCCTAAATTTACTACTGTGGAAAGTACAATCTGCTGGCAGTCACAACTGCACCTTCAAGCGTCGACATATCTATTTTCTTTGAATCGGGATTTGCACCTAAATAGCTTATTCCTGGCTTGTGGCCCAATAACCCACATCGTCAGTGGACAGACAATTCAGGTGTCTCACAAAAATGGATGTATTTATTTCTCCAAAATAATCCCTCTATTTGATTGTCCAGTGAGAGAGGAATGAATTGTATAAGTTTCGCAACCGAAACAGTAATAATTTAAGCATTTAAACACTGCACGTGAGGTGGTAGAAGAGTGGCATTGAAGCTCTGATCACCTAGTTTTGCAAATCGGAAAAAATATCCCTTCTCTCCACTGTTTTCACCCATATCATCCTCTTTTATACTTGAAAGCAGGAATCCATGAGTTCAGAGTTCCAAATTAAATAGGAGAGTGAGGCATTATTACACAGCATCAGCGCATTCTTGAATTGATGAAACGGTCTACTGTGGTATTTGAGTTTTTAGGCTGCAAAAATGGAGCACAGTTGTCACTGGAATGTTGGACACTATGAGAAGAAACTTGAAGCAATTAGCGCCTATATGTGACTTCATATGCTGAAGATATCAAAGCAGCCATAAAAATGTAAAAAATAAAAATAAAAAAAAATGTGCACTTGTATAGCGCACTACTCACCAGTTAGGGTCTCAAGGCGCTGTACTCATACCGCTATGGAACCCCTCGTGGCTTTTCCCTGTGAGGTGCCCACTCCTGGGCACCCCCAGGGTGAAGCCAGGCATCCAAGCGCTGTTGGGGCCATTGTGGAGATTAAGCGAGATATTGCCCAGAGTTGCAGAGTGGGACCCATGAATTAGATTAGGCACCGAGGCGAGAATTATCTGGTCAAGGGGAATTGAGCCCAAGACCTGCCGAAGCGGGACTTGAACCCTGGTCTTGAGCCAGATCTCTGCTTCAGGGTCTGCCGCTCTAACCATTGAGCCACACTTCTCCAGGCCTCGCCCTACCTTCTTAAGCCTTTTTATGAGTTAAAAACCTTTGTGGTTTTTTATTGTGTCCACTCGGTGCTTAAGATAATCCTTTTGTTCTGCGAGTTTCTGGCCCGTTAGAACCCAAAATATTTCAAGCAGTGTGAAGCAAGGGAGGTAGTGTGTTTAAAATAGACATTTCAGGTTGGGAGCTGCTGAAATATGAAACTGTTTCATGTTCATATTTTCCTCCTTAGTCTCCTCCACTTATCGCAACTCTTACGTAACCCAGAGTTGTTTTCTGTGTTTTCCTCTCTGCATTGAGAAACACAAGGCAAGAGTTTGATAAGCTACTTGCGTACATTTTGAGTACCATTTATTCGTCATGAATTAGTTTAATTATAAGAATGTAACGACAGAAATGCGCAGATTACCAGAAAAAAGTGGATTTCATTAAAAAAAAAATGTTTTCATCTGAATTCAATAGCACGCTGTCTTAAAAATGCCTCTGAAACTATGACCATTTTAACAAACAAGTAAACTTTGGAAGGAATCAGCCTTATGAAATTTGCAGTGAAACCTCAAGCCTTGAAACCTCAGTTTATACGATCTGTTCTTGCATGTCCATTTTGTTCATCATATTTACTGACTTTTATTTTCCTCCGGACATGCACTTCATCAGATGCCTGTTAATGCTATCATGTCGAAAATAATAACGATCTTATTGATTATAAGTAGATGTTTTTGATGTATGGACTTATTTTAAAGTAATTGCTGTTTGTTTTTACCAGGTGTGTTTCGAGGTTGGATTCGGACTTCATTGGCAGGTAAGATTTATGTATTTTTCTTCAGTCTCTGGGAAGGTGGCAAATTCACTGTTGTGAGGGTCACACACCAAGCAATGTTGCAACCAGTCTTAAAATGTAATCTAACCAGATTTCATCAAAGTATTGTTCACGATGTTTTTTTTTTTTTTTTACTGCTTGGTTCTTTTAAACTTGCTATTTTTAAAAAAAAATCCAAGTATTGTAACTAAAAGTAAATTGTTAGGATAATTATTACTAGACTAAAGCAGCTTTAACTCGGTTTCTCTTGAAGTGTACTCTGCTACTTTACTTTATGATTAGGTCTTTGCTGATACTTGCCTTCAGTTGTCTTTGCCTTATTTTTATTTTATGTGATCGGATAAATATTGTTGTACTTTTTTTCCAAAACCTCATTGTTAACTGCTGGGAATACATTACAACGCCAAAATCCTTTTAAACATAAATTGCATTTCTAGGTCAGTCACATGACAACACAGGAAAACAAGCATTTGCAATGCAATAGGTCTCACATTTGTGAGAGTTACAGCTATTGGCGTTGTAAATGACAATGTCTTTTACCTATGTGTTTTGGTTTGGAGTGTAGTGGATGTAAGCCAGGTGCTACAGCAACCCTCTCAGGCCTGTTGCTGCAAGGCAGAGGACATAACAAGGTCGACATCTTGGGAGCGTTTTTGCCTCTTTCCTACAGACTGCCTGTGATACTCTAGAGATGCAACACTTAAAGTGTGTTTACCTAAACTTTTATAGTACCAAACAAGCCACAAAGAGGCACCTTTGTAGCATTTAAACCGGAGAATGAGGGGGTCGAAAGAGTTAGGAGCAAAGAAAAACATAGACTGTATGCAAAGAGAATAAACGAAGAGGCAGCTTAACTGCAAATGAATCATAACGATTTTGTTAAGAAGGGCACCTGCTTTTTAGAATAATGAAATGGCAGAACCTGTGTTACCAAGTGCTATATTAATAAAACAAGCTATTCCCAGAGTGCACCAACACGCCAGATCCCTGGGGAAAAGGTTGTAGCGTAAGGGCCAGAGCTGCAGACCTTGGAGTTGGGGAACATGGTTCGAGTCTTGGCACCGGCTCAACAGCTTGTGATACTGGGCAAATCCCGTAATCTCCCCTTGCTACCAAAAATGAATGTGTTCTTGTATAAGATAACCGGTGCTCATGTAGGGCTCTGTAATACATTTGTATTGAGTTCACGCTATATAAAACTGCAAAAAAAAATAAAGCGCTCCAATACCTTCATGTCAAATATGCACTACATAAAACTGGAAAAAAATAAATAAATAAAAAGGCCCGCAGACATCGCAAGGAAACAAGATGCCCGAAACGAAGGAAGCCGAAAAAAACATACAGCCATGGACAAAGTGGCGAGGCAAAAGAAAAAATAGTGCGCTGACACGGAGGTACCTTCAAGATTGGGCAATAATCCATGTAACAGGGCCAATCTCCAAGACAGTAACAGAACAGCCTGAAGGCAGGACAAACATTAAGCATTTACCAACGGCATCAAGGGATTTTTGAAAGGCAGGCCCAGGAACGAATGAAAGTGGTGGGCGTGAGATGGGTGTGGTTAAAGCCCGCAGAATAGATTACACCATGTTGAAGAGCAGCTCTTGAGCGCTGCTATGCTGAATCATTAGGGTCCTTACCACAGCGCGTCTGTGTCAAGTACATTGAAGCATAAAACAAAACAAGTTGAAACATATTACCTTTTGGTTTAGGCAGACAGGTCGCAAAACCGCATATGTACATAGTTCAAATTCTATTTACTTGCAGTGCTCCTGCTTGACCCTACAGTGTCGTATCATTCAAGGTTCAGAAGATAGGACCAGAAGTAGAAAAGAAAAACTTTAGAATTGTTTTCCTGCTAGTGTCAGTCAGTGGCTTTGTTGCTGGTCCTTTTCACGTGTTATACCCCACATCATGGAGATTGTGACCAGACAAGGACCAGTAGTGGGTTTAATATGCTGAAGAATTCCTCACTACAATTAGTGCAAGCAGACAAATAAGGGATGCAAGTTCCTGTCTAATGGAAAAAAAAAAAAAATGAATGTGGGCACTGTTTTGATGTATTCTGGCTGGTTGCTGGGCAAATAAATCTTGCATCAATTAAAACGTTTTGGGGCTTGTTTTCTGTCTTCTTAATTAGATTTTAAGGATGTAGTTTCATGTGCAAAATGTTTTTAAGAGATGTCCGAAAATTGAGATGAAGTTCTTTTTTCCCCCCCATTATCTTCAAATTCCACATAGATCTTTCCTTTAGTAATTTAATATGGCAAAGTTCCAAATTGCTGATTCCCCCCGCCCCCCCCCTTTTGTTTTTTATTTTTTTATTTTTTTTTAAGGTGAGACAGTTTGTTTTAAAATATTTGCCAGCTTATCATAGTGTGATAATTCTGCACAGGGTTATTCCAAGGCACTCTCACTAACGCCATCTCTTGTTTGATGAGCCCCAATCAGGTCCTTTAGTGGTTGTACAGCTATACTGTGGATATTCCTTACCCAGCACAATTCGTTCTTGACTTTAGTCTAAGTTGAGGGCATTGGAGTGTGAATAGAATCTGACCAGTACTGACAAATGGCCCAATAATTATGGTGCCTAATTTATCATTACGATAAGGTCTAGGATGTCACCTTCCAAGTTGTCACTGTCCCGACATAATGGTGCAGGTCATGGTTTCCTAAGAAAGACGCACAAAGGAGGTTTCCAGTCTTTTTGTCCTGCCCCCAGAGGGGGTTGAATTTCCCTTGATAATGTGTTCTTTGTTAGCCACTGGCTGATTTGTTATGTATTCTGTGCTATCATCTGTGAAACACTTATTTTTGATCTGAACAATCTTGCACCATTTGCAGCCTTCCTGCCTCAATAATCTACCATGCTTGTTTGCTCCTCTGCAAACCTTGTGCTGTATGAATTCATACAGGCAAGGCACAGGTCTATGAAGTTTGGAACTGGGGATAAACCATGCCCACAGTGGCAAAGGGCAGGATCCGGGGGGGATTGTCTGTATCTGTACCATGAGAGCCAAATCATATTTGCAGATAGCTGTTTTTTTTAAGGATGTTGGATATTGTAATTCTACAGCTACGTAGAATGTTCTTTGGTCATTCCTAGGTAAGGACAGCACTTTTGAGTCGATTTCAATGGAATAATATTTCTTCCATATATCATTGCAGGAGCACAGATAGTCTAATTAAGTTACACTGCCTGGCCCCCAGAGGTGATCTTGAGAGTGGTTTGATTATTGGTATAAGTAAGCTGCAATTTTTCATTTTAAAACACATAGGAAATAAACATTCAGAATTATTCTTAATATGGCGTCAATTAGTTGATTTTAGGTCTAAAGATTTATTTTTCTCATTTGTTCTCAAGCTTTATAAACAAATTACAGAACACTGCATGAAGCAAGTCACAAAATCTATCCCTATTCTAATATACTAAACTCATAAGAGCATACGTTTTAGCAGTCTAGCCAGAATAGTTATCAGCACTCACGAAGAATACTGTTACAGAATTAGTCTCGGCAGAAAGCAATTAAATGTGTCCAGCTGAGTCCGAGATAAAGAGTTCCTGCATCTCAAACTGTTCGTGAAAAGGAGTGAAGCAGTTGTCCATACCTTCCACTTTCCCTGGAAATGTTTGTACATTGCAATGAACTTTTACAAATTTGCAACAATTATCTCAAACATTAGCTCATAGCCAATCAGCTGTCGCGTATGCTAGTCTGTATGTGTCGTCTTCAGCTTGAGGTCGCAGATGAAAAATAGAATCATACTCCCTTTTACACATTTGTTTCATCACAAGTCTACTAAGGATACATCATAAAATATTCTCTCATGCTTGACTCTGTAGAAAACAAGACCCTTGCATGCATTTATAATGCATTCCAAGTTCATAATTTCCCTTCCCATGCGTTTCCACACTATAAACTTATTCATAAAGAAGTAAGTCTTGTTAATTTAGCAACGGTCAACATTCCAATAGCAGATTAGTTAGATAGAACAGAAGTAAACGGTGTAGCTTTCATTGTTTTAGCAGGATATACATGTCATGCAGAGGCCATGCTAAGGTTATGATAGAAACCTATCTCTTCAATTGAAGCATGCTGGAATTCAATATTATCAATTCAAAAAGGTTTTTTTTAAATGCCGCTTCTGGTTATGCTTGGTTTTCACTCATTCCAAGTTATCAATTAGTTGAATCTGGCTTCAATAAATCACTCTACGTTCCACCCTTTGATGGTTTGGAACCATCACAACCCATTCACAAAATTAATTTTGTTACATTTCACTTATCTTCTTCAGTATCATGTATTTTTCTTTTCAAATTTTCTTTTTATTTTAGTCTCTTATATTCTTCATTCACCCTGTCACTTAATTCTAAATCTTTTCATTCTTCTTTTCATGCTGCTAGCTTTCTTTTGAACTAATATTCATTTTTATCACCTAATAGACAGCTAAAGTATATAGGAAGCAAGCCAGTACTTCTAACACAGGATCTTATATTGTTTTTTAGGTTACCTACACCTATTGTCTTTAGCCAAGTAGCTATAGTAATGAATCCCTTATTGAAACTTTAAACTATACTAGTGTTTTCTAAAGGTTCAATATCTGAGCTTCAAACAGATGTTATTTTCACAACCTACAATCATTCTACTCTCATGAGGTATGTATATACAACAATTTTCAATCTTTAACATCTTTCAGACTCCACCTTCCTCACCTAGTAAGATATCTAATGCATAGTGATTTTGTAAAACCATAGATCTAACCACTACAAGCTCAGCGTTTCTATTAATAAGGCGTAAGAAGTACTACTTGCCAACCTATCAGCTACTGTTGAAAGCTTTCTAATTTTCTCATCATTTAAAATCACTCCTACAGCAGGTATAATTGCTCCAAGTATGTCTCCTACTAGTTGCGTTCCCTCATTTACAATACGTGAGTATCTTACGTGTGCTGGTGTCATTGTTAATGCTTGTAGGCTTTGTACATGATACATCTTTGGAAATAGTAACCCTATTAACAAATACCTTCCCAAAATGCAGGCAACCTAAAATATGCATTTTCTCCACAAATGAAGTAAACTCCAAGTATAATAGGATCATCGTCTTGTAATATTTGCCAAGATCCTCCAGACAATTCAAATACATGCTCACAATTACTATTTAGCTGGTGTCTTTCTTTTACTGATGCTTCTTTTAAACACACATCATTTCTCTTTGTGTCTCTTATCTAACTTTATTTTAGGTACAGGCCTTTCCTTCCTGAATTCATCCTCTTCTTTTCTCCAAACATTCTCCTGAACATCCTCTCCTTTGTACACACTTTTTGAAAATTGTTAATTTCCCCCATCTTGCATCATAATAAAACCTTTTTCTTGTGAATTCATTAAGCATCTTAAATTCTATTCATGAGCTTTGACAGTGTTAACACAAAGAAAATGTCTAAAGTAAAACTTTGCAGTCTCCATGTCTTTAGCTTGTTGATGTAGATTCCTGCTTTTTATTAGTGCTAACTTAGAGAGCACCATATCAAAATTAAAATAATATTCAAAATGCCATTGCCTATATACTAAACGAAGAAGAATATTACAAGAGGCAGCATGTGAAAATAGAATGTGATGCTAAGTAGCTTATTCTTCAGCAAATTATGTTGTCATATGTGCACACACATAACAGTTCTTAACTTCTAAAGCCTTATTGTATTCTTGCCCTAATCTAAAATAAACATTAATTGAATAATCTTAATTCATGTAGTCTACAAATAATGTTTTTAAATCATCTCCATCTAAAACTGGTTTCTGTGTTGCGTTTACATACTCTACTATAGGTTTTTCTGTCTCTGGTGTAAAATGTATAACTAATACTATTGCTATGCCCACTAATATTATAACTGTCAGTAAAGTTTCTAGAAACATTTTGCACCTAGTTCTATTGGCATTACACACATTGTCGCTAACATCGAATGTATTTCCAATAAAAAGAATATAACTGCAATATAACTGGTAAAGTTGAACAATTCAAATTCTTTTTCAGGGTAGTTTCTTCAAGTAAATCTTATTTCTTTTTATTCAATTTTCTTTTTCTTCTTTTTAATCTTATTCTTGTTAATGAAAATATGATCTTCGTATAGACAACCCTTAACGCTACTCTGTACTCTTGTAAAATGTCATCCCTATTTATTAACTGCTCCCTCAGCCATCGGTACCCTTCTTATCTTCTTTTCTAATTTAACTATTTTATTAGTCTTTTTATTATCTAACAATACAAGTAATCTATCAGTCTCTGAATTTCTCAGGTTCTATAATTTCAGTAAAAACTGTATTTCTGTAGTTAAGGACTTTCAAGGAGGCTCTGGCAGTTCTTTGCTATAATCAAGTAAATCAGAAATTGGGCTGTTCAAAGTTTGGCTCACATAATATGTCCATTGAGGTGATGAGTATCTTCAACTTGGTACTCTAGTTCTTTTTGATCTTTTGAGTGTGTTTGGTTCTTCTTCTGTATCACTGATACCACTGGACTCTGTTTCTTCTCTGATTATCGGTGTAGTGATTCAGCTGACACACTGAACCTTATTTTCTTTCTACTGTAAACGTTTGGCCATTTTTTGATGCAGGCATCAGCTCTTGTCTGTACTCCAGAACGTGTTCCTTCTTCTGAATCAACAAACTTCTCTGTTTTCTGAAGCATATTCAGAAGTTGCTTCACATGTTTGTATTACCAGGTCTTCTCCAGAGTCACTTTATGAGATTTCTTTCAGTTGGACCTCTTCACATGTCAGATTCTTCGCCTTTCTTCTTCTTGCTGTCTCTGATCACGGTCTTTTTCTTGAGTGTCTTCTCATACAACATGCAGTGGTACGTACACCAGTGGTCTTTCTTCTTAACGGTCTCTCGTTCTTTGGGTGTGTGATGCATGCACCCAATTCGGGATCCCAGCTCATTTAACTGCAGTATTTGTGATTAGAATCACCTGATAGGGGCCTTTCCAGTGTGGCTCTAGACAGGACTTTCTCATGTGTTTTTTAAGCTGAACCCAGTCACCAGGACCGAGGTCATGGCACTGCTCCTGTTTTGGATTTGCAGTAGCTGCTTCAGCCTGTCGAGAGATGTAATGCACCACACCAGGCAATCCCTTACAGTAATCGAGTATCATGTCATCTTTAATATTCACAAATGCATTTGCTGGAGCTCGGGTAGCCTAATAGCTGTCCCCATTAGGATCTCCTGGGGTGACAAACTGGTCTTCCTGTCAGTTGTACTTTGTAGACTCATCGGAAATAAAGGTAAAGCATCAAGCCATTACAAATTAGTGAAAGCACACACATTTGCCACTCTTGATTTGATATTACCGTTTAATTGCTCCAACATTCCAGAAGCCTTTGGATGATATCAGCATTGGAGCTTCTGTTCAACCTGTAATGCTGCATGTAACATTTTTATTATCTCACTATTGAAGGGAGTACCTCAATCAGATTTCAGAGAGACAGGCATGCCATATATTGGAATAAGTTTCCTCAACTGCTACAGTGAGACAATCATTTCTTCTGGTTGGATACGGGTCCACCCACCTTTCGAAAATACAGATAATTACCAAAACCTATTTTAACCCATTGCAAGTAGGCATTTCAATGAAATCCATTTGTATCTGGTTAAAGGATCCTCCTGCTCTCCCTACGTGACTAAATGTAATTTGTATTCATCTGCCTTCACACATTTGTTGACATGTCACACATCGATGACACACTTCTTCTGCTTGTGCTCTGAATCTGGGATTAAACTAGAACTTCGTGGAGGTATGAATCATACCGTTCCTTTCTAAATGAGTCTGGCCATGGAAAAGTCTGGTCATTGGGTAACAAACGGTCTGGCATTACTGTTATTCCATCTACTGAAACCCATTCTTCATTTTCATCCATTGTACATCCTGCTGTGATCCAGCTTTGCTTTTCTGATTCAGGAGCATGTTCTTGCGTTCTTCTCAATTCATCCCAATTGTCTGCCATTCTCAACATCATGGAAAAGATATTTTCACTTTGGTTTTCATTCGTGAATGAGTTGTTGAATGCGCAGGCCACAATTGCACAATAGCGTGTCACTTCATCACCATATCTGTTGCCAAATGTCACATAACTATTGTCACTCCTGTGTGCTGCACACTTGATGTCAGCAATTTTAGTTGGGATTTACAAAGCCTCCAAAAGTCTATTCACAATCAGATCATTTTGAATGGGTGATCCAGATGAGGTAATGAAACCTCTATGAGACCATAATTGGCCAAAATCATGGACAACACTAAATCCATATTGGCTATCTGTGAACATAGTCGCTCTCATTTGTCTTGTCAAGCTGCAAGCTTTCGTAAGTGCAATTAAATCTGGAACTTGCACTGAGGAAACACCATAAAGCTCCAATCGCTTCTTCAATTGTGCAGACTACATAAGCTGCTCTTAGGAAACCCTTATTTGTTCTTATGCATGAGCTAGCCACAAATAAAATATAATCAAGACCAGTTAAAGGCTAATCTTTTATGTCTGGTCTGTGTTTGGGGCATAGGTCTGTAACATCCAGACAATCATGTTCGAAATTATGAGATTTTTCTTCCTCTGCAATGGGCAGCAATGTGGTAGGATTCAATATCTGACAGCTTTTCAGCACAATATTGCTTCCCACCAAAATGTGCTGCTCGTATTGTGTTGCTCGTATTGTGTCAATCTAGTTTCAGTCAAATGCTGGGTCTTAGCAATACTTCTATACACTGAGGGACCATTACAGTTCAAGGATATCCACCACCATGTGTTCACATTTTTCAAGACTCACACTTACTGCAGCTACTGCTTTAAGATGGCCAGGCAAAGCGGCGACTACAGGATGAAGAGTAACCGAGAGGTAAGTGACAGGCTCCATGGATTTGAGTTAGCACTGAGAGAACGCAGCCCTCTAACTGAAGAACAGTATGAAATGCTTGGTGTAATCTGGCGTTCCCAGTGCCGGGGCACATCAGAGACTTTCTCTCCACTTTAGGAACGCTTTTTAATGCATTTGTTGTTCCATGGAATCTGATCTGGTACATCCTTGTGTGTCCGTTTCACAAAGGTTTTGCCACCAGGGAAAAGTTAGGTATCTACTTCAAAATAACAACCGTCCATTCCCAAAAACATCCTGACATCTCTCTGTGTTCTAGGCAAGCTCATTTTCAAGATTGCTTCAGATTTCTCGTTCCTGTCTTAATTGCATATCCTAAGTAGTGGACCTCTGTTTGATAATATTGGAATTTTTTTATGTGATACTATGTCCGTTCTCTGCCAAATGATTTAGTAATGCAGTGATGCCAGTTTTGCAAGATTCGCTTGTCCTTGGTGCAATCAGAAGGTCATCAATGTATCGGACCAAAACTGAATTTCGGGGTAGATTCAGTGATTCCAAATTCTTTTTCAAAATGTGGTTAAAAATTGAGGGAGATTAAGTGTACCCTCGTGGGACACAACACCAAGCTAATAGTTTCTTTCAGGAACATGAAAGAGCACATACTGACTGTATTCATGCAAAGGAATAGAGAAGAAAGCTTGACAGATCAGTCAGTGAAAACCATTCAGCTGTGCATGGAGTCTGATGAAGTATTGTGACTGAATTCGGTTCCACAGGACAGCATGGGATTATGTCGTCTTTCACCTTTCGTAACTCTTGCACTATTCTAAACTTGCCATTAGGCTTCCACAGTCCGATAATTGGCTAGTTTCATGGTCTCCCAATTATTTCTCTCAAGATGCCTTATTCTAACAAATCGTTTTATTAAGGGTGTTATTCCCTCTGTCACTTTTGGTGTCATGTGATAAGGCAGTGTTTTGGGGAAAACTGCGTCTGGTCTTTGTAGGAGGCTGGACTGGCTTGTAGGGGGTACCAAGGGGTACTTACACTTTGCACCAGGCCCAGGTATCCCTTATTAGTGTAGAGGGGTATCTAGCAGCTTAGGCTGATAGAAAAGGTAGCTTAGCAGAGCAGCTTAGGCTGAACTAGGAGACGAGTGAAGCTCCTACAGTACCACTAGTGTCACTTCCACAATATCATAAGAAAACACAATACACAGATATACTAAAAATAAAGGTACTTTATTTTTATGACAATATGCCAAAGTATCTCAGTGAGTACCCTCAGTATGAGGATAGCAAATATACACAAGATATATGTACACAATACCAAAATATGCAGTAATAGCAATAGAAAACAGTGCAAACAATGTATAGTCACAATAGAATGCAATGGGGGCACATAGGGATAGGGGCAACACAAACCATATACTCTAGAAGTGGAATGCGAACCACGAATGGACCCCAAACCTATGTGACCTTGTAGAGGGTCGCTGGGACTGTAAGAAAACAGTGAGGGTTAGAAAAAATAGCCCACCCCAAGACCCTGAAAAGTGGGTGCAAAGTGCACCTAAGTTCCCAAAGAGCACAGAGGTAGTGATAGGGGAATTCTGCAAGGAAGACCAACACCAGCAATGCAACAACGATGGATTTCCTGACGAGAGTGCCTGTGGAACAAGGGGACCAAGTCCAAAAGTCACGATCAAGTCGGGAGTGGGCAGATGCCCAGGAAATGCCAGCTGTGGGTGCAAAGAAGCTGCCACCGGACGGTAGAAGCTGTGGATTCTGCAAGAACAACAAGGGCTAGAAACTTCCCCTTTGGAGGATGGATGTCCCACGTCGTGGAGAGTCGTGCAGAGGTGTTTCCGTGCAGAAAGACTGCAAACAAGCCTTGCTAGCTGCAAGGGTCGCGGTTAGGGTTTTTGGATGCTGCTGTGGCCCAGGAGGGACCAGGATGTCGCCAATTGCGTGAGGAGACAGAGGGGGCGCCCAGCAAGACAAAGAGCCCACTCAGAAGCAAGCAGCACCCTGAAAAGTGCCGGAACAGGCACTACGAAGTGGAGTGAACCGGAGCTCACCCGAAGTTGCACAAGAGGGTCCCACGAAGCCGGAGGACAACTCAGGAGGTCGTGCAATGCAGGTTAGAGTGCCGGGGACCCAGGCTTGGCTGTGCACAAAGGAAATCCTGGAAGAGTGCACAGGAGCCGGAGTAGCTGCCAAACACGCGGTTCCCAGCAATGCAGTCTAGCGTGGGAGGCAAGGACTTACCTCCACCAAACTTGGACTGAAGAGTCACTGGACTGTGGGAGTCACTTGGACAGAGTTGCTGAGTTCAAGGGACCTCGCTCGTCGTGCTAAGAGGAGACCCAGAGGACCGGTGATGCAGTTCTTTGGTGCCTGCGGTTGCAGGGGGAAGATTCCGTCGACCCACGGGAGATTTCTTCGGAGCTTCTAGTGCAGAGAGGAGGCAGACTACCCCCACAGCATGCACCACCAGGAAAACAGTCGAGAAGGCGGCAGGATCAGCGTTACAAGGTCGCAGTAGTCGTCTTTGCTACTTTGTTGCAGTTTTGCAGGCTTCCAGCGCGGTCAGCAGTCGATTCCTTGGCAGAAGGTGAAGAGAGAGATGCAGAGGAACTCTGATGAGCTCTTGCATTCGTTATCTAAGTAATTCCCAAAAGCAGAGACCCTAAATAGCCAGAAAAGGATGTTTGGCTACCTAGGAGAGAGGATAGGCTAGCAACACCTGGAGGAGCCTATCAGAAGGAGTCTCTGACGTCACCTGCTGGCACTGGCCACTCAGAGCAGTCCAGTGTGCCAGCAGCACCTCTGTTTCCAAGATGGCAGAGGTCTGGAGCACACTGGAGGAGCTCTGGGCACCTCCCAGGGGAGGTGCAGGTCAGGGGAGTGGTCACTCCCCTTTCCTTTGTCCAGTTTCGCGCCAGAGCAGGGCTGGGGGATCCCTGAACCGGTGTAGACTGGCTTATGCAGAAATGGGCACAATCTGTGCCCATGAAAGCATTTCCAGAGGCTGGGGGAGGCTACTCCTCCCAAGCCCTAACACCTTTTTCCAAAGGGAGAGGGTGTAACACCCTCTCTCTGAGGAAGTCCTTTGTTCTGCCTTCCTGGGCCAAGCCTGGCTGGACCCCAGGAGGGCAGAAACCTGTCTGAGGGGTTGGCAGCAGCTGCAGTGAAACCCCGGGAAAGGCAGTTTGGCAGTACCCGGGTCTGTGCTAGAGACTCGGGGGATCATGGAATTGTCTCCCCAATGGCAGGATGGCATTGGGGTGACAATTCCATGATCTTAGACATGTTACATGGCCATGTTCGGAGTTACCATTGTGACGCTATACATATGTCGTGACATATGTATAGTGCACGGGTGTAATGGTGTCCCCGCACTCACAAAGTCCGGGGAATTTGCCCTGAACAATGTGGGAGCACCTTGGCTAGTGCCAGGGTGCCCACACACTAAGTAACTTAGCACCCAACCTTTACCAGGTAAAGGTTAGACATATAGGTGACTTATAAGTTACTTAAGTGCAGTGGTAACTGGCTGTGAAATAACGTGGATGTTATTTCACTCAGGCTGCACTGGCAGGCCTGTGTAAGAATTGTCAGATCTCCCTATGGGTGACACAAGAAATGCTGCAGCCCATAGGGATCTCCTGGAACCCCAATACCCTGGGTACCTCAGTACCAAATACTAGGGAATTATAAGGGTGTTCCAGTATGCCAATGTAAATTGGTGAAATTGGTCACTAGCCTGTTAGTGACAATTTGGAAAGAAAATGAGAGAGCATAACCACTGAGGTTCTGGATAGCAGAGCCTCAGTGAGACAGTTAGTCATAACGCAGGTAACACATACAGGGCACACTTATGAGCACTGGGGCCCTGGCTGGCAGGGTCCCAGTGACACATACAACTAAAACAACATATATACAGTGAAATATGGGGGTAACATGCCAGGCAAGATGGTACTTTCCTACAGTCTTAAATTTATTTTCATAGGTTCAACTCCTTTTGTTAAACCAACATCTTTTCCAGTGAAATCCCGTACTTCTGGGTTCACTTTTTCAATCTGATCTGCAGGCAATGTTTTTGTTGTTAATGGGTAGATCGTACCGTTTCTTGCTGAGCAATTTTAAAATCTACATATTTATCATGGATCTGAAACTCAACTTTGTGCAATAGATTGTGCAAGTTAACTTGCACAGGACATCTCTTCCTAGCTTATTGATAGGATTGGAATCGCACACCACAAACTGATGTTTCTCTTCAAAGGAAATCATTTTTACAGGAACCTCTTTTGAATTCGGGTTTGTAATCTGTCTATTTGTGACTCCTGCAACTTTGATCTCTTTTTCTGAGAGGGTTAGTTCTGGTATTTTCACTGTTCTCCCAATAGAACGGGTAGCTCCTGTGTCAATAAGAAATGACACTTGGGGGCTTTTACCTCCCCATCTATAAATGGTCCACTCTGGTCTAGTTCTGACATTGCGCCAAGCACGCAGTCTGCCTCCCCTCTCAGGCACCGTCATTGTGACGTGCCTGAATTTGACATTCGTGATCATCAAACATAGGTAACTGTTGAAAGGTATCCTGGTTTTGGACCTGCGTTAAATTTCAATTCATTTTAGGCAACTTATTTTGATTCAGTCACAGTTTACATTTGGCTGAATCATTGGTGATTGTGGTACAGTTAAGGTCTGAGCTTGATTTTGCATCGGCATCTGTTCTTGTCGCATTTGACATTTTGCATCTGATTCACTCCCTGTATTTGATAGACAATTCTATCTTGATTCAATCTACACTTGCGCTTCCAATGTCCCACCTCATTGCATATGTGACAAGATGTCATCTTCAGCGTTGTACTAGCATAATCTTCTCTTTAAACATTTGCTGTTTCATTTCCTGCTCATCACTGCAATACAGTGCGTATTTCAAGATCTCATCTAAAGACTTGGCCTGCCAGCAAATCACAT
Source organism: Pleurodeles waltl (assembly GCF_031143425.1). NCBI lineage: Eukaryota > Metazoa > Chordata > Amphibia > Caudata > Salamandridae > Pleurodeles > Pleurodeles waltl. Next base: position 568,376,141 of record NC_090439.1, read on the forward strand.
TCTTCTGAATATTCTGACGAATCTCAGGTCTCAAAAAAACCCATATCTGTTTGGATCAAGATGTTTGTCCTGTATGCTGCTTAAACACCTTCATCAACCTTTAATAATACCCATGCACTGTCTCCTTCACGTCCTGCTGCATTCGATTCAGCCTCAAATAATTAAAATCCTTAGGTGAAATTTTACCTTTCAGGAATGCAATTGCCTTGTTATATTTAGTCATTACCACAGGCGATCGTGCATTAGTAACAGGATATTTCGCTGGCTCTGCATCTAGCCATTGAACAGCAGTTTTCCGTTCTGCCCAAAAAACACTCTGAACCACAATATCAAAGAATTTATTCAAATCTTCCCATAGTACTTTTGAAATCTTAACAAATCTCCCCACTTGTGTATACCACTGCATTGAGCTTTCCCTCAATTTAGGAAAATTTTTCCCAAATGCTGCAAGATCTCACCTACTACATGGGACATGTACATACCCTCCACCTGGCTTTTCCCTTAAAGGGTAAGCTGCTGTTGTCTCTTTCTTTTCTAATTGAGCTGCTTGTTTGTGTCTCTTTCTCTTCAGCCTCTTTAGCCTGTTTTGTTTTCTTTTTGTATTTTTGTGACCACTTGACTTCAAATCTATCTAACTCACTCCATTTGCGCACACGTGTTTTTTCCACCAGATGATTTTGCATTCCTGAAGGACGCATCTTCTCGATTGCTACAACATTTAATTGCATTCAAACGTCTTTGTAATGGTATACTTTTGAAATATCAAACTCATATTTGTTTGCCATTTCAGTTACTATCACGAACTGTTTCCTTGTAATTATTTTGCATAAAAAGACCACTTCATTTTCTTGGTACTGATGTATGTAATGCAAATCTAAACAACCTCTAATTATTTCTTCCAAATCTGATTTCAGTTGAGGCACTTTTAAAGATGTCTCCTTTTCAGGAGCAGAATTAACTCCTGGACTTTAACTAGCATTCCGTTTTCCTGCATCTTTGACTTTAATACAATTTCCGACAGCCTCTTCAAACGAAGTAGTAAACAACCCCCCTTCCAATTAGTTTCATCTGGTACTATTTGAATTGTGAAAATAAATCACCTTCCTTCTCCTAATGCTTCAACAGCCTGGGGTGGTGTCCCTACCACAATCTGTGAAGTCTGTGATGTTGGGATAAATCCAGCTACTGGAGTACCCCCAGTTGGTTACTGAACCGCAGTAGTCGTGGTAATATGTGCAGGTACTGTTTGTGGAGTAACTAATCCAGTAACCCGTGCTACTGTAGCATTGCTGGAGCATTTGCTGGAGATATTGTTTGGGCTATACCCACTTGTGCTGGAACACTGAAAGTGTTTGCTGTGATACAGGCTGTGTAATAACCGGCTGTGCAACCAACAGTTGAGTTATCACTGGCTGTGGTACAACTGGCTGAGTCAATACAGGTTGTACATTTACAGGTTGTATTGCTTGCATCTGATTAATAATGTGTGTAATACCTGGATCAATTAGAGCTGTAGCTACAGTCTCATTGTTTACCAACTGAGTTTCATTATTAGGGATTGGTCCCACATATGTTGGCGGACGAGTAGCTGATAATTCTTCTAATAGATCATCACCCGAATCTGAATCTAAATTGTATTTATCTTCAGCCTTTGTCTCAGTAACTCCTTTGTGTTATTCCTTACAGGTTTTTCTGCAACACTAACGTTAGAATGTTCTTCTTTCGTAAGCACTGGATATAATCTAGTACCTTCCGCTATACCTTTCCTCTACACTTGTGCTCTTTGATCCCATACCGCACTTCTTAATTTCTCATTGCTTTTTTTTTTGTTTGCGTCTGAAATTTTTTCACTATCTTTCTTTTGTGCTACTTTTTCCCATGCACTAAGCGCCTCAAATTGTAATGCTTCCCAAAATCTACCTATTATCCCTAAATTAAATGTTCCCCATCTAGGAAAACTTAATGGCCTTTCTTTTTCAGTGATCTAATGCCATTGACGAAGCCACACACGTATGCAACCCTATTTCAACCATCATTTGATATACAGGCGTATCCTCAGGAAGTGCTTCTTTGCATCCTTAGGAGGTGCTTCTTCGTCCTCTCTAACTGGGATTAATGTATCACCTCTCATTAGACCCTGCAATGTTTTGAAAGACTTAATTATTTCAAATTTAATTCACCAAATTCAAAAATCGAAATCAGAGCGATTTCCATACAAGTCAGGACACAGGAACCCTTTGTCAAATTACAATACAGCTAAGAAACAAATTCCACTAATGTATTTGTGTCTTTTGCTGAAATTCAGTGAATTGCAGCGCAGCTTCACACCAACCGACCTATACCCTTGCAGTACAATATGATGTTACAACTTGCTCCTTGGAGTGGTTCACCCTCCTTAACAATTTTCCTTTTTAAATGACAAGACAAATCTAATAACTAAAATAGCACAAAAGACATCGATCTTTGTCTGCTTCTTCTAAAGGAAATCAAAAGCACAATTCAACCACCATGATAAGTTTTTTTTTTTTTTTTTTTTTGTAAATTTTTTTGTAATCCTTTACGATTCACAACCAAAAATAAATCACCCTTTACTATGATGAGTTCTCTCTCGACCTGCAAGAAATCACCTAGTCAGTGCTGTCACCCTTTTGCACCAGGTTCCACAACCCCAATTAATTATAGTGCAACCACAACAATTTAATTACGTCCCTATTTCTGTGTAAAGTCGACAATGTCTCACAATTTACACTTCTCCTATCAGACAATAATACCTTATTTTCTCCACATGTATCCTGGGATCTTAAACTACTTCTTAGTCTGATAACTTCTTTATGCCTTCAGCAAAGCACATATATCATAAACAAAGCAGTTATAATTCAATTCAACATAAATCCATTTCAGTATAAATCACCATATATATTTTTTTAGCGCATCAACCCTATTGATCCTCACACCGTATCAGGCACTCTCAATCCAGGAGGAGCACCAGGCATCCTTGCCCTAGTTAATGTGCACCCCTGAGAACCTTCCGAACATTTCCAGAGGTCTGGGTATGGAGCAAAGTGGTTCCACCAGATCGAAGTGTATATCATCCAGGTAGATTGATATAACATCCTCCTGCCTAATGCCCATTATAATCTACAGAGTTGTGCATCTGCTGTCACCCAGTTCATCAGTTGCTTGAGAGCCAGTGCGAACCACACAGGGGAGACCGAGCATCCCTGCCTCATCCCATGTTTCGGCTCAACTTCTTTAGAAAGAACTCCATTGACCTCATCCCTTGCAAAGGGTTTAGATTAGAGGAGCCTAATCCATGCCATAAATTCTGTCCCAAACTTGAATCTCTTTACTGTCACTAACATTATGGTCACTCTATGGAATCAAATGCCTTGTCAGTGTTTAAGGCTCGGAGAATTGCTGGTTCTCCAAAGATCCCTCTTCTGGCCATGTAGCTGAATAAACCTCTGAGTTCGTATCTTGTGGACCTGGACCTTTGGGTCATAAAACCCAGTTAATCTGGGGCTATCAATTTATTGATTACCTGTATCAGGCGATTTGCCAATACTTTTGCCGGGAGTTTCACCTCCACATATAGGAGGCCTATTGGTCTGTAAGACGTTCAGTGATCTACTGGCTTACCTGCATTGTGTACAAGCACAATCCTGGCTGTTTGAAGGTCTCTCTGAAGGCACTCCACCTGCTTCGCACCACACATCTATGCGCAGGCCTGAACCTTACCTGCCAACCATTTGAAAAATTTGGGTAGAAACCCATTAGGTCCAGAGGGCTTCCCCTCCCTGCAGGTCTAAAGGCATCTCTGACTTCTTCAGCCCTGATGTCACCATCTAGCATCCTTTTATCATCCTTATCTAACACTGAGGTTGGGATGTCGCCAAGAAACCTCCTGCACTCCTGCCGTTTTCACCATATTGTCTCTATATAATTCTGTGAGATGTTTGCAAAGGCTTCCTCCATCTCCCTCTTCCATGTCATCCCCCCCTCTTTCTCAATCCCAGCAATGCGCCAGCCACTCATCTCTGCGAGTTAACCTTGCCAACAATTTCCCTACTTTGTTTTCTACTTCATGGAGCCGATGCTGCCTAGCCCTATATTTGACTTTATTCTCCTTTTCTACTCTTCTCCTGTATTCTTCCCTTGCCAGGGCAATTTGGTGTGTCAAAACTGGGCTGGTGCTCGCCAGATTATAAACCTCCTATTAGCATAATTTATTTTCCACTTCCACCACTGAATCTGTAGTCTGCAACTGCCTTGATGTGCTCTATTCTTCTTCCTGCTGTGTGCGAAATTTGGAGTTCCTTGGTCACTCACTGTCTTAAACTCCCTCCCACCCCCTCAACACAGGTCCTTGACTGAACTGATGTGCTGTTTTCTTTAAAGGAGTGCTCTTTTACAAATCTCAGAAATTATTTTGTGCAGTCCGTTAAGTCCCATGGATCAAGCTTCCACTCAGAGTGCCACCTGGGGGCCCAGCCCACCAGGTGAATTCACAACGGGGAGTGGTCAGATTTTCCCCTGGTCAGGAATCTAGTGTCTCGGAATCTCAACCCCTCTGCATCCGTGGGGTTAGCAGGTAATCTAGCTTCAACATCGAGCCAGACAAGCCTGTCATGTAGGAGTACTGTCTAAAATAGGGGTGTGCCTCCTTCAATGTGTCTGTCAAGTTGATTGTCAGTCCCATTACCTCCACAAAAGTGCATTGGCATGTGCCCCTCCCTTTGTCCCTGACCATCCGGTCCCCAGTCACACTTCCCACTTTCCCTCATCACCAGATTAGAATCCACACCTATGACCGTAGTCATGTCCTATATTCCAAATACCCCCAACTTTGTCAGAGTGTTAGTTAAGAGGTCCGGTGGATGGTACCATGAGACCACTGCAAACTGTTCTCTGTTCCACAGGCTTGTCAAACGCCGGACAACCACCACCCTGATCTATTCATGTTTTGTGGAACTGAAGTGGGAGAGATTAACAAGCCAGGATTCCAGCATCCCAGCACCTGAAAGGACCTTAGATCTGTCCCTTCCCTGGGAAACCACAGTTGTTTCCTACCAGGTCAGTGTTCTGATAAACAGATTATGTCTATATAAGAAATGTGACACTATGCTTTTCAACCGATTTCCTAATCCGTTAACATTCCAGGTCATGTCATATGCCGATTGTGTGTGGAAAGCCATGTGCCTGGGGTGACCTGGGTACCACATTCTTCTCCCAATGTGTTTGTGCTGAACTCCACCCCCCTCCACCCCACCCTACTATCATTGTATCATTTTCGCCCCAGATCCTCTCAATTGTGGCTAGTATCATCGGCTACCTCACATGCACACAAATCCCTTCCTCTCCCCCACTCCCCCCAATACCCTTTTTCTTGTTCCCAGGTGGCCGTCATCCCTTGAGCCACTCACATCTTCTATGGTGTGCCAAAGAATCTGGAGCAACCCTCTGCCATGATGTGTAATTTTGCGCGAAAGGTCATAGAGTACTGCAGGCTCTCTTTACAAAGTCTGCCTTCAATCTTTTGAACGAGCGCTTAGCTTATACCTCCTCTGTGCGGTCTGGGAAAATCATTGTGCGGTTCTCGTACTGCAGTGGACTGTTGGTGGGTTGCACTCAAAACTACGTTGCAGCCTCTAAAATTAAAGATCCATGTTGTGAGTGGCATGACCTGGCCTTTGGCTTTGGGGATCCCAAGAAGCTGTTCTTCCTCTCTACATCAAAGTAAGAGGACAGGTCCCACTGGCTTGACAATGGAGAGCAAAACATTTTCAGCTAATCTTTCCACTGCTTCACACCTTCTCTGGGTTTCCCCACCAGTGTCACATTGTTCCAGCTGGATCTCCTTTTAGCAACTTTAGGTCTGGTATGCAAGCAGAAAGTTTATCCTGGAGGAGACGCTCCCCTACCTTTAAGGTCTTAATGGAGTCATTGTGTTCAAGCTGGGTTGTTCCTGCTGTGCATACTCTGTTTTCCCGACATCGGCACTTAGAAGGGTGATGTCTACTGCCACAGTATAGATTTTAGTTTCCAAAGTGGCTCTCAAGTCTTTGATAGCGGGCATCAACTTCTTAAGTATTGGGTCTCCTGTCCCCAAACACAGTCCAGGTCCTGTTGTGGGTCTCCACTTTCAGGGACTACCCACCTCTAATTGCATATGTATCCATCTTGTTGGATTGCTTACTTTTGGGTTATGTTATACAATGGTATTGTCTTTTGGGAGTCAGATGGATATACTTCATGCTTTGTCGGCCCCTACCTTCAGCTGCACCTCTGTGTTGGCCAGAGCCACCCTTGGTGGCAAGACGGTCGCCACTAGATACCAAGCCTCCTCTAATGGGCTTTCTGCCCCAGCGACGCAGTACTTATACCCTCCCCCCAGTTACTCAGGAGCAGAGTTTCTGCACCTTTACCTCCTTTGGGGATCCGGGGCAGTGTCTTCCTCCTGTCCCCACTGGCGGTCACGATCACTTGTGTCCCGAGAGCCGTTCCTCTGCCCTTACGGGCATGCCGCTTCTCCGAAGGGAAGGGACTTGGCATCTTGGAGCGCTCCATGTCTTTTCATGAGTTTATTTTACCATTTACACAGGCACTGAAGCCTGTGTCCTCTCACCTAGTTACATTTTGCTTTTATTCCTTTTATTACTTTAGCAAAGCTTCATTTTAGTGGACGTGTTTTTATTCTTTTATTAGTTGGCCTTCCATGCAGAATTTATTATTGATTTATTTGCCCAACATTCTCATCCTGTGTTTAACCCAAGGCTGCACACAATATTTACCAGGTATTGCTGGTCCACAGAGTATATTGTGTACCCTACACAGGAAAATACATGTTGTCAAGTTAGGGCAGTTCTTGAAATAACTGACAGGTTATTGTAAAGAGTACACTGCCCACACCAGGGTAGAGGGGACAATCCAGCCAGCCTTCCCTCTCATGCTGCATGTTGTTGCAGTTTGTGCACAAACCTTTTGGCTCCTCTTCGTCTACGTGGGAGGACTTCCAGCAGATGAACAGACCTCTTCTTCAGCTCAGAACGCAGTTATGTGGGTTGGGCTTCCTTCCCAGGACCAGAAGGGCGGATTAGGCCTAACACTGCTATTTACTGTTGGGTAGGAATTTAGTCAGGGATATTAGGGACGCTATTGTGACAATATCGTGGGACTCTTTCTGTGTTTCACTTTTCTGGTCACTGCTATGATAACTCTGTGTTTCATTATCCTCATAATCGCAATCATTCCTTTTTACGTAGAATGCAGATGCTTCAATAAAACATATAGATTGTGATCCTTCTTCGATTTTGTCTTTGCATGTATGAGACTTGTATAACTGGGAGAAATGGGTACGATCTCATCCACCCCAACTTGCCTGAGGAGTCTGAGTGTTATGCAATAGGTTGCCACAAATAACTCTTACCTTTGGTATTGGTGAGGTGCTGCTAGCTAGCCAGTAGGGTTAGGGCCGACAGCTGTCATACGGTGTGGGATCAGACTCAGTCCCCCATACTCTGTGGTGCTGCTGCCCAAAATCCAGCTGTCACATTACTACAATAGGACTCTACGACATGGTGCCGTAAACGTTGGTTAGGCACTGTTTTTACAGATCTCCCAAGGATCTCTGTCTCATTTCATGCAAAGTCACCCTAATTACCTTATCGAGACGTACTCTAAGAGGCGGTGCACCACACAATGAACAGATAGTTATATACTGTAGGGAGAAATAAAGTCCAATGTTCCGATGGTGTGAATGAACAGTCCTTTTTAATATTTCATTGCAAGTTTGAAGTGTTAATTCCACACGATTCCATAAACGAAAAAATGTTTTTTTGAAGCCAGGAAGTGACAAAGTAAAACAGCCAAATATTCTTGCAAATCCACAGACCAATTGAATGACACTCAGGAAAGACAGCCAACGCGTTTCGCCCAACAGACGGGCTTCTTCAGGGCTGCAATACAATAAAAAATGACACATATATTTTCTATGCTATCCGTTGCATAGTAGATAAATATTTAGATAGATTTAAGAATTTTGAATATAAAAGTGAGACAAAAGAAATAATACTGTGTACCAACACATTAATGAGAGGGATACACCCGTATATAAACTGTACCGTACCATGCAGGAAGAAAAAAAGTTTATCGTGAGAAATGTGTGAAAAATACCCGAACTGTGAACTAACTGTGATGAGAATGAAATAATTATATAAAGGCACTGTAGCGGGTTGTCGGCCAACACGCCTACAGATTCCTCCGACTGGTGCTGTTCGTGCGCGTCGGAGGAAGGCGTCTCCTGTTCCCATGGCGGCATGTGGGCAGATCCCGATGCCTGGAGCCCGGATTTCTGGGTCCCAGACGGAGTAAAGAGAGACGACGGACTCAGAGAAGGCGAAGAGGAGGAGTCGTCTTTGGATGCGACGGACGTGAGGAGGAGAACGGAGGAACCGGAGGACGCCGCTTCAGAACACGGAGGAGGTGCAGCTGGGAATTCGGAGCTTCATAGCACAAAATCTGGGCCCGCGGAGAGGACCAGCCGCAAGGAGACGAGCATTCACCGCCACGTCCCAGGGGGGACGTGGCTAAACAAGGTACGGTCCTTGTTTCAAGGACAGCGTAGAAGTTCAGAAACAGGGGACGGAGGGGAGGAGAGCGGGGATGGAGGGGGGAGTGGTTGAGAGGGGAACAGTGGAGAGGGTTTAGAGGGGAATAGCCGAGAGATTAGATACAAACAGGAAAACCCCTGAAAGAGATCTAAACAGGATTACAGACATCTGGGACAAGAACCTACTGGGGAGCACAGAGGGTGTCTAAATGAAGCACACCTGTTTCATCCACTCCTACACACACAACCGGGTCTATATCTCTCTCGCTCACTCTCTCTCGCTCACTCTCTCACTCACTCTCTCTTCCAGTCTCACTCTTACGATAGAGGTAACCCTGCACCCTGACTTACCTTCCCTTTCGTTCCTTTTTTCCGGTACGCTTGGGGCGTCCACCGGGATTCAGCGCCAGTCAAGAGGGGAACCTGGGAAGAACAACCAGAGGGACATTAAGAAGAGAAGCTCACCAAGACACCAAATGAATATTGCAAGAACTCTTAAATTATCACCTGCACCTATTCCAGTCTGAGTCCTTCATATCACCTAACCCACCCCGTAACAGTGGTGTCAGAAGTGAGATCATAAATAGGTGGTACGAAGGAGCCGTTGGACATGGGGGGGAAAGCCAACACTGGAGGACATGATTCAACAACTAGCTGAGGTCAAAGGCACCTTCAGCTAGTATGGGAGGCACATCAGAGAGAGGCAAAGAAAGATCGGGAAGCCTTGCAAACCGCACTAAAAAGCCAAGCCACCATCATGGCTAATAATCAATTGGTACACGAAACAGCATTACAGAAATTAACAGATACCATCGCAGCGAGTAAAGTACATCTTAACATCCCGAGTTCTGTACTACAGAAATTCCAAGACGGGGAAGACCCCGACACGTTCTTCACGAACTTTGAACGCGTGGCCTCCTCGGACCAATGGCCAGAAGAGCGGTGGGGTCAATACATTGTAAAATGCCTGTTAAGAGTGGTGCAAACAGCATACCAAGCTGCCAACCCAGGAGGTACCACACCCTATAAGGACATCAAGAGCAGTATATAAGAAAGGGTAGGCCATGACTCCGAGTATTATAGAATAAGGTTTCGGAAGATCAGGTGGGGACAGAGTGAGGATCCCAGAACCTTCTATTTTAAAGTTAAAGACCTCGGATTTAAATGGTTAGGTCCCCTGGGTACAGAGAGGGAGGATGTAATCAAGGCGGTAATACTGGAGCAATATTTAGACTCGCTTCCCGCCCCTACTAGGAGTTGAATAAGACAACACCCAAAAGTCGACACCGAAATGGCGGTAGATCTAGCCTGTGCCTATCATAGATCTGCTGCGTTTAAGAATCCTGGGACCAAGGTAATAACCAAACCACCTGTGGTACCCTTCAAATACCTACCTCAACGAATACAGGAAGACCCAGGACCTAATCGGAGTGGAGAGGTTGCCCCCATGCAATAACCACAATGTTACAGCTGTGGAGAGTGAGGCCACATCGCCAGAATGTGCCCGAGAAAAGGAGACAGAGCAGAACCCATGGAAATCGGGGTCACTAGGGGTAGAGTTTTGTGCACCGGTAAGGGAAACCTCAGGTTCAAACAAACCATCAAAATAAATGGGAAACCTATACAGGCTCTTATAGACTCGGAGTGAAGTCAGTCGGTGATACGAGCAGACATATTAAGCTGTATGGACCAAATTTCCAACCAATGTGTATCCATCTGCTGCATCCACGGGGACAAAACCAACTACCCTTTGGCTCTGGTACAAATAGAGTGGGAAGAGCATCAGGATTTCCTACCGGTAGGAGTCATGGATCGGCTAGTAGAAGACTGTGTCATAGGTACAGACTATATAAGATTCTCCGAACTTTTAGACAAGGTGAGGTCTCCCTTATTTTCCACAGACTGGTGGACGGAAGCACCCTTTCATAGCAGCCATATTGAGAAACCACCAGCCTGTGTAAAACTGACCAGACGGGAAAAAAGGCAAGCGAAACAAAACTATCAAGCCTCAAGACTCGGACAGATCCCAGAGAAAATGGTAGCCAGCACAAACACTCCTTCTCTCTCTTTTCGAGCTAGTCCGCGAGAAGACCCCACACTGTCACGCGTGGAGAATTGCAAAATCAGAATCCACAAATGAGGTGGGTCCCTATTTTCTAATCCAAAAGAACCTTCTCTATAGGGTCATCAACTCCAACCACGGGGAAAAGAAACAGCTCGTAGTACCCGAACCCTATTGTAACCAAGTCTTATTCCTGGCACATAACCAACCTGGGGGTGGGCACTACGGCAGGGAGAAGACAGAGGAATACCTACTAAGACGATTTTACTGGCCCAGGGTTTACGCCCAACTCAGAAAATATTGTGCCCAATGCCCTCTGTGTCAAATGATAGACCCAGGACCCCTGAGGAAAGCCCCCCTACAGCCACTCCCCATTATCGATATTCCATTTTCCCGAATCGGTATGGATCTGGTAGGACCCCTTTTACCCTCCGCAAAGGGGTACACATATATATTAGTCTTAGTCGACTACGCTACAAGATACCCGGAAGCGATTCCTCTCTCTAGTATGACCACGAAGGCAGTATCCCAAGCCATGATCACCTTCTTTTCTAGAGTGGGGTTCCCACAGGAAATACTGACGGATCAGGGAACACCTTTTATGTCCGCCCTCATGAAGCAGGTCTGTAAAACCCTAGGGATCAGGCAGTTAAGAACCTCTGTCTATCATCCCCAAACTGACGGTTTAGTTGAACTTACAACCGTACTATTAAGACTCTGCTTAGGGAAACGGTCGCGGACTCAGTGAGGGACTGGGATCAGAAACTACCTCTAGTCCTCTATGCTATACGGACCCATGAGCAAGCTTCCACCGGACATAGCCCCTTTGAGCTAGTGTTTGGGAGACAGCCCCGAAACTTACTCGACATGGCCGCAGAGTTGTGGGAAGAAGAGGGAGAGGAAGAAAAACCCCTGTTAGAATATGTAAACCGATTAAAAACCCAACTACAAGTTGTGTGGGACGATGTCCGAAAACATCTAGAGAAAGCCCAGAAAAATCAAAAAACGTATTATGATCAAGGAACCAGAATTCGTTCCTTCCAACTGAACGACCGAGTCTTAATATTACGACCCTCATCCGAAAACAAACTCTTAGCCAGGTGGCAGGGACCCTAGAAGGTCTTAAAATCCATTTCCCCAGTCACATATCTGATCAAATTATCCCAACACCCTAAAAGGACACATATATATCATGTCAACTTATTAAAAAAATGGGAAGAACCAGAAGAGACTACAACCCACACCGCTACAGGGTTTTTAGTAACCCCGGCGACAGCTTTGGGTATGGACCTATTTCCTACAAACAGGGAAGAGACAGGGGAAGGCCCACATGTTAATAGTGCTCTTACAGAGAAGGAAAGATCCCAACTTACAGGCCTGTTAAACGTCCATTCACAGTTGTTCTCAAGGACCCCAGGAAGAACCAACCTAATTCAACACCACATTAGAACCCCTGAGGGTAAAACAGTCCGGTTACGACCCTACCGGATTCCGGAAGCACGGAGACACCTTATTGAAGAGGAAGTACAAAAGATGCTAACCCTCAACGTTACTGAACCATCAACTAGCCCATGGTGCTCTCCTATAGTCATAGTACCAAAACTGAATGGCTCGATCCGGTTTTGCATTGACTTCGCAAACTGAACGAAATATCCCTCTTCGACACCTATCCCATTCCTCGAGTTGACGATTTACTTGAGAAATTGGGGAAAGCCCGGTATATGTCAACCTTAGACCTGACAAAGGGCTTCTGGCAAATTCCACTCGCCCCTGCAGACAGAGAAAACAGCATTTTCCACACAGTCAGGGCTCTATCATTTTACAGTTCTTCCTTTTAGTCTACATGGGGCTCCGGCCACGTTCCAACACTTAATGGATCATCTATTAAAACCCTTCCAAGCGTTTGCAGCGGCATATTTAGACGATATTGTAATATTCAGTAATACATGGGAAGAACATCTACAACATCTCCACAAAATTTTCCACACCTTGTATGAAGCAGGCCTCACGGCCAACCCAAAGAAATGCAAGCTAGGAAACAACCACATCGTGTATCTGGGATACTTCATAGGAGAGGGTTTACTGCAACCCCAAAAAAATAAAGTAGAGGCTATCTTACAGGTATCCGTACCCACTACCAAAAGGGAGCTCCGCTCCTTTTTGGGTCTTGTGGGGTACTATCGCCGGTTTATTCCCCAATACTCCACGCTAGCTGCTCCTCTCACTGATCTCCTTAAAAAACATTATCTGTCAAAATTACCCCTGTTTTCGGACTCACAATTGTCTAGTTTTCACTGCCTGAAACAGTCCCTTACTACAGAACCGGTACTGCGATGTCCCGACTTCTCCAGGACATTCCATCTGTATACCGATGCTTCTAATGTGGGGCTGGGGGCTGTTCTTACTCAACCTGACGATGGGAGCCAGGACCATCCTATTGTATATATTAGTAGGAAGTTACTTCCCCGGGAATGCAACTATCCGATTATCGAAAGAGAATGCTTGGCTATCAAGTGGGCCATCGAAAATCTGAAGTATTATCTGTTGGGTCGACCTTTTGTTCTATTTACCGACCCTGCCCCTTTAACCTGGTTGGCTTTGCATAAGGACTCTAATTCTCGGGTACTTCGATGGTTTCTGGAGCTCCAACCCTTTACCTTTCAGATCCGGCATATTCCTGGTGCTCAGCAAGGTCCGGCCGACTTCCTGTCCCGTTTTCCCGATCATACGGTACTCTATCAGTCCCGATCATGGGATGGGGTATGCAGCCGGTTGTCGGCCAACACGCCTACAGATTCCTCCGACTGGCGCTGTTCACGCGCGTCGGAGGAAGGCGTCTCCCATTCCCATGGCGGCATGGGGGCGGATCCCGACGCCCGGAGCCCGGATTTCCGTGTCCCAGACGGAGTAAAGAGAGACGACGGACTCCGAGAAGGCGAAGAGGAGGAAGAGTCTTTGGACGCGACGGACGTGAGGAGGAGAACGGAGTAACCGGAGGGCGCCGCTTCAGAACACGGAGGAGGTGCGGATGGGAATTCGGAGCTTCGCAGCGCGAAATCGGGGCCCGCGGAGAGGACCAGCCGCAAGGAGACGAGCATTCACCGCCACGTCCCAGGAGGGACGTGGCTAAAGAAGGTGCCGTCCTTGTTTCAAGGACAGCGTAGAAGTTCAGAAACAGGGGACGGAGGGGAGGAGAGCGGGGGCAGAGGGGGGGAGTGGTTGAGTGGGGAACAGTGGAGAGGGTTTAGAGGGGAATAGGCGAGAGATTAGATACAAACAGGAAAACCCCTGAAAGAGATCTAAACAGGCTTACAGACATTGGGGAGAAGAACCTACTGGAGAGCACAGAGGGTGTCTAAGTGAAGCACACCTTTTTCATCCACTCCTACACACACAACCGGGTCTATATCTCTTGCTCGCTCTCTCGCTCGCTCGCTCTCTCTCCCGCTCTCTCTCTCTTCCAGTCTCACTCTTACAATAGAGGTAACCCTGCACCCTGACTTACCTTCCCTTTCGTTCCTTTTTTCCGGTACTTTTGGGGAGTCCACAGGGATTCAGCGCCAGTCAAGATGGGAACCTGGGAAGAACAACCAGAGGGACATTAAAGAAGAGAAGCTCACCAAGACACCAAATGAATATTGCAAGAACTCTTAAATAAATTATCACCTGCACCTATTCCAGTCTCAGAGTCCTTCATATCACCTAACCCACCCTGTAACAGGCACGTACAAAGTGTATTAGTAAATATCCAATGAGAAATCCCAAAGGCGAGGGAAACTGAAAAAGAGCACCAAGTGTCAAATAGAGTAAATGGAGCAAAATACTGTAAAGCGTACCATCTGCTACTTAAATGCGCTCACCTTACATGATGCTTACGACTCTTTTTACATGATTGCATCCCCGCTTACTTTATATTTTTATTTATCTCCCCCCTTTTGTCTTTGTTTTGTTTTTCTAGGTTATCCACCTACCAAAATATATATTATATATTTTTATTATTACCACTGACTGGATACCATCGCTGGTACGCTTTACAGTATTTTGCTCCATTTACTCTATTTGACACTTGGTGCTCTTTTTCCGTTTCCCTCACCTTTGGGATTTCTCATTGGATATTTACTAATACACTTTGTACGTGCCTTTATAGAATTATTTCATTCTCATCACAGTTAGTTCACAGTTCGGGTATTTTTCACACATTTCTCACGATAAACTTTTTTTCTTCCTGCATGGTACGGTACAGTTGATATACGGGTGTATCCCTCTCATTAATGTGTTGGTACACAGTATTCTTTCTTTTGTCTCACTTTTATATTCAAAATTCTTACATCTATCTAAATATTTATCTACTATGCAACGGATAGCATAGAAAATATGTGTCATTTTTTATTGCATTTCAGCCCTGAAGAAGCCCGTCTGTTGGGCGAAACGTGTTGGCTGTCTTTCCTGAGGGTCATTCAATTTGTCTGTGGATTTGCAAGAATATTTGGCTGTTTTACTTTGTCACTTTTTGGCTTCAAAAAAACTTTTTTTCGTTTATGGAATCGTGTGGAATTAACACTTCGGACTTGCTATGAAATATTAAAAAAGGACTGTTCATTCACACCATCGGAACATTGGACTTCATTTCTCCCCACAGTATATAACTATCTGTTCATTGTGTCGTGCACCGCCTCTTAGAGTATTTTTAGTGGGGCTATCCCAGCCCTGTTCAGTTCCTTCTTACAGCAGGAACTTGGTGATGTTGCACGCTTACTGAAACTTAATAGTTTTATTGTTGTTTTCTATTTGTATTTTCTTACTGTTGGGTACTAAGAGGGATTGTGCGTTGTCCATGAGCTTGCTGCAATCCGTGTTTGTTTGCCTTTTGTCCTAAGGCTCCTACGCACTCCCCCCCCCCCCCCCCCTTTAATATCATGTCACGCTTTAAAGATAAACATGAAGAACTAGCTATGGAACTATTCAGTTCCTCACCCAATACTAATTTATCTGATGTACCAACACCTAACACACATAGTCTAAAAGCTAAATTTCATAAGTTGGAAAGGATTAAAAAACAAGAATTAGCCAGATGGTGGGACAGGATCACCCTACACAAATATTTGGATAATAACAAGATACCCAGGGGCCTTAGAATCTTGATTTTCCCCACATATGAGGATCTAGATGAAGACTCTTTAAAAGAATGGGAGGCTAATTTAAAGTATGCATCTTTTAATATGATGCGCATACTAATTCGGCATACTGTTAAGAAGGTAACCAAACTTCAGGGAGATATTGAGGTACTCGAGAAGGAGATTGATGAGGTTACCCAAAAAGACTTGGTGAAGAAAAATTACGAAATTTGGGACAAAATAATTGATGATTATCAAATGTACTAAGGGGACAAAAAACAACGGAAAGTTAAATGTGATGATTTAGACTACAAATTAGGCAGAATATATACCTCGACCAGAGACTCACGACGAAGACCCCCTCACTCCTGACACCCTTCCCTCTATGCATTTGGTCTCTGATCTTCATGATGTACAGTTACTTATGTCCTTAGAAGATGATTGTAGGGAAATAGAAGATATTCGGAGAGACTTGGGGATCTCAGAGAAAAATGAAAAAACTACTAGATTTAAACTTCGGTCTAAATTCATACCCGCTAGCTCTCACAGTAACATTGAGCTATTTTCCAAAAGAGTTTCTCTTGATCTATACCATACTTTGAATGCCCGAATACATAATTGGCATCAACTTGATAATTTGTCTGTTACGGAAAGGGAGGCTCTTCGGAACCTCAAGAACGACCGATCGATCGTTATACGTGAGGCCGATAAGGGAGGCAATGTGGTGGTCATGAATCACGGGGACTATTTGAATTAAATTAATAGACAACTAGCTGGCACTACCTGTTGCAAACACCTTACACACAACCCCATGGATGGCCTGATCGAATATATTAACAACAAGTTGTGGGGCTGGTACGAAATTGGCTTACTTTCAGATGATGAATTCAAATATCTGTCAAGAATCCAAAATTTCCTTGTATTTATATTCTTCCTAAGGTGCATAAAGGAGGTAACTTCCCCCCTGGAAGACCTATCATCTCAGGGATAGATTCCCCTACGGATCAAATATCTGAATTTGTGGATTTCTATTTACAAAAATTTGTTAGTAACCTACCCTCTTTCATACAGGATAGCAAAGATATCCTCAATAAATTTGATGATTTCACCTGGTCTGAGGATCTTATCTTTGCAACTATGGATGTGAATAACATGTACACATGCATACGTAAAACTTTTGGGATTCAAGCAGTCACTATGTTTCTCAATACTAGGACTGCGGACTGCTTTTCACATAATCAGATGCTTCTTCAGATGATTGATGATATACTGTCCAGAAACTATTTTCTACACAATAATGAGTGGTACCAACAGACACAGGGGACGGCGATGGGTTCAAAATTTGCCCCATCATATGCCTGTTTGTTTATGGGTTGGTACGAAAAAATACACGCCTGGGGCAAACTCGCCTCGCCCTGGACGGATTTCATCTACTTCTGGGGACGATACATTGATGATATTATCATCATTTGGAATGGGACTATAGACCAACTTACTCAGTACCATGCTTTTCTTAACAATAATCCTTATAATGTGCAGCTTAGCTTACATTATGACAAAAATACCATAGACTTTTTAGATATTAGATTCTACATAGAACGTAATAGCATACAAAGTGTACTCTTCAGGAAATCCACAGCATGTAATAGTCTCCTTCATGCTACCAGTGCCCACCCCCCTTCGGTTATTCACAACATCCCATATGGAGAAATGGTACGCGTTAGACGTAACTGCAGTACCAACGACAATTTCTATACACAGATTCAGCACACCAGACACCGATTCACCCATAGGGGTTACCCAATAGGGGTTACAATGCCGATATTCTATCACAGGCTGTTCATCGCATCATGAAGACTCCTAGAAAGGACACCCTGATGGTCAAAAAATATGGGAACAGTAAGATTCGGAAGGACTACTTATCTTTTGTGACTCTTTATACGGCCCATAGCCAGGGTATCTTAAAAATTCTCAAACGTCACTGGCCCTTATTGACCGATATCCCGGGCCTTAAAGGTATCATATCAGACAAACCTAAGATTACCTTTCGTAGAGGTTTTAACTCTTAGAGATCACTTGTGTCCAAGCTATATTCCCTCCCCTAGTCCCACTACGTGGCTTCCTATGAAACCTAAGGGTTTCTACACTTGCCATGACTGTAACATTTGCATTTTGGGTCGTGACAAAACTATAGATTTTTGTTATCATAATACAAAGAGATTTACTATTCACCATTTCATTAATTGTAATACCAAATTTGTTGTTCATATTATGGGCTGTGCATGTAACAAGGTTTACGTGGGCAGCACGATACGCCCCTTAAAGCTCAGAATACAGGAACACTTACGAGCTATAAGAAAACAAGATTTTACATATCCACTTGCCAATCATATGATATCGACCCATTCTAATGATCCAACTATTTGGTTTCATGGTATCGAACATGTTCCTGTCCACCCTAGAGGGGGAAACAGAGAAATGATGTTGCACCAAAAAGAGGCGGCCTGGATCTGCTGCCTTCAAGCGGTAGAACTGGGCCACAACACGGATCATGAGTTGCATTATTTTCTCTAGTATGTGTGTTCGACTTGTTATGTTAATGTTTTACTGGGGGTGCGTAATACTCTTGCTATTTATTTGCAATATACATGTATTATGTTCACATTTTTTTACCCTAGTACACATTTCTGATGATCTTTCCAATATTATGCCTTACTTAGCCACATTGTGAACATGTCATTACTCTAACTTTATGATGAATATTATGTGTCAATTGGCTAAATTTGTCAGTACATATACTTCTAATATGCGTTTATATATTTTTTCATTTACTTACATACGTTTTTCTCTTATGTTAATCATATTTCGTTTTTTCTTTTTATACTCATTTCTGGATGTACCTGCCCTTTCTCTTCCTTCCTTTTCTCTTTCTTTGTTCCCCTTGTTTCTTTTTTACTTTTCCTTTTTACTTGTTCTTGATGCACTTATTTATTTGGGTATGGTCCTATGGGGTACCCAATCAGTATGGTACATACTGTTTTCTTTTCACTATT
Source organism: Pleurodeles waltl (assembly GCF_031143425.1). Lineage (NCBI taxonomy): Eukaryota > Metazoa > Chordata > Amphibia > Caudata > Salamandridae > Pleurodeles > Pleurodeles waltl. The sequence continues at coordinate 568,394,978 of NC_090439.1, forward strand.
TTTCAGTTTTTACAATCTCTTTTCAATAGTTTTTTTCCTCGAACTTTGGAAACTATTTCCATTATGGCCGTTCTACCTTTTTGGTCCTTTTTTTTGTTTTTAATATTTATTTGTTGTCATAACTACCAGCCTCAATATGGCGGTTCTGCTTTGTCCTTTTTTTTATTTTTTTATTTCTTTGAGGTTTTATTTTCCTACTTCCGGGTTCCAGGTGTTCTTCATTGGCACACCCGGACCGGAGGACTTCATCTGAACTTGTTTCCTGGCGTCTGGCTCCATACTCGGGCCGGACGCGCACGGTCCTTTGCGGTCTTTCTGATCGCGTTTGTGTAACTTTTACAAACGCGTGACATTCGTATGCCGCATTTGAGCACTTGCGGTAAGGTTTCTATTTCCCCCGCATGGTTTAAATTTCTTTTTCTGCCATTATCGGCGTTGTTTCGGTCTTTTAAAACTTTCTTGTCTGTATCTTTTGGAGCTCTAGGGGCAGGTTTTTGATTTCTTGGCCCATGAGTTATCGCATTGCCCTATATTTCATTTTTAATATGTGTAAGCACATAGTATATACATATACTCTTTCTGCTACTTAAATGCGCTCACCTTACATGATGCTTACGACTCCCTTTTTACATGATTGCATCCCCACTTACTTTATATTTTTATTTATCTCCCCCCTTTTGTCTTGGTTTTGTTTTTCTAGGTTATCCACCTACCAAAATATATATTATATATTTTTATTATTACCACTGACTGCATACCATCGATGGTACGCTTTACAGTATTTTGCTCCATTTACTCTATTTGACACTTGGTGCTCTTTTTCCGTTTCCCTCACCTTTGGGATTTCTCATTGGATATTTACTAATACACTTTGTACATGCCTTTATATAATTATTTCATTCTCATCAGAGTTAGTTCACAGTTCGGGTATTTTTCACACATTTCTCACGATAAACTTTTTTTCTTCCTGCATGGTACGGTACAGTTTATATACGGGTGTATCCCTCTCATTAATGTGTTGGTACACAGTATTCTTTCTTTTGTATCACTTTTATATTCAAAATTCTTACATCTATCTAAATATTTATCTACTATGCAACGGATAGCATAGAAAATATATGTGTCATTTTTTATTGTATTGCAGCCCTGAAGAAGCCCGTCTGTTGGGCGAAACGTGTTGGCTGTCTTTTTCCTGAGTGTCATTCAATTTGTCTGTGGATTTGCAAGAATATTTGGCAGTTTTACTTTGTCACTTCTTGGCTTCAAAAAAACTTTTTTTCGTTTATGGAATCGTGTGGAATTAACACTTCAGACTTGCTATGAAATATTAAAAAAGGACTGTTCATTCACACCATTGGAACATTGGACTTTATTTCTCCCTGCAGAATATAACTATCTGTTCATTGTGTGGTGCACCGCCTCTTAGAGTATTTTTAGTGGGGCTATCCCAGCCCTGTTCAGTTCCTTCTTGCAGCAGGAACTTGGTGATGTTGCACTCTTACTGAAACTTAATAGTTTTATTGTTGTTTTCTATTTGTATTTTTTTACTATTGGGTACTAAGAGGGATTGTGCGTTGTCCATGAGCTTGCTGCAATCCGTGTTTGTTTACCTTATCAAGACGTCTGTGGTATTAGGGAATATTCTTCCCAGCTAGATGGGTAGTACCTATTTGACGGTGTAGTTTGTTCAAGCTTGAACTCTTAAAAGGAATCCACAGTTGGTGTTTTCTATCTCCGAACAAGTGAATTCCACTTTGAAAAATAAAAATGAGACCCACTCTCGCACCACATCTATTAAATAAAGGCCTCTTAAAAGAGGGAGGAGCAGTTGGGGCTCACAAGACATACAGAACATATTTTTTTATTTTTTATTCTTGGGTCACTTTTCCAGCAGCAGATGGGAATATACACATATTTCATCACTACACTCCAGCGAATCCACCTGCACAATACAGACCATATGTGTAATTAGAAATACCACTGTCTTATTCAAGAACACCAAAATTGGTGTGATGGTGCCCTGCCCCACGTTACACAAAACATTAAACTAGGTCCTTTAAGTAATGACAGACCTACATGGCCAGAATTGGATATCTATACACCTCATCCTAACATAGGTAAAATGGCGGTAGAGGACGTACGCCGCCTATACACTGATTTAGTAGAAATATATGGGCAATTAATACAATTTGTAATGCGGATTTTGAATACCGCCCAAGCATGGGCTGCTCCATCGCATCCACATGTGGCCCCAGCGGGCATCAATCCTGCTACAGTGCATTCAATTATGCGTTAAGTACCCACCAAATGTAAAGAGATTCTGTTTTGGTTAGCACAAACATTTAGGGCCATATGTACGAAATCTTTTTCCCATAGACACAGAATGGGTAAAATCCTTTGGTACATCTGGCCCTTAGTGCCTTGGAAGCAGTATTTCCCCATATGGGACCCCAGGATAAACATGGAATTCTCACAATATGCTGGCCATTTGGGATGGTTTTCTCCGTGGACGACTGTGCCACTTGGGGTGCAGTATTTGCTGCCCTACACACAGTACACTGACACTTGCCAATCTTCCGGAACTGCCCCGGCCCTACATCTGGGGATTGGGCAACTTTACCACAGTATCCTCGATCATATTAGGTAACCGTAAAGGGAAAGCAGTAACATTGGCAGTACAACAACGGCTCCGGGATGTTCCTGTACAGGATCAGGAGCATGAGCTGCCAAAGATTATCGCTGAAACCTTTTCATGTATAGGTCTGGATAGTCTAGGGGCCAGACCAATAAACCACAACTACAAGTTAAATCCAATAAGGACTCTACCAAGCAAGCAGCAGAAAGGTTCTAAAAAAAACGCTGGGCTAAACAAAGCAAAATAAAGATAATACAAAACAAAGAGGAGAATCTCCACACTCGGAGACCTCTGAGAAACGCTACAATTTGAGCAATAGAAATAGTTTTAAAACTCCTGATGGATAACATTATATTGATACACGCCAGCCTCGTTCCTTTCAGGACTTACCGGAGAAACGCCGTGAGAGAGTTGGGCGTTCCGAACAACTAAATGAGTATATGAAACCAATAAGATTCACAACACTCATCTGAACCTTCCATAAAAAAGGAAGAGAAACCACCACAGCAGAAAGCACAATTTAAAAGAAAAAAGTGGCTGCAATTTTGGCTAGAGATGCCACACATAATGAGAACTTTACTGAAGAACAGGACGTGAGTGCTGACTGCTAGACAGCACAGCAGAGGTCACAATATTTCACTGGAATCTTCAAAAGCTTCTGAAGGTGATAGCAACTAACCACTTTTTAGAAGTTGAAATAGCGGACATAAGACTCTCCCCCCAGATATGGGAAACAAAATGAAAATACAAATTGAGGGAGCCATAGAGCGCACAATTTGTGATATTCTGGGAAAAACTAATGTTATGTTATGACCTCTTATTGGCATAAACAGATAGGCCACCAGAATTTGTCCATAAACTCCCACTAGGGGAAGATGTCATTATGCCATCTTTCCCAGTCCTAGTTCCTGAAGAATTAAGACAGGCTTTCGCAGTAGATTGGGCATTGGCACAAGCCCCAGTGCTGTCGCAACCATGCAGGATGGCACTAAGACCCATCCTAACATAATACCGGTAAGATCAAAAACACTTCCACAATACCCCATTAAACATGAAGCTAAAGCACCAGTGAGAGAAATACTCGCACAACTTGAGTACCAGGGTATAATAGAACCCTGCTTATCACCAATGAACAACCCTTTGTTCCCCGTAGCTAAGCCGGACCATTCATATAGAATAGTCTCAGACTACAGACATTTAAACAGTCACACGCAAATTTGCTATACAAAATGTGCATAGCACTCACTAACAATTTAGTGTGCAAAAATTACAAAAAGGTGGAAAGTTTTTTTCCTGCTAAAATATAGTGCCTGAAAGCAGAGATTTGACCACCTTTAGCGCATAACACTTGCAAAATAAATTTTGTCGACTCCCACAAGGGTATAAGAACAGTCCTGGATTGTTTTCAGCACGTGTAACATCCATACTACACAAAATTGACCCTGAGGCGTTGTCCTATGTAGAGGACATCTACCTAACAGATGATGACCGGGTCACACACTTTAGGGGGGTGGACCACATTGTGGTGGGTTTCGCTGAAATAGACTATAAATTTAATTTCAAGAAAACAACAATTGTCTTTTTCATTGTTCAGTTTTTGGGATACAGGTTACCAGGTTTTTCAAGTAAATGTTGGACAGTTGAACATGCAGTATGTTTGAAGCAAAACAGTTAAACACACATAGTAACAAAACAAACGTTGTCATCAGAGTAATTGCTGCTACCATTTGGTTCACCTATGTAACATTCAATGAAGGTGATACTATCCCTATGGCATACAAATCACATTTGTATTCAACAGCTGAACAGCGCTTTGCTCCCACGGAGAAAGTTCTGACTGCTGTTCAGATGGCTGTCATAAAAGAGAGACCTCTAGCCCAGGGGAACAAATTGTTGTTGTTACCCCCAATATCGGCCCTAGAGGCTGTGACAAAAGCAGCGTTCCAAAAGTATTATATCCATGTTGGATACAATGGGCCACTGATGTTGACTGTTTTTGATTCAAAACTTCAGACACAGCAGTTCCTTCAATGTGGACTTGAATACCCAACACCTACAAACATTTTGCCTCTTGATCAGAATCAAATGATTATTTACACTGATGGTTCAGCACAACCAGCAGTAGATACAAAACAACAATACTCCTCCGCTTGCGCGGCTGTGAGTGGATACATGAGGGGTGGCAAGTTCCACCCCCGAAAACACATATACCTTAGTGGACTGCACTGCACAATTGGCAGAGCTTAAGGCTCTATTATTGCCACTGGATCATACGGATCCTGACCTAACACTGATTATGTGTGACTCGTATTATTTTGTTCAGCCGTTTAATGAATACCTGCATTACTGGCGCCAGAATGGGTTCAGAGATTCAAAAGGGAACACCATCAAACATTAACTCCTGTGGGCAAAGGTAGCATATCTTAGAGATGTGACAGAATACCCATGTAGTACATGCAGTGGGCAATCAATGTGTAGGAATACACGTTGCAGGAAACACCTTGGCTGATGAAGCAGGCATTGCAGCAGTAGCCACGGCTTCTGTTGCTGCGATTACTTGTTCCAAGACGAGGTAAGATGAGGAAACACTGGCTGCTGTGAAAGTTCCGACTGACAGCAAGCCCTTTCCAAAAGCGTATCCCACCAAATACTCTTAGCATTTAAGGGCCCAAAATGTTTCATTTGGAACATTACCAGGGGTGGGTGATTGTGTGATCCCTAACAAAAGACCAAAGATTAGATCTAAAAGCAGCACATAAAGGGTTGCTTCTACCCATGCAGGTGTGGCAGCTACAATTACATTATTGCAGAAACGCTACTGGTGGCCAGGTCTATACAAACAGACCAAATAGTATGTCCTTTGCTGTGACATCTGTCAACAAATAAAAGTAGACGGTTAAACACTGGCCCTGGCACCCTTTTTGACATAAATGAACGTGTCACTGTCTTGCAGGAATTACAACAGTTCCATGATGAAAACTCATGTGCATGTGCCGCCACCTGTGGAATGAGGGATACACTAACCACATCCACCTGCTGGATTCCAAAAGTTGGGGATTTAGTATGTGAAAAGATGCTGTTATAGCATCGGTTCCAATCCTGAAAATACACGGTACCAGAACTGTCATTCTACCACCGCTGTCTGGTTTCATTGAAACCAGTCTTGATTCAGTTGACAATGTTAAGTTACACCATGTGTCCAGTCCTAAACAGTGAACCACTAGAACCCGTGAGCAGTTCCTAAACCCCACTCACTGTTAGTCAGGAAGTGCCTCTTTTAAGCTACACAGACTTCCCCGAGCTCGGGGAGGGTGAAAAATGAACTTTCATTAGTACAAGTTTGTACATCTAGGATGAGAAATGTTCAGAGTTCTGAGCAATATCACTCAAATTCACCACTAACGGATAGAATAGTTTAGTACAAACCACCAAGGATACATCTGGCAGTTCTCCTTCTCCAACACCAGCTCCAGTGTTTGCACAAACTGCTTCTGGATATTTTGCTGACGTCAACGATTCTTTTTCAAACTCTTCAGCATCTTCAACTGTGCCTGTACCAAGAGCACGTGAGCTATTCAATTGGCTTAAAACTCTCTGGTTCGTCCATGGAATTATCTATGGGTACTAATAACTGTGCTTGCCTTCCTCCTTTGGATTTGTTTTGTCATTTGTTTTCTTTCTGCTGATACGTGGTCATTATCTTCCTGAAGCTCTGCTGTTAAACTGATAGATGAGGTTTTGAAGTCTCACCTATCCTCACATAAGGTCTACAGAGACTTGTCCCTAGTAAACATTTCAACTATACAGATTCCTGGTGGGATTGTGTGGGATAAAGTATAATTTGACATATTCGGACCAACGGAAACAGTTAAAATTCCATATGTATTTGAAGTTTCTATAAATGATATTATAACACATGGGAGGTTTCTAATGACTGGGACTTGAAAACACTTGATTGTATGCTTTCTAAGCTTGAATATTATGGTGTGTTTAAAACTGAAGATGTTTACCAAATGTTAGACCTGGCAACGTTTTGGTGTGTCTCCCATGTCTTTTTACCTTCTGACCTCCTGTTTTTATGGTTTACTGGTCTCTGTTTTTGTTGTTTATTGTTTGTGCACACTTTACCACTGATAATCAGTGCTAAAGTGCAAGTGCTCACTAGGTAAATTGTATTGGTGATTGGTTTATCCATGAATGGCATATTTGATTTACTGGTAAGTCCCTAGAAAAGTGCACTAGAGGTGCCCAGGGCCTGTAAATCAAATGCTACTAGTGGGCCTGCAGCACTGGTTGTGCCACCCACATTAGTAGCCCTGTAAACATGGCACAGACCTGTCACTGCACCGTCTGTGTGTGCAGTTTTAAACTGCCAATTAGACTTGACAAGTGTACTCACTTGCCAGGCCTAAACCTTCCCTTTTTTATACATATAAGGCACCGCTAAGGTAGGCCCTAGGTAGCCCCATGGGTCGGATGCAGTATATTTAAAAGGGAGGGACATTTACTGGTGTGTTTTACATGTCCTAACAATGAAATCTTGCCAAATTTGGGTTTCGCTGTTGAAAGGCCTCTCTCTCTCTCTCATAGGTTAACATGGGGGCTGCCTTTAAATAACTTTAAAGTGCAGATTCCCTTTGAGAGCAGATAGAAATATGTAGTTTAGGGTCTCTGAACTCACAATTTAAAAATACATCTTTTAGTTAAGTTGTTTTTTAGATTGTTTGTTTGAAAATGACACTTTTAGAAAGTAGGTATTGTCTTGTTTAAACCTTTCTGTGGCTCTGCCTGGTTGTTGATTCTCCATCTGGGTTAGTTTGACAATTGGGCTGTTGTGAATTCCCTCTAGGCAGTGACACAAAGAGGTCTGGGGTATAGCCTGCATATTCTGATGGGCCATCTGAGCTAGAGTGGAGGGAGGAGTGGTCGCTTACACCTGAAAGGACTGTGCCGGCCCTCACACAATGCAGTCTCCAAGCCCTTGGTGTGTGTCTGGGGCCTGGCCTGGACAAGGAAGGACCTTGCAAACGCTTGAGACTGCTTTGAAGTTTGCCAACTTCAAAGGCAGGACGGGGTATAAGAAGAAGACCCAAAACCCCAGACTTTTAGAATCTTTCTGGAATCAAGAGGAACTTCTGCCCAGGAGAAGAGCTGAACCAGGAGTTCTGTCCCTTTGCTGTGTTGCTTTGCTGGACTGGTCTGAGGTTGCTGCTTCTGCCTGAAAAGAGTGCAAAGGGTGAACTTTGCTGTGTGTTCTGCTTGAGAAACTTCTTCAAGGGCTTGCAGTAGAGCTTGCCGCCTGTTGGAAGTCTCAGGGACACCAAAGACGTCAGTTTCCTCGACCTGCAGCACTCGGAACTGTGTGTTTTGTGCTGTTCAGGAGGAGAAACCACTGCGACGCCACCAACGATGCTGCTGGCCTTCACGTGACCTGCCGACACCGCACTGCCCCGCTTTGCACCGCGACCCTGGTCTCACCAACGCCATCATCAGCCGACTTCACCTAGCTTCTGCTCGCACCGCGACCTATGGGCATCGCCTGCTCACACCGCAGCCTGGGCATCCCAGACAACACCGCTCCTGCTGACAGTGTCACCGCAGCCTGCACCATTGCTTGTGGACAACTCTCATGAGGTAAACATAGCCCGCACCGCAGCCCAGGTCCACCGACACCAGCTCCATCGACTCCTGTACCATCACCAGGCATTCCTGCCTGCACAGTGGACACTGCTCGTGAGGGTCGTGAAGCACTGTCCCGTCCCGCACCGCTGACTTGGGGCCTACTGACGACAGCGCTTCAGCAACAATGACACCGCTCGTCGCATCGCCCCACTTCACACCGCAGCCCTGATCTCACTAACGCGATGGATGCTGTCACCGAGCCGCTGCTTACACCGTGACCTGTGGACACCGCACGCTACATCGTCTTGCTTCACACTGCAGCCCTAACACCATCCACGTCATCACTCCTGACTCTATCAGCCCAGAGTTCCATCTGCAACGCGTGTGGCTTCAAGGGCCAGACGACTCCCACACCGGACCCAACACCGCAACTCCAACGACACTGCTCTACGGAACTCACCGCGAGGATCACGATGCCCTGCAATTCCAAAGGTACTGTTTGCTGGTCTTCCTGGCACCGTAGCTGGCCTGCGACGCCACAGCTGGCCTAAACTGTTGGTTTTGTTGATCACAACGCCGTGATAGCCCCAAGTGGAGCTATTGACTTCAAGGAACTGTACTTTTGTGTAAATCTTGCAGAATTAATATTGCGTAAATCTTGCAGAATTAATATTTTTATTAATGTGTGTTGGTTTTTTATGGTATTTGGTCTTGTTTTATATAGGTAAATATTGGCTATTTTTCTAAAAATTTATGTGGTGTCCTTTTGTAGTTTTTTCACTTGTTACTTTGCGTTATGTGCAAATGCTTTACACATTGCTTCTGAGATAAGCCGGACTGCTCGTGCCAAGCTACCAAGGGGTTGAACAGAGGGTTATCTGAGCGAGTAGCTCCCTTATCCTGACTAAAATGAGGGTCCCTACTTGGACAGGGTGCAAACCAACTGCCAACTAGAGACCCCATTTCTAACCCCAAACAGCAAATTATAGGGAAATGTTCTGTTACTGCCGTTATGGACATCATTTCATACATAAAACCAGCACCCAGAGAAATGTCTACAATTACACACAATGGGAACATTGTCCAACACCACCAGTGGAGAGTTCTAAAACGTATGTAGAAAAGTTTGCATATTTTTCTGGGCATGATGTCACAAAGGAGTCTTATTATTTTAAATTGCCTGCTATGAAATTTCAGAATGGCCTGTTGTAATGATATGTGAGTTTTGACCACTGACGCCATGTTGCACTTAGCTTAGCAGTACATCGTCACATTAGTGACCACCAGCTTAATTTTGCCTTTTGACTTTATTTTATCATTAGCCACTGCCACATTAAAAGCTGCAAGCAGTTTTCTACATTGTACAATGTGCAGCACATGTCTTTATTCTTCGTGTTCTTTCCCACCAGGGGCTTATGCTGATAAGAATGTACTCAGATGGCAGGGAATGGTCTTGTTTTGAATTGTCACCTTGGGATTGTGGCCAAGTCCTGACGTGTTATTTTCAAAGCTGGCCTAAAGCAGTCAACATTTTTTTTTTAATAAATAAACTTCTGCAGGGAGAGGGAGGTTCTAGACTTTTCCTCTCTTGTATGTTCAAAGTATAAGAGGCTGAGTCCAGGTGGACCGGGGCCAGAGTGTTTGCAGATCTCAGGCATATACAGGATGGTGGAGTGTCATCCTTCCCGTGAGGATAATTGATCTCTCTCTCCTCAATCGATTATGGGATCTGGCAATCTGATGCTGAATAGGAGGGAGATGTAGCAGTGTGCCCTTGCCTCATGGTGATGCATATTTTTTAATTAATTATTGTATTGCATTTCAGCGTGCTAATCTCTATTTATGAACCTTGCGTAGTGAAATAATAAATGTCTTATTTGGACTAAGAAGCGTATTCCAGAGATTTTTGTTAGTGCATGAGTGTTTCAGCTTGGTCATTAGTGAAACAAAACATCTTTTGACAGATACCAAATTAATCTATTCTGATTTCTTTGTTTCCCAGTTGGCTGTTGAAGGCTATGAATATTGGTTGAATTCAATTGACTTGAAAAGTGTGTGGGGAAACTAGAAACTGGCAAATACAAGAATGGGAAGCTTTGTTTAGAGCATGCCTTTTTCCATTGCAAATTATATTCTTGAATGAAAGGTACAACAAACAAGTTGTTTAGGCTTAGTAAAAATTAAGGAATTGAATGCGGCCAGTATTCTGTCACCAGATAAATTTGACAAATGGCAAAAGATTCTTAATGTCACTGAAGAACAGTCCGACGTGTGGATCCAAAATGGAACATTTAACTCAACACTTTCAGGTCCAAACGAGTGGTTATTGTGGCCAGTGGACAAACGGTTGTCATGCATGTTTTGTAATTTCCACACAGGGGTTTTAGAGCGAGCCGACCCTCTTTGCTTATCACCACATTTAGCCTGGTCAAATTATGTCAACAATGGTTGAAATCTTCCACATTAACAGCCGTTAAAGAACATCTTAATCTTCTGTCAGAAAACAGTGACTTACAAGATTTCTTGTTAGGTCTCAAAAAACCACACACAAAGTGTTTCTTATATGCAGTATATAACGAAATATGGAAACTTTCACAAAAAGAAGCTGCCGCCTGTTAAGGCCAAATAGATCAGAAAACTTAAAGAAAGCTCTTGCCGTTGTAGATAATGGTATGAACACTTTATCCAACCGCATTTACACCCTAAATAACATTGTTTCATCTGAAATTGACATCATATAAAATGACATGTCATTTTTACAACATGGACATAGTAAACTTATGCCCATTATGCAGTTAGTTTGGTTGTTACAAGTTCTGAAAAGTGGTTGTGGGCCCGACAGTACGTCGGCTCCAGGGAATTGTTTACCGCTTTTAATCTGATGCAACAGCTATAAATAATGGCCAAGAAAGAGGCAACATATATCTTGTTAAACATTTAAAAGTTAGAAAAGTTGCTATTCACTGTGGTGGAAATACCAGCTGCAGTTTGGGTTAATACACATGGTTTTTAAGCTTACCATTTCAACATTTCAATTCACCTTGTGTTTGAAGCACATTCCTGTTGGCAGATTTGAAAAGTTAGGAGATAGTTATATTTGTGAGGTGTGGGAGCTCCCCTTTACATGCTAATGTTTCAATGGCATGGAGAAGGTTTTTCCTAGCAGGAGCAAATATGAGACTTCTGTAAGTCATTCAATGATTTGTAGACACATGTCCTTGCGCTCAGCATGTAACGCTTCAGCTTAAATTTAGCTTATTTGCTGGGGGCTGCCTGTACCTTTTGATTCGTCCGGCATTCCAGGTGCTCTTGAATGAGAGTTATGTGATGCTGAACAAAATCAGCTGTTATGTGAGCCGGAATTGCCCAGGTAGTTTTGGTCTTCCAAATTTTTACATGTTGCGGAAATGTGCTCCCTCTCTACCACGCAAGAGATCAAAAGTAGCATAAATTTGACCTCATATTGCTACTTCAAATGTACATTTTGACAAGCTGAGCAGACTAAAAGCTCTTTTGTTTCAAAAACATGTGGCACCTACATCTGCCTCCGAAACCTATGCTCTCCAAGTGGCGAGGTCATCTGCAGAGATACAGTCCCTTTTAAATATGAACTTTCCAAGACATTTCAGTGTACTCGCAAGGTCACATTTTTAACACGTCTAACACTGCTGGGATTGTACACTTCTTTAAGGCTGTTGGTTCTGGTTTTGTCAGCACCTTCTCTATATTTGGCACAGTGCCTTCTGCCACACACACTATTTTTTCTGTGTCCTTAGGAGATTCTGTGTTATTTTGGCATTTTGCTGTTTTGGCGGCATTTTGCGGCTGCTACTTGTCATTTACAGTGGTTGCCCCATTCCAACAAGGAGTACCAATGGCACTTCCACCAGCCCAACTGTGTCGGGACTGCATGATGCAGTATTTTGGAGCACCACTCATGGAAGAACTAGAGTCCAACTGGTCTTTGTCATTCAGACCAGTTATGCATTGCGTGCAGCCCGTCTTTCAGTGCTTGTGGTGTCCATTCGATCATGCACTGGAAGTGTGCCTTACCATTCAGCGCATTCTTTCTTTGGACGCTGGTCTTTTGATGTTCTCGATGAGGGTTTATTACCAGACGTGCACATTGAAATTGCTATTGCTACTGGAAGCTTCCTTTGAGCCGCCTTTGTGGATCAAGTGGCTCTTGGTACTATAACATCTGGCACTGCATGGGAAACTGCCGCCTCAGCCGGACTTATGGCTGAGGCAACGGAACAGGCGTACTTCTTCACTTTCCTTGTCAAGGAACTGCTTAGTTAACATACTTTACCTTCTGCCGAAGTGGGGTCTTTCCGGTAGTCAGTAACAATTGATGATATTGGCGACTTTTAAATTTGTTTTTTATTAAAGATCATGATTACGGTTGATTTGTTGAAATTTGGCCTTAACTGATGTTTGAGTTTTGGAAATTCTAAATTGACCATTTTTAATTTGGTTCAGATTTTGTATGTTTTGCTTGTCGACATGGACATTTTATCTCATTCACTATATTTTAGTTTGCTTTTAGTGATTAATGTAGGCAAGGGGATTTTAGTATTAGGTTTTATTATAGACCTCTTCACCTTTGAACAGGCAGTAGGAAAGGTGGCATGAGGTTATTTTAGCATTTTCACAGGCACATTATTTAGTTCTGAACCTGAGGCCTGTCTCCTCTCACCTAGTTACAATTTACTTTTGTGTTTTATTATTTTAACAAAGCTTCATTTTAGTGGAGATTTTTTTGTTATTCTTTTCAGTTGCCCATCCATGCAGAGTTTGTTATTCATTTGTTTGCACAACATTTTCAGCCTCTGTTTAACACAAGGCTGTACACAATATTTACCAGTTATTGCTGGTCCAAAGAGTACATTGTCTACCCTACACAGAAAAATACGTGTTGTCACGTCAGGGCAGTTCTTAGATTAGCGGATATGTTATTATTAAACATCACACCGCCCACACCAGGGTAGAGGGGACATTCCAGCCAACTTGCCATCTCATGCTGCATGTCGTTGCAGTTTGTGCACAAACCTTTTGGTTCATCTTTGTCTACTGGGAGGTCTCCCAGCAGACTAACAGACCTCTTCTTAAGCTCTGGATGCAGGTATGGGGGTTGGGCTTCCTTCCTGGGACCATAAGTGCGGGTTAGGCCTAACACGGTTATTTTTTGTCAGGTAGGAACTTAGTTTAGTTAGGGATATTATTGTCACAATTGTGACAATATAGTGGGGACTCTTCATGTGTTTCACTTTTCTGGTCACTGCTGTGATAATGCTGTGTTTCAGTATCCTCATAATAGCAATTCATGCCTTTTTACGTAGAACACAGTTACTTTAATAAAATATATATTGAACCAAGATCCTGCTTTTGTTTGGCTTTACATGTATGAGACTTGTATAACCGAGAGAAGGGGGTACGATCAGTTCCATCACAACTTCCCTGAGGAGTCAGAGTGTCATGTGATTGGCTGCCACAAATCACTCTTACCTTTGGTATTGGTGAGGTGCCGCTAGCTAGCCAGAAGGGTTAGTCGGACAACTGTCACATGGTGGGGGACCAGGCTCAGTCCACCATACTCGGTGGTGCGCTTGCCCAAAATCTAGCAATCTTGTTACTACAACAGGAGTCTAGGACAGTCTAATTTTAAATAGAGTGGAAGTGGGGAAACAGTGCCGTGTGGGGGGACACAACAGTGGGTTTGTGTCTTCCCCCTTCCGGGGGACATGTGCCTCAATGGTAGATGCCTCTGGTCCCCGTTGCTGGCAGGACCTGGCTGAATTATGGCACTTGTGTAGCCCCATGGTGGGTGATTCACTGCCCCTGTGGTCTCCGCCTTAGGCCACGAGGGGCAGACATTAGCATGTCAACCTTATGGCACCCAAGCCACGTCAACACCACCACCACCTCCTCTTCCTCTTTTCTTCTTTCCTGCTCCCTCTTTCCTTCTCCCTCTTTCCTCGTTCCTTCTCCCTCTTTCCTCGTTCCTTCTCCCTCGTTCCTTCTCCCTCTTTCCTCGTTCCTTCTCCCTCTTTCCTCGTTCCTTCTCCCTCTTTCCTCGTTCCTTCTCCCTCTTCCTGACTGTGGAAATTAAAGGGAAGGTTTATATTGCAGAGTACGTGTAGGAAGTTGACTCTGTATGTGCTATTTCAAAGTAAGGAATAGCATGCACAGAGTCCAAGGGTTCCCCTTAGAGGTAAAATAGTGGTAAAAAGAGATAATACTAATGCTCTATTTTGTGGTAGTGTGGTCGAGCAGTAGGCTTATCCAAGGAGTAGTGTTAAGCATTTGTTGTACATACACATAGACAATAAATGAGGTACACACACTCAGAGACAAATCCAGCCAATAGGTTTTGTTATAGAAAAATATCTTTTCTTAGTTTATTTTAAGAACCACAGGTTCAAATTTAACATGTAATATCTTGTTTGAAAGGTATTGCAGGTAAGTACATTAGGAACTTTGAATCATTTCAATTGCATGTATACTTTTCAAGTTATTCACAAATAGCTATTTTAAAAGTGGACACTTAGTGCAATTTTCACAGTTCCTGGGGGAGGTAAGTTTTTGTTAGTTTTACCAGGTAAGTAAGACACTTACAGGGTTCAGTTCTTGGTCCAAGGTAGCCCACCGTTGGGGGTTCAGAGCAACCCCAAAGTTACCACACCAGCAGCTCAGGGCCGGTCAGGTCCAGAGTTCAAAGTGGTGCCCAAAACGCATAGGCTTCAATGGAGAGAAGGGGGTGCCCCGGTTCCAGTCTGCCAGCAGGTAAGTACCCGCGTCTTCGGAGGGCAGACCAGGGGGGTTTTGTAGGGCACCGGGGGGGACACAAGCCCACACTGAAATTTCACCCTCAGTGGCGCGGGGGCGGCCGGGTGCAGTGTTAGAACAAGCGTCGGGTTCGCAATGGAAGTCAATGAGAGATCAAGGGATCTCTTCAGCGCTGCAGGCAGGCAAGGGGGGGCTTCCTCTGGGAAACCTCCACTTGGGCAAAGGAGAGGGACTCCTGGGGGTCACTTCTGCAGTGAAAGTCCGGTCCTTCAGGTCCTGGGGGCTGCGGGTGCAGGGTCTTTTCCAGGCGTCGGGACTTAGGTTTCAGAGAGTCGCGGTCAGGGGAAGCCTCGGGATTCCCTCTGCAGGCGGCGCTGTGGGGGCTCAGGGGGGACAGGTTTTGGTACTCACAGTCGTAAAGTAGTCCGGGGGTCCTCCCTGAGGTGTTGGTTCTCCACCAGCCGAGTCGGGGTCGCCGGGTGCAGTGTTGCAAGTCTCACGCTTCTTGCGGGGAGATTGCAGGGTTCTTTAAAGCTGCTCCTTTGGATAAAGTTGCAGTCTTTTTGGAGCAGGTCCGCTGTCCTCTGGAGTTTCTTGTCGTCGTCGAAGCAGGGCAGTCCTCAGAGGATTCAGAGGTCGCTGGTCCCTTTGGAAGGCGTCGCTGGAGCAGAGTTCTTTGGAAGGCAGGAGACAGGCCGGTGAGTTTCTGGAGCCAAGGCAGTTGTTGTCTTCTGGTCTTCCTCTGCAGGGGTTTTCAGCTAGGCAGTCCTTCTTCTTGTTGTTGCAGGAATCTAATTTCTAGGTTCAGGGAGAGCCCTTAAATACTAAATTTAAGGGCGTGTTTAGGTCTGGGGGGTTAGTAGCCAATGGCTACTAGCCCTGAGGGTGAGTACACCCTCTTTTTGCCTCCTCCCAAGGGGAGGGGGTCACATCCCTAATCCTATTGGGGGAATCCTCCATCTGCAAGATGGAGGATTTCTAAAAGTCAGAGTCACCTCAGCTCAGGACACCTTAGGGGCTGTCCTGACTGGCCAGTGACTCCTCCTTGTTATTCTCATTATTTCCTCCGGCCTTGCCGCCAAAAGTGGGGGCCGGGGCCGGAGGGGGCGGGCAACTCCACTAGCTGGAGTGTCCTGCGGTGCTGTGACAAAGGGGTGAGCCTTTGAGGCTCTCACCGCCAGGTGTTACAGCTCCTGCCTGGGGGAGGTGTTAGCATCTCCACCCAGTGCAGGCTTTGTTACTGGCCTCAGAGTGACAAAGGCACTCTCCCCATGGGGCCAGCAACATGTCTCTAGTGTGGCAGGCTGCTGGGACCAGTCAGCCTACACAGATAGTCGGTTAAGTTTCAGGGGGCACCTCTAAGGTGCCCTCTGTGGTGTATTTTACAATAAAACGTACACTGGCATCAGTGTGCATTTATTGTGCTGAGAAGTTTGATACCAAACTTCCCAGTTTTCAGTGTAGCCATTATGGTGCTGTGGAGTTCGTGTAAAACAGACTCCCAGACCATATACTCTTATGGCTACCCTGCACTTACAATGTCTAAGGTTTTGCTTAGACACTGTAGGGGCACAGTGCTCATGCACTGGTACCCTCACCTATGGTATAGTGCACCCTGCCTTAGGGCTGTAAGGCCTGCTAGAGGGGTGTCTTACCTATACTGCATAGGCAGTGAGAGGCTGGCATGGCACCCTGAGGGGAGTGCCATGTCGACTTACTCATTTTGTTCTCACTAGCACACACAAGCTGGTAAGCAGTGTGTCTGTGCTGGGTGAGGGGTCTCTAGGGTGGCATAATACATGCTGCAGCCCTTAGAGACCTTCCCTGGCATCAGGGCCCTTGGTACCAGAGGTACCAGTTACAAGGGACTTATCTGGATGCCAGGGTGTGCCAATTGTGGAATCAAAGTACAGGTTAGGGAAAGAACACTGGTGCTGGGGCCTGGTTAGCAGGCCTCAGCACACTTTCAATTCAAAACATAGCATCAGCAAAGGCAAAAAGTCAGGGGGTAACCATGCCAAGGAGGCATTTCCTTACACAACCCCCCTGTAAAGAAATGGCTCCCTGTTGCAGTTACCCCCCACTTTTTGCCTGATACTGATGCTGACTTGACTGAGAAGTGTGCTTGGACCCTGCTAACCAGGCCCCAGCACCAGTGTTCTTTCACCTAAAATGTACCATTGTTTCAACAATTGGCACACCCTGGCATCCAGATAAGTCCCTTGTAACTGGTACCTCTGGTACCAAGGGCCCTGATGCCAGGGAAGGTCTCTAAGGGATGCAGCATGTCTTATGCCACCCTAGAGACCCCTCACTCAGCACAGACACACTGCTTACAAGCCTGTGTGTGCTGGTGAGAACAAAATGAGTAAGTCGACATGGCACTCCCCTCAGGGTGCCATGCCAGCCTCTCACTGCCTATGCAGTATAGGTAAGACACCCCTCTAGCAGGCCTTACAGCCCTAAGGCAGGGTGCACTATACCATAGGTGAGGGTACCAGTGCATGAGCACTGTGCCCCTACAGTGTCTAAGCAAAACCTTAGACATTGTAAGTGCAGGGTAGCCATAAGAGTATATGGTCTGGGAGTCTGTTTTACACGAACTCCACAGCACCATAATGGCTACACTGAAAACTGGGAAGTTTGGTATCAAACTTCTCAGCACAATAAATGCACACTGATGCCAGTGTACATTTTATTGTAAAATACACCACCGAGGGCACCTTAGAGGTGCCCCCTGAAACTTAACCGACTGTCTGTGTAGGCTGACTAGTTCCAGCAGCCTGCCACACCAGAGACATGTTGCTGGCCCCATGGGGAGAGTGCCTTTGTCACTCTGAGGCCAGTAACAAAGCCTGCACTGGGTGGAGATGCTAACACCTCCCCCAGGCAGGAGCTGTGACACCTGGCGGTGAGCCTCAAAGGCTCACCCCTTTGTCACAGCCCAGCAGGGCACTCCAGCTTAGTGGAGTTGCCCGCCCCCTCCGGCCACGGCCCCCACTTTTGGCGGCAAGGCTGGAGGGAACAAAGAAAGCAACAAGGAGGAGTCACTGGCCAGTCAGGACAGCCCCTAAGGTGTCCTGAGCTGAAGTGACTCTAACTTTTAGAAATCCTCCATCTTGCAGATGGAGGATTCCCCCAATAGGGTTAGGATTGTGACCCCCTCCCCTTGGGAGGAGGCACAAAGAGGGTGTACCCACCCTCAGGGCTAGTAGCCATTGGCTACTAACCCCCCAGACCTAAACACGCCCTTAAATTTAGTATTTAAGGGCTACCCTGAACCCTAGAAAACTAGATTCCTGCAACTACAAGAAGAAGGACTGCCTAGCTGAAAACCCCTGCAGAGGAAGACCAGAAGACGACAACTGCCTTGGCCCCAGAGACTCTCCGGCCTGTCTCCTGCCTTCCAAAGATCCTGCTCCAGCGACGCCTTCCAAAGGGACCAGCGACCTCGACATCCTCTGAGGACTGCCCCTGCTTCGAAAAGACAAGAAACTCCCGAGGACAGCGGACCTGCTCCAAGAAAGGCTGCAACTTTGTTTCCAGCAGCCTTGAAAGAACCCTGCAAGCTCCCCGCAAGAAGCGTGAGACTTGCAACACTGCACCCGGCGACCCCGACTCGGCTGGTGGAGATCCAACACCTCAGGAGGGACCCCAGGACTACTCTGATACTGTGAGTACCAAAGCCTGTCCCCCCTGAGCCCCCACAGCGCCGCCTGCAGAGGGAATCCCGAGGCTTCCCCTGACCGCGACTCTTTGAATCCTAAGTCCCGACGCCTGGGAGAGACCCTGCACCCGCAGCCCCCAGGACCTGAAGGACCGGACTTTCACTGGAGAAGTGACCCCCAGGAGTCCCTCTCCCTTGCCCAAGTGGAGGTTTCCCCGAGGAATCCCCCCCTTGCCTGCCTGCAGCGCTGAAGAGATCCCGAGATCTCTCATAGACTAACATTGCGAACCCAACGCTTGTTTCTACACTGCACCCGGCCGCCCCCGCGCTGCTGAGGGTGAAATTTCTGTGTGGGCTTGTGTCCCCCCCGGTGCCCTACAAAACCCCCCTGGTCTGCCCTCCGAAGACGCGGGTACTTACCTGCAAGCAGACCGGAACCGGGGCACCCCCTTCTCTCCATTCTAGCCTATGTGTTTTGGGCACCACTTTGAACTCTGCACCTGACCGGCCCTGAGCTGCTGGTGTGGTGACTTTGGGGTTGCTCTGAACCCCCAACGGTGGGCTACCTTGGACCAAGAACTGAACCCTGTAAGTATCTTACTTACCTGGTAAAACTAACAAATACTTACCTCCCCTAGGAACTGTGAAAATTGCACTAAGTGTCCACTCTTAAAACAGCTATTTGTCAATAACTTGTAAAGTATACATGCAATTTTTATGCTTTAAAGTTCCTAAAGTACTTACCTGCAATACCTTTTCGAATGAGATATTACATGTAGAATTTGAACCTGTGGTTCTTAAAATAAACTAAGAAAAGATATTTTTCTATACAAAACCTATTGGCTGGATTTGTCTCCGAGTGTGTGTACCTCATTTATTGTCTATGTGTATGTACAACAAATGCTTAACACTACTCCTTGGATAAGCCTACTGCTCGACCACACTACCACAAAATAGAGCATTAGTATTATCTATTTTTACCACTATTTTACCTCTAAGGGGAACCCTTGGACTCTGTGCATGCTATTCCTTACTTTGAAATAGCACATACAGAGCCAACTTCCTACACCCCCCCCCCCCCAAACGAAAGAGGATGAGACTAACCTTTCCCAAGAGAGTCTTCATTTTCTAAGTGGAAGAACCTGGAAAGGCCATCTGCATTGGCATGGGCAGTCCCAGGTCTGTGTTCCACTATAAAGTCCATTCCCTGTAGGGAGATGGACCACCGCAACAGTTTTGGATTTTCACCTTTCATTTGTATCAGCCATCTGAGAGGTCTGTGGTCAGTCTGAACTAGGAAGTGAGTACCAAAGAGGTATGTTCTCAGCTTCTTCAGGGACCAAACCACAGCAAAGGCCTCCCTCTCAATGGCACTCCAACGCTGCTCCCTGGGGAGTAACCTCCTGCTAATGAAAGCAACAGGCTGGTCAAGGCCATCATCATTTGTTTGGGACAAAACTGCCCCTATCCCATGTTCAGAGGCATCTGTTTGCACAATGAACTGCTTGGAGTAATCTGGAGCTTTTAGAACTGGTGCTGTGCACATAGCTTGTTTCAGGGTGTCAAAGGCCTGTTGGCATTCTACAGTCCAGTTTACTTTCTTGGGCATTTTCTTGGAGGTGAGTTCTGTGAGGGCTGTCACAATGGATCCATATCCCTTCACAAACCTCCTGTAGTACCCAGTCAAGCCAAGGAATGCCCTGACTTGAGTCTGGGTTTTTGGAGCTGCCCAGTCCAGAATAGTCTGGATCTTAGGCTGGAGTGGCTGAACTTGGCCTCCACCTACAAGGTGTCCCAAGTAAACCACAGTTCCCTGCCCTATCTGGCATTTGGATGCCTTGATAGAGAGGCCTGCAGATTGCAGAGCCTTCAAAACCTTCTTCAGGTGGACCAGGTGATCCTGCCAGGTGGAGCTGAAGACAGCAATATCATCAAGATAAGCTGCGCTAAAGGATTCCAGCCCAGCAAGGACTTGATTCACCAACCTTTGGAAGGTGGCAGGGGCATTCTTTAAACCAAAGGGCATAACAGTGAACTGATAATGCCCATCAGGTGTGGAGAATGCTGTCTTTTCTTTTGCTCCAGGGGCCATTTTGATTTGCCAGTACCCTGCTGTTAAGTCAAAGGTACTTAAGAATTTGGCAGCCCCTAATTTGTCTATTAGCTCATCAGCTCTAGGAATGGGATGAGCATCTGTCTTTGTGACAGAGTTGAGACCTCTGTAGTCCACACAAAACCTCATCTCTCTCTTTCCTTCTTTGGTGTGAGGTTTGGGGACTAAGACCACTGGGCTAGCCCAGGGGCTGTCAGAGTACTCAATTACTCCCAATTCCAGCATCTTGTGGACTTCCACCTTGATGCTTTCCTTAACTTGGTCAGACTGTCTAAATATTTTGTTTTTGACAGGCATGCTGTCTCCTGTGTCCACATCATGGGTACACAGGTGTGTCTGACCAGGGGTTAGGGAAAATAGTTCAGCAAACTGCTGCAGGACCTTCCTGCAGTCAGACTGCTGTTGGCTAGAGAGGGTGTCTGAGTAGATCACTCCATCTACTGAGCCATCTTTAGGGTCTGATGAGAGGAGATCAGGGAGAGGTTCACTCTCAGCTTCCTGGTCCTCATCTGTTACCATCAACAGATTTACATCAGCCCTGTCATGGAAGAGCTTGAGGCGGTTCACATGGATCACCCTCTTGGGGCTCCTGCTTGTGCCCAGGTCTACCAGGTAGGTGACCTGACTCTTCCTTTCAAGTACTGGGTAAGGGCCACTCCATTTGTCCTGGAGTGCCCTGGGAGCCACAGGCTCCAGAACCCAGACTTTCTGCCCTGGTTGAAATTCAACCAGTGCAGCCTTTTGGTCATACCACAACTTCTGGAGTTGTTGGCTGGCCTCAAGGTTTTTACTTGCCTTTTCCATGTACTCTGCCATCCTTGAGCGAAGGCCAAGTACATAGTCCACTATGTCTTGTTTAGGCTCATGAAGAGGTCTCTCCCAGCCTTCTTTAACAAGAGCAAGTGGTCCCCTTACAGGGTGGCCAAACAGAAGTTCAAAGGGTGAGAATCCTACTCCCTTCTGAGGCACCTCTCTGTAAGCGAAAAGCAGACATGGCAGGAGGACATCCCATCTCCTTTTGAGTTTTTCTGGGAGCCCCATGATCATGCCCTTTAATGTCTTGTTGAATCTCTCAACAAGGCCATTAGTTTGTGGATGATATGGTGTAGTGAATTTGTAAGTCACTCCACACTCATTCCACATGTGTTTTAGGTATGCTGACATGAAGTTGGTACCTCTGTCAGACACCACCTCCTTAGGGAAACCCACTCTGGTAAAGATACCAATGAGGGCCTTGGCTACTGCAGGGGTAGTAGTCGACCTAAGGGGAATAGCTTCAGGATACCTAGTAGCATGATCCACTACTACTAGGATGTACATATTTCCTGAGGCTGTGGGAGGTTCTAGTGGACCAACTATGTCCACACCCAC
This sequence comes from Pleurodeles waltl, assembly GCF_031143425.1. Lineage (NCBI taxonomy): Eukaryota > Metazoa > Chordata > Amphibia > Caudata > Salamandridae > Pleurodeles > Pleurodeles waltl. The sequence continues at coordinate 568,417,175 of NC_090439.1, forward strand.
TCTTTCAAAGGGGACACCCACCACTGGAAGTGGAATGAGGGGGGCCTTTGGATGCCCACCTGTCTTACCACTGGCTTGACAGGTGGGGCAGGAGAGGCAAAACTCCTTAACCTTTTGGGACATATTGGGCCAGTAGAAGTGGTTGACTAACCTCTCCCACGTCTTGGTTTGTCCCAAATGCCCAGCAAGGGGAATATCATGGGCTAAGGTCAGAATAAACTCTCTGAAACCCTGAGGCACTACCACTCTCCTAGTGGCACCAGGTTTGGGATCTCTTGCCTCAGTGTACAGGAGTCCATCTTCCCAATAGACCCTATGTGTTCCATTTTTCTTGCCTTTGGACTCTTCAGCAGCTTGCTGCCTAAGGCCTTCAAGAGAGGGACAGGTTTCTTGTCCCTTACACAACTCTTCCCTTGAGGGTCCCCCTGGGCCCAAGAGCTCAACCTGATAAGGTTCCAGCTCCATAGGCTCAGTTCCCTCAGAGGGCAGAACTTCTTCCTGAGAAGAGAGGTTCTCTTTTTGGTGTTGTGTTGCAGCTGGTTTCCCAGCTGACTTTCCTTTTCTCTTGGTAGGCTTGGCCATTTTTCCAGACTCCAGCTCTACTTTTTCACCCTGTGCCTTGCACTGTGCCCTAGTCTTGACACACACCAGTTCAGGGATACACAGCATGGCTGCATGGGTTTTCAGTTCTACCTCAGCCCATGCTGAGGACTCCAGGTCATTTCCAAGCAAACAGTCTACTGGGATATTTGAGGAGACCACCACCTGTTTCAGGCCATTGACCCCTCCCCACTCTAAAGTTACCATTGCCATGGGATGTACTTTAGTCTGATTGTCAGCATTGGTGACTGGATAGGTTTGTCCAGTCAGGTATTGGCCAGGGGAAACCAGTTTCTCTGTCACCATAGTGACACTGGCACCTGTATCCCTCATGCCCTCTACACTTGTCCCATTAATTAAGAGCTGCTGCCTGTATTTTTGCATGTTAGGGGGCCAGGCAGCCAGTGTGGCTAAATCCACCCCACCCTCAGAGACTAATGTAGCTTCAGTGTGACACCTGATTTGCTCTGGGCACACTGTTGATCCCACTTGGAGACTGGCCATTCCAGTTTTAGCTGGATGGGAGTTAGAAGTGGTATCTTTCTTGGGACAGGCCTTGTCTCCAGTTTGGTGTCCAGACTGACTACAGTTTCGACACCAGGCCTTTTTGGGATCAAAGTTTTTACCCTTGTACCCAGGATTGTTTTGTGAAGAGGCTCTGGGCCCACCCTCCTGTGCAGATTTTTGGGGGCCTGTAGAAGACTCTTTACTATTTTTATTTTTGGCTGTCTCACCACCTTTCCCCCGGGGAGGTTTTGTGACCCCTTTCTTTTGGTCACCCCCTGTGGAAGTTTTGGACACCCTAGTCTTGACCCAATGGTCCGCCTTCTTTCCCAGTTCTTGGGGAGAAATTGGTCCTAGGTCCACCAGATGCTGATGCAGTTTGTCATTGAAACAATTACTTAACAGGTGTTCTTTCACAAATAAATTGTACAGCCCATCATAATTACTTACACCACTGCCTTCAATCCAACCATCTAGTGTTTTTACTGAGTAGTCTACAAAGTCAACCCAGGTCTGGCTCGAGGATTTTTGAGCCCCCCTGAATCTAATCCTATACTCCTCAGTGGAGAATCCAAAGCCCTCAATCAGGGTACCCTTCATGAGGTCATAAGATTCTGCATCTTTTCCAGAGAGTGTGAGGAGTCTATCCCTACACTTTCCTGTGAACATTTCCCAAAGGAGAGCACCCCAGTGAGATTTGTTCACTTTTCTGGTTACACAAGCCCTCTCAAAAGCTGTGAACCATTTGGTGATGTCATCACCATCTTCATATTTAGTTACAATCCCTTTAGGGATTTTCAACATGTCAGGAGAATCTCTGACCCTATTTATGTTGCTGCCACCATTGATGGGTCCTAGGCCCATCTCTTGCCTTTCCCTTTCTATGGCTAGGATCTGTCTTTCCAAAGCCAATCTTTTGGCCATCCTGGCTAACTGGATGTCCTCTTCACTGGAGTTATCCTCAGTGATTTCAGAGTTGTTGGCTCCTCCTGTGAGGGAACCAGCATCTCTGACTATTATTTGTGGAGTCAGGGCTTGAGAGGCCCTGTTCTCCCTAAATAGGACTGGTAGGGGGGAATTTTCCTCCAAGTCACTATCTTCATCCTCTGTGTTGCCATCCTCAGAGGGGTTGGCCTTTTCAAACTCTGCCAACAGCTCCTGGAGCTGTAGTTTGGAAGGTCTGGGGCCCATTACTATTTTCTTTATTTTACAGAGTGACCTTAGCTCCCTCATCTTAAGATGGAGGTAAGGTGTGGTGTCGAGTTCCACCACATTCATCTCTGCACTAGACATTATGCTTCTAAAAGTTGGAATACTTTTTAAGAATCTAAAACTAGTTCTCGGTTCTAATTCAAACTTTTACCAAACTTTTAAACTCTAAAAGAAATGCTAACAGGGAAGGCCCTAGCAGGACTTTTAAGAATTTAGAAAACTTTTCAAATTGCAAAAATCAATTTCTAATGACAATTTTGGAATTTGTCGTGTGATCAGGTATTGGCTGAGTAGTCCAGCAAATGCAAAGTCTTGTACCCCACCGCTGATCCACCAATGTAGGAAGTTGGCTCTGTATGTGCTATTTCAAAGTAAGGAATAGCATGCACAGAGTCCAAGGGTTCCCCTTAGAGGTAAAATAGTGGTAAAAAGAGATAATACTAATGCTCTATTTTGTGGTAGTGTGGTCGAGCAGTAGGCTTATCCAAGGAGTAGTGTTAAGCATTTGTTGTACATACACATAGACAATAAATGAGGTACACACACTCAGACAAATCCAGCCAATAGGTTTTGTTATAGAAAAATATCTTTTCTTAGTTTATTTTAAGAACCACAGGTTCAAATTTAACATGTAATATCTTGTTTGAAAGGTATTGCAGGTAAGTACATTAGGAACTTTGAATCATTTCAATTGCATGTATACTTTTCAAGTTATTCACAAATAGCTACTTTAAAAGTGGACACTTAGTGCAATTTTCACAGTTCCTGGGGGAGGTAAGTTTTTGTTAGTTTTACCAGGTAAGTAAGACACTTACAGGGTTCAGTTCTTGGTCCAAGGTAGCCCACCGTTGGGCGTTCAGAGCAACCCCAAAGTTACCACACCAGCAGCTCAGGGCCGGTCAGGTGCAGAGTTCAAAGTGGTGCCCAAAACGCATAGGCTTCAATGGAGAGAAGGGGGTGCCCCGGTTCCAGTCTGCCAGCAGGTAAGTACCCGCGTCTTCGGAGGGCAGACCAGGGGGGTTTTGTAGGGCACCGGGGGGGACACAAGCCCACACAGAAATTTCACCCTCAGCGGCGCGGGGGCGGCCGGGTGCAGTGTTAGAACAAGCGTCAGGTTTGCAATGGAAGTCAATGAGAGATCATGGGATCTCTTCAGCGCTGCAGGCAGGCAAGGGGGGGCTTCCTCGGGGAAACCTCCACTTGGGCAAAGGAGAGGGACTCCTGGGGGTCACTTCTGCAGTGAAAGTCCGGTCCTTCAGGTCCTGGGGGCTGCGGGTGCAGGGTCTTTTCCAGGCGTCGGGACTTAGGTTTCAGAGAGTCGCGGTCAGGGGAAGCCTCGGGATTCCCTCTGCAGGCGGCGCTGTGGGGGCTCAGGGGGGACAGGTTTTGGTACTCACAGTCGTAGAGTAGTCCGGGGGTCCTCCCTGAGGTGTTGGTTCTCCACCTGCCGAGTCGGGGTCGCCGGGTGCAGTGTTGCAAGTCTCACGCTTCTTGCGGGGAGATTGCAGGGTTCTTTAAAGCTGCTCCTTTGGATAAAGTTGCAGTCTTTTTGGAGCAGGTCCGCTGTCCTCGGGAGTTTCTTGTCGTCGTCGAAGCAGGGCAGTCCTCAGAGGATTCAGAGGTCGCTGGTCCCTTTGGAAGGCGTCGCTGGAGCAGAGTTCTTTGGAAGGCAGGAGACAGGCCAGTGAGTTTCTGGAGCCAAGGCAGTTGTTGTCTGCTGGTCTTCCTCTGCAGGGGTTTTCAGCTAGGCAGTCCTTCTTCTTGTTGTTGCAGGAATCTAATTTCTAGGTTCAGGGAGAGCCCTTAAATACTAAATTTAAGGGCGTGTTTAGGTCTGGGGGGTTAGTAGCCAATGGCTACTAGCCCTGAGGGTGAGTACACCCTCTTTGTGCCTCCTCCCAAGGGGAGGGGGTCACATCCCTAATCCTATTGGGGGAATCCTCCATCTGCAAGATGGAGGATTTCTAAAAGTCAGAGTCACCTCAGCTCAGGACACCTTAGGGGCTGTCCTGACTGGCCAGTGACTCCTCCTTGTTATTCTCATTATTTCCTCCGGCCTTGCCGCCAAAAGTGGGGGCCGGGGCCGGAGGGGGCGGGCAACTCCACTAGCTGGAGTGTCCTGCGGTGCTGTGACAAAGGGGTGAGCCTTTGAGGCTCACCGCCAGGTGTTACAGCTCCTGCCTGGGGGAGGTGTTAGCATCTCCACCCAGTGCAGGCTTTGTTACTGGCCTCAGAGTGACAAAGGCACTCTCCCCATGGGGCCAGCAACATGTCTCTAGTGTGGCAGGCTGCTGGGACCAGTCAGCCTACACAGATAGTCGGTTAAGTTTCAGGGGGCACCTCTAAGGTGCCCTCTGTGGTGTATTTTACAATAAAATGTACACTGGCATCAGTGTGCATTTATTGTGCTGAGAAGTTTGATACCAAACTTCCCAGTTTTCAGTGTAGCCATTATGGTGCTGTGGAGTTCGTGTAAAACAGACTCCCAGACCATATACTCTTATGGCTACCCTGCACTTACAATGTCTAAGGTTTTGCTTAGACACTGTAGGGGCACAGTGCTCATGCACTGGTACCCTCACCTATGGTATAGTGCACCCTGCCTTAGGGCTGTAAGGCCTGCTAGAGGGGTGTCTTACCTATACTGCATAGGCAGTGAGAGGCTGGCATGGCACCCTGAGGGGAGTGCCATGTCGACTTACTCATTTTGTTCTCACTAGCACACTCAAGCTGGTAAGCAGTGTGTCTGTGCTGGGTGAGGGGTCTCTAGGGTGGCATAATACATGCTGCAGCCCTTAGAGACCTTCCCTGGCATCAGGGCCCTTGGTACCAGAGGTACCAGTTACAAGGGACTTATCTGGATGCCAGGGTGTGCCAATTGTGGAATCAAAAGTACAGGTTAGGGAAAGAACACTGGTGCTGGGGCCTGGTTAGCAGGCCTCAGCACACTTTCAATTCAAAACATAGCATCAGCAAAGGCAAAAAGTCAGGGGGTAACCATGCCAAGGAGGCATTTCCTTACAGTACGGACCACTAATATTTGGTTGGATGCATCAATATGATTTACATATTGTCATTATTTCGATGGCTCCCGACCATGAGATTGTGGTAGATGAAAGTAGTGTTGATGACCTACTTGATAGTACGAAAGGGGTGTTAAGGGAGGAACTTGGGCAACTAAATGGATATGTACATAGAAGAATTGTCAAGCCTGGGGCTGTGCTGGTTAAACACGAACTATGGAAGGACTGTATTGTAGCCAGAGGGTGGTTAAAAACAAGTTGAATGATTTGGTAAATGAGCAAATTACAGAATTTGTGGAAGTTTCAAATTGCCTTTGTAATAACTAAGAAGGCTGATGGCTAGTTGAGATTCTGTGTGGACTTGAGAATTTTGTCACTCATTATTTTTCCTTATTCAAAATTAATTAATTGATCCTATTTGTTGAGTGGTGACATTATTTTCATAATTGGATTTAAAGAGCACACACCATCAGCTTTGTTTACATGATAAATAAGAATCGAACAGCGTTCATTGCTATGATAAGAACATTTCAATTTACACTAATGCAGTTTGAATTGTCATCGCCAGCAGATGTCTTCCAGCAGATGATGTCCGAGGTTTTTAAGGGTTTCTCCAACATCCTCTATTTTCAAGATGATATATTTGTTTTGGGGGCAACAGTGGTAGAGCACAATCAAGTTCTAAAACTGGCCTTGGACAGAGCACTTGAGGCAGGCCTTACTTTATTAAGAATAAATGTGTTTTCTTAGTCAAGGAAATCGCAACAGCAGAGCACATTATTTTGGGTGAGACCTAAAAGATTTTCTCAATGCGATCAGATCATCCCCTTCATCTCAAGACAAAAAACAATTAAGGACCTTTGTGGGTCCTACTGAGTATTATTTGAAATTTGTTGAAAACGTTTTTGTGAAAACTGAAGGTTACAGGGTTATGTTGAGTAAAGGGCACGTGTTCAAGTGGGATAAAGAAAAGCATGTTTATTTTAAGCAAATTAATTATGAAATCTGTTCTGCTAGGATTTTGGTGGAATTCTGAACGAAGTTGCATACTTTATTAACAGTTCTCAGTGAGTGTTCCACTCAGGGTCCATTGCTTTGTGGCTGCCTCAAGGAATGTCCTGCTCAGAAAGGCTCTAATTAATAAATGTACATTCAACTACAACTTGGTTTTGAAGAGTTATGCACTAGAAAAAAGTTACTTGCCTGTAACAATAACCGCGCATTAGGAGACTGTTCTAGGTTCACAAAATCTCATACCGCCTCAGGCTCTGACTTAATTGAAAATCATTGTATAAAGATGGTGTCAAGTGATGTCGCATTGCAGTCTACAGCTTAGCATCATTAGGTATCCTGACTAGATGTTGGTTGATGCACAACATTTGACTCTAGAAGAGCCTTAAGGGATGTTCAAGATAAACATTTTCCTGATTATGCATTGTGATGGTTGTTACGTCTTACATTGACGAGTACTTTTTCTTTCTTTACAACTTTATAATTGGGATAGTAGTCCTGTTTTGGCTACATATATGTGGTACAAGACTTAGGGAATTTCTACCAGGTAGTGTTCATATGATGACAATGTTGGTTTAGCAGAATAAGTGTGCCAGTAGACTGGATCTTGTTGAGTGATCTCCAGCTTTACATCTTTTCCGGCGAGGGGTGTTTGTTAATCACCTGGGTTTCTGTGAGTTCACAGTAAGATTTAAGTTGGTGGCTTTATGGCAAATCCTATTCATAGCTTTTGATGGTGCCTACTAATATTGTATTTGTGAGTTTGTACTTCATGGTGAAAAGTTTTTTTGCATTGAGGAAACTCCTTTGATGGTCAGACCAATTGACTGGCAAGAGGGCCATTAAGTGGATGTGATACTGTGCTGCCCAAAATATTCAGATACTCAAAAAATGACAACCCAGTAGGCCCTTGAAGGCCGGGTATAAACATGAAAAGTAAAGGGTGCCAACAAGAGATTTATTTGATAAAGAAAATATTGCTAAACAAATTTATATGAATTGAAGGATGTTAAAGCATAACATCAAACTAATTTATGGCAGATGTCAAAAGTAAGTATTCAGTCACATACATCAATTAAAACCACAGGTGCATAAACACATTAATCAGTATATTCAACAAATATATGAGAAAATCCAGATTAACATTCAGGGTACATGAACAGAAATCTTCAGCAATACATAGACAAGGCAACAGTCTTATATGGTACTTAGGGTAGTACCAGCCAAAAGTCCATGTAGCAATAACCCACTTAGATACTAATATATCCAAAGTTATTTGAAACAGGAGTGTTCCAGTGTTCATCATGACTGAATACTGAGTTGGGTTGTGCCTTGACGTTTCGGTCCCAAATGCAGAAGTCGATAGGACCATCCGGTCTGACAAATTATCTGGAGATAAATGGACCCCCTAGGGGAATTAAAATAATCACAGATGGTGCAACGTTTCACAATACCTTGGTACGTAGGTGGTTCAAAGAATTCAAAATCCCTCCAGACTCAGTAAGTTAAGCTATTGGCGATCAAGGAGTAAGCCATCACCCAAGTATACCGCGAGCACCTCTACGGTTCAGAAAGCCATACAAAGTTCATGCATCTAAAATGATGGAGACAATTAAGTAAGTAGCAGGCTGAAGAACTAGACCATGGCGCATCAGGCGCTACCTTACACGGGGATCTATACTCAACTGGCGCCCAAAATATTAAGGCAACGACCCCGGTTGCAGGAGTTGTTTAGGAAATAAATTCTAAGTTTCTGCTTTTAGATCATAAAGTTTTTGGAGGGCATAGAGAAGTTTTTTAGCCAGGAGTTAGTGTCGGTAGTGTATTGCAAGTTAGAGATGACAGGACCATTTTGGTTCCTGAAGGACTCCTTAGAACAGTGACATAAGTGATTTTAGAATGTTGATTTTGTGGTCATACGCTGAGGAATAAAGATGTGCAATACCAAACTCTGTGTGTGGCATAATCAAGTACCGGGGCAGGGGAGGATGCTACAACTGGCGATGATATGGGGGATACCTAACCCAAAGAACCGACAGTGCTCTCCCACAGAGTTTGCCATGGTCCAGCAAACTGCTTGTCCGTGCGACATGCACCTCAGTCGAAGTGAACATTAGCGAGTGGTTTATGTGGAGTCATAGCGCCCCTCCAGCCAGGGGCTAGAGGTGCCCAAAGTGAGTCAGTCATGAAAATGAAAAGTAAGCAGAAATACAAGGCTGAAGGACAAAGTGTTGTCTCCAAAGAATAATAAACTGTGCTTCAGATGAGGACTTTAGTTTTCACTTGAAGGTAAGTGTCCCACTGTTAGACAAGTGTGCAGGGGTTGCAGGAAAGAGAACCATTTTGTAACAGCTTGCAAGGCGAAGGAAAAACTAAGAGCATCACTCTGAGAAAACAAAATGGACCCTCAAACGTTCCAGAAGAGGTAGTTCTATTCACGCCCACAAGGCCAAGAGGCAAAATCAACTTAGTCAAATTAACAAGTTGATAGTCGTATAAATCTTCGTCCAAGAGTTCTTCAGTCCCTATCAAGCGACAGTGAAGAGGATAAAAGTGCGATGTCTATGTTCACCTCAGAGAAATGTGTGCATGTCGGACTGGCCACATGCAATGGAGAAGACGAGTCAAAAAGTCGACAAGTCAAATCACTGAAATCCTTCACACATTGTCCTAGAATTACAATAAATGTGAACGGTTGCTCCATACCTTTTATTTTAGACAGTGGTGCATGGATAAAAATTATGCCTGCGGAAAAGCACCACGAACTGACTCCAATGCTCCATCTCACACCGGTGAAGGCTAAAGGGTATACATGGGCTGCGTCAATGCCATTAAAAAGTCAAGGTTCATTCTGAGCAATGATGAAGTACAAAGGCAAAAGTACAAGCACCCATTCACGTGCTTCAAGATACTGCGTCAAATGCCTGTTTACTCATCTTCAGTGCTGCTGCTGAAATGGGACTAATATCTGTAAACTATAACATAAATGCTCATCACAAAACAGTGACTCAAATTCCATTCTTGTTTCATGGATTAGGATCTGTGTTGATAAGCTTCAAGCTAACAAAGCAATTGAAAGAGAACGACATCCGTTCCACACATTGCCGACATGATTGCACAGCTAAATCGAGCCAAAGTCTTCTCTCGTCTTGATCTGAACAAAAGGTTATCATCAGTTGGAAATTGAAAAAAAAATCACAGGTACATTTTTACTTTTTCTACTCACTTTATTTTGTTCAGATATAAAAAAAAATAAGTTTTGGTTGTCATCAGCTGCAGAACTTTTTCATTTGTCTTTCGACGTACAGTAATGGTTTCAGTTACAGTGATGACATATTGGTCTTTGGTGCCACACGGAAAGAACATGACAAATATCTTACTCACTTTTACTGATTACTTGCTGATGCAGGTCTATCTGTGAATGCAGAAAAGTGTGAGTTCCACAAGATAAAAATAAAATTCTTTGGCCATATTTTCTCAGATGGGGGGAATGACTCCAGATCTGGCTAAACTACAGACGTCAGCCACCTGTACCCCAAAAGATGTTACCATGTTACGTTATTTTCCTGACATGGCCAGTTACTGTTCTAGGCACGTAGATGACTGTGCCACAGAAAATGCTCCCTTAAGAGACTTCACAAAACGAAAGGCTTCATTACACTGGTCACATGAGTGTGAACAAAGCTTGAAGAAAATCAAACATGCAATTGAGAATGCAACTGAAATGGCCTACTTTGATCCAAAACTTCATATAGAGGTTGTTGTTGACGTGAGTCTGGTTGTGTTAAATGCAATGCTTGCCCAACACAGTGGACACCCAATGCTCAAAGGCATATTGTGAAATATGCTAGCAAAAGTCTGTCACAGACTCAACATGGTTATTCACATCCTGATAAAGTTTAGCAGTGGTATGGGCTTGTAAACATTTCCACATATTTTTATATGGAAAGCATTTCATTCTTGTCACAGATCATCAAGCATTGCTTACCATCTTTGGCAATACAAAAGCCATGATACCTCGTTGTATTGAACGTTGGGAGGAGTACAGGGATATGACTACATTATTGTGCGCCGTCCAGGGAAAGATCAAAACCCTTCTGACTATTTTTCCACAAGTGCCAGTACAGTGTCCTAGCACCACTTCCAGAGTCGCTGAAGCATACATTATCTTCATTCTAAGGTCCAGTACACCTGACGCTATTTCGTTAAATCAGACCATTACTGCCATAAGCACAGATATTGACATGGTGATACTATACATTATTGCATATAAATCCTGGAAATGGCACACTCAACCTCTTACAAATTACAGTGAATATCAGACATTCAAAAATGTGAAAGGCGAACTGTCCATTACTCAGGGAGGTATTGTCTTACGAGTTTTGAGAATTGTCACACCAGAGAGTCTGCGACAACAGGTAGTTGAGGTGGCACATGAAGGACATCGTGGAATTGTCGCCACTAAACCAGCTCTTCGAGATAGTCTGGTTTCCTCATCTTGACGAAAGAGTTGAAAGGGAATTAGTCATTTGTGCAACTGCTTATCTCCCAAAACAACCCAGCATCTGTTGAACATGTCTGATCTCCCAAAGCATGTGTGGGAGAGAATCACTGTTGACTTCTTTGGACCATTTGACAATGGACATCAGTTGATGGTGGTCATTCTTGAATACTCTCGCTTTTGGTGCAAGACCTCTCATCAATCTCTCCTGAAAAAAGTAATCTAGAGGTTAAATGGCAATTTAGCAATATGGTGCGTTCCTTCAGTTTTAAAGTCTGGAAACGGTCCCCCTTTCAACAGTTGAGACTCTGTAGAACTGTGACGTAAGTGTTCGGGTGTGGTGAATAGAATTCATGGTTTAGAATGTTGAGTTCGCCGTCACACACTGAGGAATAGAGACGTGTAGTACCAAACTCCCCCTTGCGGCAAAATCACTTACAATTACCGGGGCTGGAGAGGACCGTACAGTCTCCAGCATTTCAAAGTTTGTTAATGGAATGAAAGAGTATAGGAGGTCACTTTAAAGTGGTGCTTCCTCCCTTTCTTTACAGTGTACACTACATTCAATTTGCGTAGTCAACTAATGAATTTCAGTATTTTGGAACTGAAACATTATACAGAGGAAGCCATGTCAGATGGTTACCTTTCTGATAAGTAAGCCAACTGAAGGCTAAAGTCTGTGAGTACACACATCATTCTTGCAGTTTGTCCAACTCTATCTCCTGTGATGTAATCTGTTAAGGGGCATAAATTGCTAATTTTCATTTGCAAGCCAATGTGAAGTCTAATTCTACGGAAGAAGGTGTTGTGGTTTCATAAGCATTGTTAGTAGTTTATCCAAAAATATATATTGAAATTGTGATACTTTAATGCATAATGCCACTTAAGTGTCATGGTGATTGTGTAAATGTTTAAACTTTTGTTTTCGTAGGTTGTAAGAAGCGAAAAAAATCCTCGGTCCCAGTACAGTGTTTTTGCGAGACAAAAACGAGAATGGATTATACCACCTGTAAGCCTTAATGAAGAGCAGGACAATTCCAAAAAGAATCCAATTGCAAAGGTAAATAGAATAATGATCTCTGCTGCACCGTTTACTTAGCTTTACGGATTCTAAATCTGTACTGAGTGGAAAAAACAAATGACAAGTGTTGTCTCCAACATATTTGTTGCCACTCTAAACACTTTGACCCAAATATTTGGATATGGAGCATTTAATCGGAAGCAAATGCAGTCTACTGTCCTAAAAATCCCTAATGCTTTGCAAAACTGCAAATGTTTTTTTAAAACTAAATAATTAAGCATCGAATGTTTTCCTTAAAATTGAATTATGTGTGATAATATCTTATTTCTTGTGATAATATATTATTTATTCATCTCAAAAGATTTCTCACACACAAGCTAGGTGATCTTTGAACCGGAACGCCAGCAATGCAAGACCAGTTTGGGTTATCTTAAGCTGGGCACTTAGTGCCCAGATGTGATTTCTTGCTCACTGTGCACTGAAACCGAGCTGCATTTGACTGAAGAGACGTATCTAGGCAGAGACTGTTCTAGTTTGCTTGTGCTCTGGTTTAGAGAGGGCCTGGCTTTGGCAGTTTGGGCTGGACTGTTATTATTGGAGCTGGGCCGGACTGGTATTGTTGGAGCTTGGCCAAGGTTAAATTGCACATAACTAGGTCGAATCTGAGGTGGCCCAGTAGCAAATTAAACAATGGATCGGTTTGCTATCGTGAGCGATTGACATTTGTTAGACTATTTACAAGCTTTGCCCCCAGCACTTTTAGGGCGTTTAAAGCACATTTAGAACAGAAGGTTTTTGCTAGCGCATGAGTGTTTAAAAAGATGTACAAAAACCATTAGTGGATTAATGTCATCTAAACATATTTCATTACAATAGTTATAACGGGATCTCCGAAACACAAACTGAAACCCATGGTCAAACCTGGTTGTACCAACAACAATCGGTGCTCTGAGGATTAATAGGAAAAGGAGTACAGCATGAAGGGGCATATAAACCATGAGCACTCTCTGCGGGCTTTACGATTGGCTGGTTGTAGCAGGTCTTGCATAGCACGAAATAATTTGATTTTCATAAATGACAACTCCAGACATCTCACTTACCAGGTGATGACACAGTGCTGGTTTATTTCAATGTATCAATAATATTTACAATCTTGTCTGTTGTTTACATCTTCTTTGAAAAACCATCAATCTCCGCAACAGTCTACACCGTCCGTTTCCCGATAAAGTCCATCTGCATCTGGGCCTTGTTCATGAGCAGCCAAATCTTCTATGTATATATTTTTAAGAGAAGAGATGTTTGCTTAATCTATCGACATAGTAGCTTCATCATATATTGGAAGGCAGCATTCTCGACCATGTCAGAACTTTAAATTGAAGTCCAATCCACACCCATTTATTTTTTTGTGCCTTTTTAGCAATCTGTGATGAAATAATAATAAAAATATCTGACAGAGACTTCTAGTTGCAGATTCCTTACTGTAGAATTTTCCCCCAGGCGTCAGACTGGATCCAGAGATTTGTTTCTTCGAGCAGTACCCTTGTGCGTCGGCAGGTGGCATCGGTCGACTCCGCAGGCGTCGTGGTCGCCGTGGTGACGTCGGGAGTAGTATATAGATGCCGCCCTCGTGCAGTGACATCAGTTCTTTTCTTTTCGCGCCACGTGCTGATCCGAGAGAGGCCTACCCTCGGCTATTTTTTGGCCGAATTCAACCGTTTTGTTGAACTTTTTTGGTGCGACCTTTGGTGCGACGAGGATGTCCCCGAAGACCGGGTTCAAACCGTGCGAGGACTGCCACTGCATGATGTTGGTGACGGACCCTCATCCTGTCTGCCTGTGGTGCCTCGAGTGCGACCACGACCCGAAGTCGTGCTCCGAGTGCCGGGCCATGCATCCGAAGGCTTTGAGGGAGCGGTCCCTAAAGCTGATGGCGGCCCGGCACTCGACTCTGTGTAGGTCCTGATCTCGCTCGAGAGGAAGGTCTCAAGATTGGTCGCGGAGCCATCACCACTCGTCTTCTTCGAAATCTTCGGGTCAAGTTAAGAAGTCATCGTTGAAGAAGTCCCATCGCTCTCTGACTTCACCCCGTCGCTCGGCCGATGCGATGCGGGACAAGCTTCCACGAACTAGGCCTCTGTCCTCGGAGACTACGTCTGGGTTGACTCCACGCTTCCCCAACCCCCGCCCAACTGAAGGAGTTCTACGAGGCCATGCGCCTCATCTTTGGGGTTGCCGACCCCAATACGGCGCCTTCAGGCCCAAAGGAGCTTGCCTGAGGGGATTTTGGGTTCCGCGCCGGCGGATTCGGCCTTGACCACTGAGGTTGCCTCCGGATCCATGCATGGATCCGCACCGACGCCGGTCGCAGAGTCGAGGCCTTCCCCGGCGCCAGGTCGTTTAGCGACGCTCCTGACGTCTGTAGTGCCCACTATCGACGTAGACCCGATTCTCATTCCCGACGGCTCAGAGTCGGAGCGGCAGCCGGCATCGCCTTCGGTGGGCCCCATTCGCCGGAGGTCGGATTCTGACCCATTTTCCTATGGGTACGAATACGGGGAGGAATTGGAGGGGGTCCCTGGACCCTTATGAATACCAGGAAGACCCTACTATAGACTGGGCACAAGACTTGGGTGAAGCCAGTGGTCTTGATACTTCTCCTGACGCTGGCATGCTGTCTCCTCCTACCGTGGCTACGGCGGAGGGAGCTACCTATTGTATGGAGGTTAGTAGGGCGGCTGAGGTCCTTGGCCTTGAGCTACCTACTGTCGAATTCAGGTCTGACCTCCTGACGGAGGTGCTTCAGCCTGGGGCTTCTACGTCTGAACCCCTTCTCCCATTTAATGAAGCCCTCACTGACGTCCTTTTGGGTACATGGTCCAAACCCAACACAGGGGCTCCTGTGAACAGGACTATTGCTCGCTGCCATCACCCTGCGCCGAACGACCTGAAGTTCCTGTCCCAACATCCTACGCCTGAGAGTCTTGTTATCCAGGTGTCCTCTTCTTCTGGCGTGTTCCCTTCCGCACCCCCGGATAGGGAATCCAAAAGGCTGGAACAATTTGGTAAGAAGTTATTTTCTTCCTCCAGCCTCACGCTGCGGTCTGTGAACGCCGCATGCCTTTTGGGCCGTTATTCCCACTCACTGTGGGATACGGTTGCTCAGGTCCTGCCACAGATACCGGAGGAGGCCCGTGCTATTGTCTCCCAAGCAGTCAAAGATGGGAGAGACGCGGCAAAGTTCACAATCTGTTGTGGGCTGGATACGACCGACTCTCTGGGCAGATCGGTTGCAATGACAGTGGCCTTACGGTGCCATGCCTGGTTACGTACTTCTGGCTTCTCGGGGGATGTCCAACAGTCACTCATGGACATGCCCCTTGATGGCACCCGTCTCTTCGGAGACAAAGCAGACTTGGCCTTGCAGAGGTTCAAGGAGTCCCGGGCTACGGCTCGGTCCCTTGGCCTTTTGGCCGTCACACGCCCCCCCACAGTACGCTTTTCGTCCCTTTCGTGGCCACAGAAGGGGCGCCCTGTCGCGACCTCACCCAGCCACCGGGCCATGCACGCTGGCCAGCCTATATATGGCCGAGGACGCGGAATCCCACGTGGCTGTGGGACAGGGAACCAGAGGTCTGTGCAGGCCACCTCTGCTCCCGCAGCAGCCTCCAAACCTTCCTAGTCCGTCCCCAGAATCCGCCATCACCTGCCCCACTGGGAACAAATAACCACGGACGGGTGGGTTTTGCAAATAATTCGGAAGGGCTACTCCCTCCCCTTTGAATCTGCACCACCACACATGCCCCCCTCCTTCCATCCCCTTACGGAGGATCATTTGGTGCCTCTCCGCCAGGAAGTCGCAGCTCTCTTGGCCAAGGGAGCTATAGAAAGTGTCCCTGTGCCAGAAGTAGGTTATGGTTGTTATTCCTACTACTTTCTGATACCAAAGAAGGACAAAGGCTTGCACCCTATCCTAGATCTTCGGGACCTGAACTACTTTCTCAAGAAAGAGAGGTTCAAAATGCTCACCCTGGCTCAGGTTCTGTCTGCCTTGGACCCAGGAGACTGGATGGTAGCGTTGGACTTGCAGGATGCTTATTTCCACATCCCCATTCTGTCTGCCCACAGACGTTACCTACGATTCGTGGTAGGTCACAAGCACTTTCAATTTACCGTGCTTCCTTTCGGCCTTACCAGTGCCCCTCGGGTGTTCACGAAAGTGATGGCGGTGGTTGCTGCTCATCTGTGCAGGTTAGGGGTCTCAGTCTTCCCCTATCTAGACGACTGGCTGTTGAAGGCACCTTTGCCCCAGGCAATGGTCTCACACCTCCAGACTATGCCATACCTCCTGCACCAGCTGGGGTTCACTATCAACGTGCCGAAGTCACACCTAACTCCCTCTCAGATGCTCCCTTTCATCGGAGCAGTTCTGGACACAGTGCAGTTTCGGGCTTATCCTCCCCAAAAGCGAGTCCAAGACATTCAGGCGATGATTCTGATCTTTTAGCCTTGGTCTTGGGTTTCGGTGAGACAGACTGAGGCCTCCTGCATCCTGCTAGTAACACATGCCAGGTGGCATATGCGGGCTCTGCAGTGGGACTTGAAGTTCCAGTGGGCGCAGCATCAGGGGAATCTCGCCGACATGGTCCAGATCTCGGAGGGGACTGCGAAAGACCTGCAGTGATGGCTTTCGAATCCCAATTGGGTGACTGGCAGAGCCCTCTCCCTTCCCCACCCAGATCTCTCTATAGTGACAGATGCGTCGCTTCTGGGTTGGGGCGGCCACATGGGAGAGGTGGAGATCAGAGGTCTCTGGTCTCCGGCGGAGTCGGGACTCCACATAAATTTGCTGGAGCTCAGAGCGAGCAGACTTGCGTTGAAAGCATTCCTTCCCTGTCTCACAGGGAAAGTAGTGCAGGTGTTCACAGACAACACTACCGCCATGTAGTACTCCAACAAACAAGACGGGGTAGGGTCCTGGACCCTTTGTTAGGAGGCCCTACGCCTCTGGACATGGCTGGAACATCACGGCATTACCCTGATGGTTCAACATCTGGCGGGCTCTCAACGCCAGAGCAGACAAACACAGCCGCCGACGTACTGTCGATCACAAATGGAGTCCGGAGGTGGGGCAAGGTCTCTTTCTCAAGTGGGGAGAGCCTTGGTTAGATCTGTTCGCCTCCGCAGAGAACACGCAATGTCAGCTATTTTGCGCGTTGGAGTTTTCCAAGGCGGCAGTCGCTTGGAGACGCTTTTAGTCTCGAGTGGAACTTCGGCCACCTTTACGCGATCAGGCAGAAGTTATCTTGGTGGCTCCAGACTGGGCTTAAAGTGTGGTATCCAGAGCTATTGAGCATGTCCATTGATCCTCCACTCAGACTGCCTCTTCGGGCGGATCTTCTGTCGCAGCAGCAAGGGACTGTCCTCCACCCGAACCTGTCCAACCTCCGCCTTCATGTGTGGAGATTGAGGGGCAACAGTTGACGGCATTTGCCCTTCCACCCGAAGTCTGCAATGTTATGTTGGCAGCCAGGCGTCCATCGACTAAAACTGTATACGCCTGTTGTTGGAATAAATTTGTAGCATGGTGCACCAACAAATCTGTTGACCCCCTATCTGCCCCTCTTTCAGAGGTTCTCTCTTCATTCTTTCCTTAGCCCAGCAGGGCTCTGCATTGGGCACCCTTAAGGGATATCTGTCTGCCATTTCCGCCTTTCTTAGGCTTCCTGATCAGCCCTCACTCTTTAAATCTCCTCTTGTGAGTAGGTTCTTAAAGGGGCTCACCCACTTATTTCCTCCCACTCCCTTCATCATGCCCCAGTGGGATCTTAATCTTGTGCTTACTTACTTGATGTGTACTCCCTTTGAGCCTATGCATAATTGTCCCTTACGGCTCCTCACATTCAGAACTGTCTTTCTCATCGTCATCACCTCTGCTCGCAGGGTGAGTGAGCTTCAGGCCCTTTCTTCAAAGCCTCCGTACTTGTCCGTGCACCCCGACAAAGTGGTGTTACGCACTAGGGCTTCCTTCCTTCCTAAGATGGTTACAACGTTTCATGTAGGCCAGTCCATCACTTTGCCTACCTTCTACGCAACCCCACATTCTTCCCATAAGGAGGAGAGACTCCACCGTCTGGACCCAAAAAGAGCGTTGGCGTTCTATCTCAATCGTACTAAAGACTTCCGGGTGGCTATGTAGGTGAGAAGAAAGGGAAGGCGGTGCCGAAACGTACCATCTCTCGATGGGTGCTTCTTTGCATCAAAATGTGCTACGCTTTGGCGAAAAAGCAATCTCCTGGCGGCTTGCGGGCTCATTCTACCAGGGCCACTGCTGCATCCACTGCATTAGCACGCAGAGTTCCTGTCCTGGATATCTGTCAGGCAGCTATGTGGGCGTCTCTGCACATGTTTGCTAAGCATTACTGCCTGGACCGTCCGGTCCGTTGGGACTTCTACTTTGGTCGTTCGGTCCTGCAGGACTTTCTAGTATGATCTTAGTTAGCAGCCCACCACTGAGGATGGCATTGCTTGGGTATCTATTCTAAGGTAAGGAATCTGCAACTAGAAGTCTCTATCAGATATGCAAGTTACCTTCGGTAACAAAATATCTGGTAGAGACATATTCTAGATGCAGATTCCTTACGGCCCACCCATCCTTCCCGCTTGCGAACTGATTTCTAGGGACAGGGATTCTCCCCTTTCAGGTCCTTAGCTCTGGTGCCCCAATAACAGTGTTCTTAGCGTCTCTGCGCTCTGGTGTGGAAAGTCGTTAAAAGAAACTGACGTCACTGCGCGAGGGCGGCGTCTATGTACTACTCCCGACATCATCACGGCGACCACGACGCCTGCGGAGTCGACCAATGCCACCTACCGACGCGCCAGGGTATTGCTTGAAGAAAAAATCTCCGGATTCAGTCTGACGCCTGGGGGAAAATTCTAAGGTAAGGAATCTGCAACTAGAATATGTCTCTACCAGATATTTTGTTACCGAAGGTAAGTAACTTGTACATTAGTAATGCTTGTATACAAAAGGAGACCATGGTTTATCTACAACCAAAGACCAATGTTAATAGCCATTAAACACATTTCCGGTTTGATTAGGGGCTTGTAAGTCTATTTTCGATTAGTCAGAAACATGTCTCATACTTTTGACAGTACTTTAGTTCTAAAGCTAAAGAAAGTACACTGTTCACAGAGCAGCTTTCCAACCGAATAAGCCAGTAGGAGAGCTGTTTGAGCATGAAAAGTGCCACAGTGTCACACCTGCAGAGATGCCTGCTCCTGTCAAACATAGTGGGCAGTAAATAATAACTCCTCCTACCCCACCCTCAACCCCGCTGCAGAAAGGAGGAGCCAATGTTTGAACTCCAAATGCAGTTCCTACCTATCTGACAAACATCAACTTTTAATACACTAATGCGACATAATATAAGTATGTTACGTAAAATGAACTGGAAAATACCTACACAGTTTCCCTGCAAAGTGAAATATCTACATAGAGTACTCTGGATCTAGGTTAATGCCAGCCAAGGCCACTGTAAATGAAGAATTAGAAAATTGCTTATATCTTGCTTATACCTTGAAAAATGTGTAAAAACACAGTTATGCTTAGAGGAACAGCTGTAAACAGCAGTCATAGAGATTGTTTTGCATTATAATTTTAAATAGTGTGTGCAGGATGCTTGATTCGTGTAAGTTACTTTGCTGCTGCTGTATTTGGAGCAGGAGTAGAATAATACAGAGGTTTTATTAATCTAAACCTTACTGCTTGAATGAGTACTAAAATACATGCTGTTTGCTATGCTGAGAAATGTGTGGTTAACCCAAAAAATGAAATTCTGTATTGATTTCCGCTATCTCTTGCGCAATAGTATTCTTCCTTAAACGTACTGACTAATTTTCCTTTCTAGATTCAATCTGATCAAACCGTGTACCTGGGTCGAATTACTTATCGAGTCACTGGCAGGGGAGTGACTGAGCCACCTTATGGTCTCTTTATCATCAATGAAAAGACTGGAGAGATAAATGTTACTGGTATTGTTGACAGAGAAGAAATATCAATGTTCTATGTGAGTACAATGTCTGCATGTGCACTGTCTTTTTTTCTTTCCCATTTTATTTGTTTTTAGTATGTTTAAGTATTAAGTAAGGTAGTACAGTACTTTGATGAATTACTGTGAATATACATACCTATCAATTATTTTCTGTTACAAAAATTGTTCCTTGAATGCCTTACATGCATCTTCTGGATTTCCAATGTAGCTTGGAAAAAATGGTCCATGTAATTGATGAAATCTCAGGAAATATCAGACCACTAGATTCTGATGATGTCATAGAAAGGAAGCTGACACACGTTTAAAATGTATTACTCTTAAGGAACAGAATCCATAGGTGGCACCACAAGAAGAGCTAGCAGTGCAGTTAGTTACCAATTTCCGTAATGGCGAGTTCCTTGATGTTGCAAAGCTATCTGATTGTGTCCTACTGAAGTTTCTGCTCTCCTCTTTAAACTGGAGCACTTCTCTGTATTCCCTACCAGCATTTTTTAACAGGAATCCTGTTCCATTTGCAGCATGTTGACGGCTGATTGAAAACAAGAGTGGATGGAGGATTTTGATTCAAAGATAGAACAGTCCAGCAGTAAGCATAATATGACTTAACTGCTTTCCAAGCTGTCAGAATATAGCCCTTTGAAGCTGACCCTGGCACTGCAATGGCGGGTTGGCAAGAAATAATGGTGAATATACTATTAGAAGTAGTCGATGTAGCTTGATTCCTTGCATTCTATCGTCAATGAGACTGAAGATGGGTATCTATTTCAGTCACAATGGAGTCGGAGCCCTTCAAAACATGGTTCAGGGGCTTTCTGCAGCAGTAGAAATCATGCTTTAAGGAGTGAGCACAAAAATGTTTGAGGTAGAAAGGATGTTCGATTTTGGCAGTCTGAACAAATGTATTTACCCCCAAAGAAACCTTTGTCGAGAAACTGATAAAGTCTCTTCTTCTAGTAGAATCTCTATCTGAAATTTTCCTAGTAAAAAAGGGCCTCCTAGTCAGTGAGCCCTTGGGTACACACTCCAGGTCAAAACTGCACACTCCAGGTCAAAACTGCACACTCTAGGTCAAAACGGATGTTGATTTTAAACAAAAGGGACTTGAGCATTATTCTTAAGGTTGGTATGGAGAAAATGATTTACAGTGGGGATTATTTGCATTTAGCCGAATTTTAATCTTGGAGTCCAAATAACTGCAAAGACGTTTTGGGCTGTCCAGCTTTTATGTTGGTAATGCATAGTGCTTAGTGCTCGGTGAAAGCATGTTCTTTACACTAAACAGATGAATGTGTTGGTTATGGTTGTTCTTACATATATGTTTGTGCTAGTGTGGAGTGTCCTGTGTCCCGGCTCCAAGAGTTGGTTGGCTAGAAGTCTATCCAGAGAAGCCCGTTTTATCCAATGTAAATGTTTGGAGTTATGATGAGCGTCTCCTCTCCCCTCATATTTTTTTCATGTTTGCCTCACCCTGCATTCCCTAATGATAAGCACATTCCTGACATCTAACTTTCCATGTTAGGGAAGTGAAAGAAAGACATTTTCAATATTATTAGCAAAAGTTTACTTCTGGAACTACAAAAGTAAAACATGCTCTGCATCATGAGAAAGGAAAAGTAGAAGTGTACAGTGACATACCTTTGAGGCACAAACGTGGAATTCGATCTAAAGTGCACAAAGAGTTTGCTGTGAACCTCAGCACTCTGCAAAACACTGTGTAATGGAGTCTCCAGTAACGAGAAAATGTTCAACAGTTAGAAAGCAACTCAGACCTGGAAGTTCTAGGAGGCTTACCAAAGACCAAAAAAATAAATGAAAAACCAATAACTTAAAAAGGGGTGATGCAGTTGCACATAGAGTAAGGGCAAGAATGCTTACATTTGTAATTCCGTCTCCTGAATTGTTCTTAGTACACAGAAGTGCCTGGAGATCTGCTTTTGCCCTTCACGGAGTTTAAACTCTGACCATAGAGTTTCTTCAGGTGAAGCTTTAGATGCAAGTGGTACACCCATAAGCCATATTTGAGTACAGGGCACTTTGGGTTTTAGTCTTTCAGCCAACCTAAAATCTGGATCTGAGCCTCTCCATCAGGAATAAACTCAAGCTGCTGGCGTCATTTCTGGTAAGATAGTTTTAACTTCACAAAGGAGAGCACTCACAGTTGGCATGTTGAGGTATATCCAAACGGAGCAAGGTTTGTTCCATTGGAATGTCGTCAAGTTGTGGGCCCAGACGTGGCCCGTCCTTTAGGGCAGAAGGGCCTCCCCCCACCACCTTTTGCCCCTCATGAAGAGTGTCTGTCAGGCTGAACAAAGGTCAGCCTGACAGACACTCTTTATTTTCAGCTCAGACAGCCAGGAGTGAGACATACGCAATTTGCGCAGACCCCTGGCTACCTGAGCTGAACTTTGCTGGGCTGAGGAGGTCACAGCTCCTATGGGCGTGACTTCCTCGGCTCAGCAAAGGTGCCTCGAGGAAAGAACACTGGTGGTGGGGACAGGTTAGCAGAATCCTGGCACACTTTCAATCAAAGTTCACATCAATATCAGACACAAATGCGGAGGGTAACCATGTAGTTACTTTCCTACAACCACCATCTCCACCACGTGCACACACATACCCAATAGAATACCGTCTAAGCCTGCTGGTCTAGGATTACGATATAGACAAACAACATTATTGCCATTCTGATACTATTAAGACCAACCCTTGTGATACACCTGCTACTAGTTCAAAGACTACTACTCGATCTTCTTGAGAACAAAGTCACACTACCACCAAAACATCAAATTGAAAACCTACTCGCTGTCACACAATCTGACTTACTCTTCATAACTGAATCATGGTTGGGAATTTACATGGCTCCAGTATTACATAAAGCCATTCGTCCAGGCTATCAAACTGTCACACATAATCACATAGTCAAAAGAGGAGGTGGACTGGCTGTTATATTCAAAGCAACAATATTTCACACCAAAGCTGAGGACATCCCCCAGACAAAGCCCCATCACCAGATGTAACTGATTTCTGTAACTTCCTCCTTCTTTACAGACCACCACCTAGCAATGCAACATTCCCAAACATGTTTCTAGACACAGTTTCACACCTTATGATACTACACTCCAACCTATGCATCCTTGGTGACCTAAGCGTATGGTTTGACAGACACAGTCGGCCCCATCCAAGAACTGTCCTATCTGGCCTAGAGACACAGAACCTACATCAGATTATCCACAAACATCGCTGGGCACATCCCAATTTTCATTTTTGCGAATCCAGACCTAGTAGCCTTTCAAAGGATTACTTCAGTCACATGGTCTGACCATCATCTGATAGCTTTCCAACGCAAAAAGCCACAAATCAGCACATTTAAGGCCACCTTGCATGCAAATGTGTAACAACCAAGGTACAAACACCATTTTGAATCCCTAGAAATGCAACTAACATCCAAAACAGACCTAGAAGCAATAAATTCAGTTAAAAACTATCAGTGGCCCCAGGAAGCTTTTGATATCCTAATACCACTAAAAACAAGAAAACAGGACAAAAAGAGACCCAGCACCTTGGATGAATGTAGGACTAAAAAAAGAAAAAAATACAAATTGCAAAGTTGCGCATGGCACAATATAAATAATCAAGATAAACTTCACATAAACAAACTTTAAAAAAAATCTACAAGTCAGCGATCAAAAAAAGCTAAAAACAAAATCAGAACTGAAATAGCTAAATGTGCAAATAAATGTTGTTTCTAAAAATCTCACAGAATTTCATAAACCTAAATGCACATAAGGAACTCACCCCATTTATCAAGAATTTACTGAAAAACTGGCAAATCATTACACAACCAACACAAACATCCAAAGCCTGATATCCTAACTGCAAAACAGAATAAATGTCATCCATACTTTCCCTTTCTCATCCAAACTATACTTCAAAAAAGCAGGAGTCTCTCAGGGCTCTATCATCTCACCCATGCTTTTCAACAGCTACAGGAAGTCATTACCGGCAATGATCTATGAATTTCAGCTCACATGCTTTAACAAAGCAGATGACACACAAATGCTGTTAAACTGGAAAGCCCCAAAGAAACTGGAAACTCAAAAACTGTTCAGTTGCCTCAGAACTGTCAAACTGTAAATGACATGGAACCATCTCAAATTGAATGCATCCAAAACTGAAATACTCATGTGGTGATTGGAAAAATGATGACCCACTCTGCTCCTGGTTCAATGATTTGGGACCACCTCGTAAAGTATCCCAGTAAGTAGGAACCTTGGAACTAAAATGGACTCCAAGCTATCAATCAAAGGCCAAGTGGGTAAGTTGGCAAGATCAAGCTTTATTACTATGAAAACTCTGCGGCGCATCTTCCTCCACCTAGGATTTCCACACTAGGTCCAAGCCACTATCTCTCTTGTACTGTCCAGACTGGATTACGCCAAAGCCCTCTACCACGGATCCTCTTTATCAAGTATGAAAAGACTACCAAAAATTCAGAACTCTGCTGCCAGACTACTCCTACATGTAAAGCCACAAGCCCACATCTCCTCTGCCTTGAGTGCCCTTTATTGGTTACCAGTTGCCAGATAATCCTTCTTCAAGATGCTTTGTACTACCCACAAAGCAGTACATGGAACAGGACCACTTTTCATCAGGAATAACGTTTCCAAATACATTTAACTCGGGGAAACTCTGCTTCAGATTGGCATCTCCCCTCAAAACCCCAGCATACAAGGGGAAAAAAAACCTTTGGTGGTACATCTTTCTCTGTTCACACAGCCAAACAATGTAATTCACTACCCCCAAACAAGATTCACAGATAACAAATGTTATTTCCTACTGGCGGTCGTCAGCTTTCTAACATGCTCTTTGCAGACGACTTGCTGTTGCTCAGTAATACTAGAATCGGCCTACAGAGACTACTGAAATGTCTAGGGTCATATGCAGGGAGCAACAAACTGGATGTAAATAGTACCAAAACGAAAGTGATAGCCCTTAATCGCCGATGGCATCTTAATGGGTAGATAAAAAACTGATACGTATGTATACCTAGGGGTTAAGATAATGCAAGACACACCTACGCACCCCAAAGAGAGGCGATAAAGGCAAAAGCTCAGGCCCTCAATCATGCCTTTACAACACTAGCAAGGGGGCATAATCTTAAACCGTTGGCATGATTTATGAAGGCTAAATTATTACCAACCCTTTCATATGGCATAGAAATAATATTTGGTGCAGAGGCTGACCTTCTGGACAAACTAATGGTAAGATAATATAAACAAGTCTGGCTGGAATTTTCACTAGTAAGGCAATCGCTCGCCAGGCCTGCAGCATTCATAAAAAGCTACCACAAACTGCGGCAATCCACCAAAGGAATGTGGGCAAGCATAGTATGGACGGAAATCAGTGTTTCGCGCACTAAGGTTACTAACTTGTGCCCTCGCCATGCACAGCTTTTTCTTCAAAAATTTGGCTGCTAATGTTTCATTTATAGTTTTAAGGACGTTATAGACGTTTTCATGATGGCTGTAATATCTGTGGTAATTAACAGTGCATGGCGAGGGAGAGAGTTATAGTTACCTTAGGGTGCGAGGTATAGTTACTTGAAAGAACTCTAAATATAACTGCTGAATTTCTGTGGTTTTGTATGAGTAAATACAAAACCTAACTATAAGGTCCCTGTAACCTTTGTTTTTCTCAGTGAATTTCTAAAGTTTTTTTTAGTTCTATTTCTTAACTATAACATCCCTGTAGCGTTTGTTTATTTCAGTGAATTTCTATGTTTTTTTAACATAAAGTAATTTTCATTACTATATGTTAATCCAATCACCACTGCACACAGCCTCCCGCTGTGCGCAGTGGCGGTTGACCGCAGAGCGCTGCCAACCCCTAAAACAACCCAGCCCCATGCTTCGCACGGCCTTTGACTGTGCATAGCGGGGGTTGGCTGCTGGGCCTGCCTGGCTGCAGGGAGGGGCCAACCACTATAACCACCTATCCCTGAGCTGAACACTGCCTTCGGCTGTGCACAGCAGGGATTGGCTGCAGGGCCTGGCATGCGGACTGTCCCTGCTGCCAACCCCTTTAACAATCCAACGTCTCACGACCCCCCCTCCAGGCTGATCTTGGCCCTGGGCCTGGCCATGTGACCTGGGTGCCACCCACCCCCAACGGCACCCAGTCATAATGTTGAGGCCTGTGGGGGAGGTGGGAGGGGGGGGGTCTTGAAGGCCGCACTGTCCCAGCTGGCTCCCCCTCTCCTGTGGGAGCCAGCATTGATATCACAGCATCTCCCTCTCTTTGAGAGCGAGAGCAGTTGTTTCCTCTGTCTCCCTGCCTGCATCTCCGTGGGCAGGGAGACCTGCAAACCTCTGCTCGCAGCGGGGAGAGCTGTTTGACAGCTCTAACTCTCTGTGAGCAGAGTGTTTACTGTGACTTGGCGGCAGCTGTCTAAGGTGCAGCCAAGCCACAGCACACAGTTTTTGTCCAGGGATTGGGCACCCTGGAACACAGCAGGAGGCTGCCCTGGAGGGTGGGTCGCTCACACATATTTTGAGAAATGCCCTGGGGAGGTGTTGGTTCCTGGGTCTGCGGGGGGGGACCAGGCAGCTCCCCACAGTCTATTGATTTAAAGCCATGAGGAGGTGGTGGTCATTGGGACTGTGCGAGGGCCCCCCATACAATTGTTTGAAGCCCCGGGGCGGTGGTGGAAGCCAGGGCTGTGGTGGTGGTGGTTTGGGGGGGGGGGGGGGTTGAGGGCAGAGGGCCCCCTGCATCAGAAATGTAAACGACCTATAAATTTGCCAATTTAAAAAAGAAAATGCTTTTTCCCCACCACAGCTGAGTGTTTCTACCTCGACCCTTCTCAGTTTTTTCGCTTTTTTTTTTTGTGGACTCAGCTGAAGCAAAGTTCCAAGATGGCTGCCAACACTTCCTGGTTTGGAGTCTTGGCAGCCAATCAGAGCTATGCATTTCCCTGCACGAGCTTGTCTTTCGCAAAGTCGTCATGGCCAGAGAGATGCAAATTTATTTTCCCTTTAACATCTCCAAAACTACTGAACCTATTTACACCAAATAAGCGAAAGCACAATCTGCGTACCGAAAGCTAGCTTTCACCCAAATTTAGTGTAATGCTGTCCAGTGGTTCGAGCTGTAGTAGTGTCTAAGGTCTAAAGGTCCTATGGGAATTAACATGGGAAACACAACTTTTTTGACCCCGCCCCCTTTTCATCACCCCCAACTTTCGTGAAGATTCGTCAAATGGTGCAAAAGATATAGGGACGTCAAAAACGCCTTTTCTATGGAAACATGATATAGATATAGATATAGATATAGATATATATATATATATATATATATATATATATATATATATATCCCCAATTCAGACCCCAAACATCAGAGGCCTCTATGTCCCAACAAAAGCAGGGACAGCAGCATTACTCTAGAGGGTCTTTCAGAGGATCCTATAGAGGATACAGCTTTAGAAGTAGGGGGAGATCTACTGCCACAAGAGGTGCTTCCACCTCATCAAAGCAGTGACTTTCTTTGCATCCCTACACAGCACACATCTCCTGTGGGGAAAGACTGCAACATTTCTACCATCAATGGCACAACATTACATCAGATCAGTGGGTACTATCAATTATCCACAATGATTACTGCCTAGGACTCCTCTCCACCAAATATTCCCCCCTCGCTCACACAGGCTTTCTCCAGAACACCTCATTCTGCTAAAACAAGAGGTAAAATCACTTCTACTCAGAGGTGCGATAGAGGTAGTACATATAATTCAACAAGGGGCGGAGTATATTCTCTATACTTCCTCATACCAAAGAAGGATGGCACTCTCAGACCAATCCTCGATCTCAGACCCCTCAGTCAATACAGTCTCTCAGAGCATTTCCAAATGGTCACTCTTGAGGACGTCATTCCTTTGTTGCAAAAACAAGAGTACATGACAGTATTAGATCTAAAAGATGCTTACTTCCATATTCCCATACATCCAGCACACCACACATACTTAAGGTTTGTGGTAGCAGGCAAGCACTACCAATTCAAAGTACTACCCTTTGGAGTAACAGCACCAAGGGTATTTACTAAATGTCTAGCAGAGGTTGCAGCATACCTCAGAAGACAGCATATACATGTCTTTCCCTACCTAGACGAGTGGCTCAAAAAAGCCAGCACCATTCAAAACTGTCAACAAAACACACAATACACAATCAATACCCTACACAAGTTAGGGTCACAATCATTTACCAGAAATCTCATCTTCAACCAGCACAAATACAGAATTGCTCCCAGATATGGTTGAACACTCAGTCAGCATTAGCTTACCGAGACCCACAAAGAATTCAAGCGTTCCACAGTCTCATATCTAAGCTGCTACAATACAATCAAACTTACACAGTAAGATTTGTTATGAAACTATTGGGAATGATGGTATCGTGCATATCAATAGTACCTAATGCAGTTTAAACATGAGACCCCTACAACAGTGTCTTTCACAACAATGGTCTCATGCACAGGGTCAACTTCACGATCTACTGTTGTTGGACCACCAGACTTACAACTCTCTGCAATGGTGGAATCACACCAACTTATTAAAAGGATGGCCATTTCAGTACCCTGTGCCACAGACCATAATCCCCACAGATGCATCAATGACAGGTTTGGGAGCCCATCTAAACAATCTTACTATACAGAGAGAATGGGACTCAGTCCAGGAGACTTACCACATAAACCACTTCGAATTGCTGACAGTGTTCTTAGCACTCAGAGCATTCCAACCACAGATCACACACAAGACTGTGTTTATAAGGACAGACAACATGATGACAATGTATTATAGGATTTATTATGTGCAGAACGGGGGGGGGCACACTCATCTCAATTGTCCCTTCTAATACAGACAATTTGGAAGTGGGCAATTCACAATCGCATTCACCTATTAGCAGAGTATATCCCAGGGATACACAGCTGACTAGTTGACCTCTTAAGCAGGATGCAGCAAGAAATACACGAAAGGGAGATTCACACACAAGTAATTGAACAGTACTTTCACGTGGGGAACCCCAGACCTAGACCTTTTCGCAACAAGCGAACCCGCAAAATGCCCAAACTTTGCATCCAGGTACCCACACCCTCGATCCAAGGGCTCTAGGGATCAATTGATCAGGGATATTTACTTACGCTTTTCCCCCTTGTCCCACTAATTCTGTTTCTGGTCAACAAGATCCATCACACTTACCTCACTATTGTTGTGTAGCTATTTTAGCCATGTTTTGAGCTTGTTGTTTTAGCTACCTAGGTCTGCAGCTGTGCACTTCTACCCGCCTATATTTTTCAAGCATTGCTTTTATTTTTCTAGCAGTAGCTTTGTTTGCGGTGCTGTCTTATTTTTCTCTATCTTGTTGTTCTTTCGCCTAGGAAAGGATTGTGTTCTTGGTAGGACATATAGTTCACTTTGTGCTTTCTCCAAGGCTACAGTCAGATAGGGTTGCCGACATACGTGGTATGCTGTGTCTCCTTCATTCACAGAAAACAACACACTCCTACGCGGTGACCATGTCTAAGAAACTTCAGCTGTTTTATTATAAAACACCCCTTAGTCCCAAGCACGTTATAGGGAAATTCCAGCCAGTGGACCACAACTGTATGCTGATTGCTGCAAGCTTCACTACAGCTACCTGCTTAGACGACTGAGCCCTGATCCAGATGGGGACTGTGTATTTTTAGACCTCAGGCCTCTTTCCATCAGGTATGAGAGATGATGTTCTCCCAGGGGAAAACCCGAAGGGCAGATTAGGCTTAGTATGCTGTGCTCATACTTAGCGTAGGTGAGGGGCTATAGATCCACCCCCCCCCCCCAGTTTAGACAGTATGGTAGGACTGTTCTTGTGTTTTTACATTTTTAATCACATGCCTGCTCCTATTGTCTTTCACTATCCTTGTTATTGCTATGCACCTGCTCTTATCCAAGGTGCAGATATTTTAATAAATGCTTATTTAAATATATTCTGCCTCTGTTGTCTTTGCCTGAGTGAGATCTTAGGGCCAGATGTATGAAAGGGTTTTACCCATTCTGTGTCAATGGCAAAATGTGTTCATACATATGGCCCCACGTAACTGAGAGAACGGGAAGCGATCTGATGTACCACGATTCCCTGGGGAGTTTATCTTACCATGAGCTTGGTTGCCACAATCATCTCGGTCAGGGATGAGGCACTGCTAGTTGGCCGGAATCCCCGGAGTAGTCCGACAGGTGTCACCAGGTGTGGAATTGTACTTAGTACCCACAACCTGGGCGATGCTACGGCCTAAATCCAGTAGCTTCATTACCCTAACGAGAACCTACACGACACTATGATACTCGTACCTCCCACGTGGGCATGTCAACACTGGTATACAACACAGTTGGATCTATCTGTAGTTCCACATCACAAGCTCCCAAACAGACCAGACTTATTGACTCAAAACAAAGGTCAAATCAGGCATCCCAGTCTGCTCAACCTGGCGATTTGGCTCCTGAGGTCAGAGTTTGGATATCTACAGCTTCCATCAGAGTGTATGGACATTCTAAAGGAAGCATGTGAACCTACAACCAGGCACTGCTATGCATATAAATGGAAATGTTTTGTATATTACTGTCCACCCAAAAACATTTATCCACTTAAAGCATCAGTACAGGTTATTGTATGTTATTTTTCCTTCACTTACAACAAAGCAAACCTTGCATATTCATCTATTAAAATTCATTTAACAGCATTATCAGCCTACCTCCAAAACAGACATCATACTTCTCTGTTTAGAATTCCTGTCATAAAAGCTTTTATGGAATGTCTTTAAAGAGTTATTCCACCTAGAGCTCCACCAACTCCGGCCTGGATTCTTAACATTGTACTCACAAGGCTTATCTTGTGATCCACCATTTGAACCCATGCATTCTTGGACTCTCAATTTCTCTCATGGAAAGTTGCTTTCCTGGTAGCAATTACTTCTTTAAGAAGAGTTCATGAAATTCAAGCATTCACTATAGAAGAACCTTTCTTCCAAATGTAGAAACACAAAATAGTACTTAGAACAAATCCAAAATTCCTACCCAAAGTGGTTCCACCATTTGACATCATTCAGTCAGTAGAATTACCAGTCTTCTTCCCACAGCCAGATTCAGTTGCTGAAAGAGCTCTCCACACTCTTGGTCTTAAGAGTTCTCATGCATTATATAGACGGAACAATTTTTTTTAGAAAAACTAAAAAATCTTTTTGTGGCTTTTCAACAGCCTCATAAAGGAAATCCTATTTCTAAACAAGGATTGGCCAGATGGATAGTAAAGTGTATTCAAACCTGCTATCTTAAAGGTAAAATGCAACTGTTAGTAACTCCTAAAGCACATTCCACTAGAAAACGTAGGAAATATACCAATGGCAGACACATACCAAGCAGCCACACGGTCCACACTGTACACATTTACTAAACATTACTGCGTGGATGTGCTATCTCGCCAACAAGCAAATGTTAGTCAAGCAGTGCTTAAAACATTATTTCAAACTACTCCGACTTCTACAGGCTAACCGCCGCTTATTTTAGGAGGGCACTGCTTTTCAGTCTATGCAAAGCATGTGTATCTGCAGCTACACATACCATCGAACGGAAAATGTCACTTACCCCGTGTACATCTGTTCGTGGCATGTAGTGCTGCAGATTCACATGCTTTGTATAGTCTGCCATCTATTGTTGGCTCGGAGTGCTACAAGTTATTTTTCTTCGAAGAAGCTTTTTCAAGTCACAAGATCGAGTGGTGACTCCTCTCAGTGATAGTGCGCATGGGCTTTGAGTCCTTTGTTAGATTGTTTTCTTTCCGCTGTTGGGTTCGGACGTGTTCCCTCTCGCTCCGGTAGATCTCGGTTCAGTGCTATCTGAACTTCTCTATCTTTTCTTTCAACGTCCGTATCTTTTTTCGAACGAGTTTCTGACTACACTCAATCAGATTGTAGCGTCTGGATCGATTAAACGCATTTTTGGGTGCCCTTCTTGTGCCTTCTGTGGCCTACTGCGTCACAGGCTCATGGATCGGACTCCATTTCGATTCTGCCCTCTGAGCTACGCCAAGTTCGCCTACACTGACCAGCACTCAGTGTGTAACCTCTGCCTCTCTACGGACCACAAAGAAGAGACCTGCGAGGCGTGCCGATCCTTTCGATCCAAGAAGACCTTATGGGATTGAAGAGCAAGATGGCTAGAGATGGCATCGAAGTCGACTGAACAAACGCCCGACATCTTCGGTGAGGGACAGGCACAGACTGCAGTCTCCATCCCAGACTCCAACCGTGACTCAGATGGGGACAGCTAAATTATTTCTGCAGCGCAGTACGTGAGTACACCAGCCCCTTCCCATCAAAAACAGATTAAAAAGTCATAACAGGCCTTTGGTCCACCACTGCTTGCTGGCCATGGTTTTGTCACGTAGGCTCTCATATCTCGCATCCTAATGAGACTACTGGATTTTGGGCAGCAAGATCTTTCGCAGTGTGGGGGACTAAGTCTGACCCACAGTGAAGGACCCTTGTCGCCCCTCAATCCGGGTTTTGCTCCGGCTTACTAGCAGTGCCTCATCTCTTCCAAAGGAAAGAGACAATTGGGCAGCCGAGCGCATGACATCTTAGTACTTCCCAGGGAAGTCGTGGTCACTCAGGTCACAACCGGTTCTCTCATACACAGTACGGTCTCATATAGAAATGACAAAGGCAGTTTGTTTTAAAGATTGGTTTAATAAACGACTGCAAAGCGTGAGCCGCAATAACCAGAACTACACAAGACAGTAGGGTTGAAATAGTTATGAGTAAAGCACAAGAATAAGGCTATCATAGTGCAACTAGATTAGGTTCTCTCTAAGTTATATTCTGAGCACAGCATGTGAAGCTTCAAGCCTGCCTTTCAGGTTCCCCTGGGAGGACATCAACCCTCATACCTGAGCAAAGGCCTGTAATCTGCATCAGCATCTGCAATGGGGCAGTCGGCATCTAGTTGTAGGTTCCTGGTCGGAATCTCCCTCTGACCTGTACTAGGACTAGAAAGTGGTTTTATAACTAACACGCAGATGTTCTAAGAAAATGTCCCTACGTAAGGATGTGTGTTTTCTAAGAATGCTGGAGACTAAACTTCTACCACGTTTACAGGCAATGTACCAGACTGTAGCCTTGACTGAAGCACAGGGTGAGCAAGAATGCATTGTTTGAGAACACAGTGCTGAACTAAGCTAAACAGTGATAGAAAGAAATAAAACAAGACTGTAAAACTGGTTATTGTAAAATAACAGTGCGAGGCTAAATAAAATGTATCCAGGGCAAAGTGCACAGAGGCCTAATATGTTAACCTAACGTGCATGAAGCTATATAAAAAATGGCCACACTACACCCTCCCCTTGTCGGTAGAAAGTGGTTTAAGCCGAAGCTAAAATGCCCTAAGCTAAAATATAATTAAAACCCTATTCAATTTCAACAAGTTAAGAGGACACACAAGCATAATAATTTTTTATTAAAATTTTTTTTTAATGAGCATGTGGCCAAATGCCGAATTCAAAGGATAATGCCAATTTAGAATAAGTCCAAATGAAGCATCGGTCATGGAAAGCAGGAGATTCTCCACTTTGGAAGATGACAAAACCAGAAAATCTATGCCAAAGACTATCAAGGAGCAGGTGTGTTCCAAAGCCCCAGTGTCAACCATGGCGGCATCCCGTGCAGAGCCTATGAACGAGTTAAAATCAACTTCCTCCAGCAAGGGTATCTCGTAATCAGCTTCTCAAAGCAAACGCAACCGGAGCGCACATGTCTGGTAATGGGCCCTCATCCAGAACATCAACAGATCAGCATCAACCACTGGGGGCGTTGCTGTGAGAGACCAAGGTCCAGTGCATGTTCAAAAAAGCACCAAAGGCACCGAAACATGGGCTGCACACAATCCAAAACCGGTCTGAATGACAGAGACCAGTTACACTCCAAATGTTCCAGGAGTGTTGCTCCAAAGTGCTGCATCATGCGTTCACGACACAGCTGCGCTGATGGGAGCGCCCACATTCGTCCTTGTCGCGGCGGGACGGCAATTGCGGAAAAACAACAGTAAAATGGCGGCTAATAAAGCCAAAGTTATCGGAAATCCCCCAAAAATGCTTCTGAAAATTGAATGAATAGCCAAAGGTATTAAACCGAATATGGAAGAGAAGGTGTGAACGAAACCAACACCAATGGCTTTGAAAAAATGTGCTAATCCAGCCGTGCTGGAAGCATTAAATATACGTCCCGCGAGTTCACCAAAGTGGCTCGGAAAGTTTGTATTTAACAGGGACTGTATTTTCGCAGATTACCTTGCCACCTGAAGTGCGTAGGTCTCGCGTGCAGATGTAAGGGCCACATGCTTCTGAAACAATAAAGCCGTCAGTCTACTTAACTTGTCAAAATTCACCTTGGTAGTAGCAATGTGAGGCCAAATATCTGCTACCTCCCTAATTTTAGTGGGGGGAAACAACACGTTCCCGCATGTTCCCGCAGCAAGTAAAGACCTTAGTGACCAAAACAACGTAAACAATTCCGGCCCGCATACCACAACAGTCTTCACTATTGAGGAGGACGTAGCTGCCGTTGTAGGCACCTGGAACATGCATTTAATCAAGGAGACCAGAACTCCCTTCAGATGGCAAGCCAAGTTCGCAACCGAGGCATTACACGCCCCATGCAAGGACAGCTGCTTACAAATCATCGAATGGCTGACTGAAGTCTCGCATTCACTACCGCTAAGAAAGACCTCTTTCATGCCATTGAGGCATTTGTACAAGAAGGGAAGCTCCCACACCTCATGGATATAACTATCTCCCAACTTTTCATAACTGCCTACCGCAACATGTTTCAAACAAGAAGTGAATTGTAATGTAGAAATAGGCAGATTAATAACCCCTTGTATCAACCACTCTGCGGAGGGAATCTCGGCCACGGTAAAAGACAATCATTCTAACTTTTCAATGTTGAGCATGACATAAGTCGCCTCCTTCTTAGCCATTAGTTGTTGTTGCGTCAAATTAAAGTAAAAAAAAGATTTCCCTGGCACTGATGTGCTGCCACGGAACGAGACCCGCCTTCAATGTCTGAAGCGTCCAACCCAACTGCATAATGGACCTGGTCTGACTCTGTCCATGATATAAAGAAGACATATCAGATCGTATAATGCCTATAGCAGAAGAAACAATGTTGTTAATTTTATATATCCGGTCGGGCAAGGTGTGAATTCCATTATCCACAACAGCTAACACTTTTTTCAAATTTTCCTGATCTATTTGCCTTCACCGGGCTGCAGCCTCTTGTTGTGAAAGTTTCCATATTTCATTGTATACTTCATACAAGAAACGCTTCCTACGTGGTGTCTTCGGGCCTGACAAAAAATCTCGTAAGTCAGTGTTATTAGACAGGAGAGTGAGATGTGTCTTGACTGCATCTAGCGAGGATGATTTTAGCCATTGCTGGCACAATATTCCCACACTATATGTTGTAATTATTTCAGCATGTTCAGGTGATATATAGCGAGGGTCTGACCTACTCATTTGGAAACCCCCCCAAGGAGGTGACAAAACGTTGATGACACCCGTTGGTATCTATTGGCCACAATAACCACCCGCCTGGACGTGTCAGTCAAGCATTAAATGTACCATTCTGGACCCATTCAGTAAGCTCATTAAAAGTTGCATTTATGTACTTTTGCCAGTTATCAAATTTTGCAGGGGCAGGGATGCTAGGCATGTTTAATTCTCTGATTCTAGCTAAGCCTAAGCAGCTGGTCTGTTGTACTGTTTCATTTAAAAAAAATAATTTGAACGGGAATGAGACATGCTCTAAACCAACGGTACTCAAAGTACGGCCCGCGGGCCGCCAGCGGCCCCACGGACCTAGCTTGGCGGCCCGCGAGACGCACACCAAACGCCACATCATAATGGCAGCAGTATGTAAACATAGAAGAGGGCCGCGGGAGCATGCTCCCGCGGCCCTCCTCTATGTTTACATACGGCGGCCATTGTTTATGGCGTTGCCCTGACGATCCTGGAAGCCAAAGCCCCATAAAAGTCAGCGCTTGCAGCTAACTTTTATGGGGCTTTGGTCGTCTGCTTCCTGTCACCGGCTCCACGTCTGCTGCCCGCCTGCCTGCCTGCTGTTCCACATTTGTGGCATCTTTACAGTGCTTTGAGTCAGGTAAGGCTCTTTGGTTATTTATTTATTTGTTTTAAATGTAGTGTGTGTTACTGGGGTAGGCGTGAGAGCAGATTGCGCTGTGTGTGTGCGCTGTGTGTGTGTGTTACTGGGGTAGGGGTGAGAGCAGATGGCGCTGTGTGTGTGCGCGCTGTGTGTGTTACTGGGGTAGGGGTGAGAGCAGATGGCGCTGTGTGCAGATGGCGCAGTGTGTGTTACTGGGGTAGGGGTGAGAGCAGATGGCACTGTGTGTGTTACTGGGGTAGGGGTGAGAGCAGATGGCGCTGTGTGTGTTACTGGGGTAGGGGTGGGAGCAGATGGCGCTGTGTGCAGATGGCGCAGTGTGTGTTACTGGGGTAGGGGTGAGAGCAGATGGCGCTGTGTGCAGATGGCGCAGTGTGTGTTACTGGGGTAGGGGTGAGATCAGATGGCGCTGTGTGCAGATGGTGCAGTGTGTGTTACTGGGGTAGGGGTGGGAGCAGATGGCGCTGTGTGCAGATGGCGCAGTGTGTGTTACTGGGGTAGGGGTGAGAGCAGATGGCGCTGTGTGTGTTACTGGGGTAGGGGTGGGAGCAGATGGCGCTGTGTGCAGATGGCGCAGTGTGTGTTACTGGGGTAGGGGTGAGAGCAGATGGCGCTGTGTGCAGATGGCGCAGTGTGTGTTACTGGGGTAGGGGTGAGAGCAGATGGCGCTGTGTGCAGATGGTGCAGTGTGTGTTACTGGGGTAGGGGTGAGAGCAGATGGCGCTGTGTGTGTTACTGAGGTAGGGGTGAGAGCAGATGGCGCTGTGTGCAGATGGCGCTGTGTGTGTTACTGGGGTAGGGGTGGGAGCAGATGGCGCTGTGTGCAGATGGCGCAGTGTGTGTTACTGGGGTAGGGGTGAGAGCAGATGGCGCTGTGTGCAGATGGCGCTGTGTGTGTTACTGGGGTAGGGGTGAGAGCAGATGGCGCTGTGTGCAGATGGCGCTGTGTGTGTTACTGGGGTAGGGGTGGGAGCAGATGGCGCTGTGTGCAGATGGCGCAGTGTGTGTTACTGGGGTAGGGGTGAGAGCAGATGGCGCTGTGTGCGTTACTGGGGTAGGGGTGGGAGCAGATGGCGCTGTGTGCAGATGGCGCAGTGTGTGTTACTGGGGTAGGGGTGAGAGCAGATGGCGCTGTGTGTGTTACTGGGGTAGGGGTGGGAGCAGATGGCGCTGTGTGCAGATGGCGCTGTGTGTGTTACTGGGGTAGGGGTGGAAGCAGATGGCGCTGTGTGCAGATGGCGCAGTGTGTGTTACTGGGGTAGGGGTGAGAGCAGATGGCGCTGTGTGCAGATGGCGCTGTGTGTGTTACTGGGGTAGGGGTGAGAGCAGATGGCGCTGTGTGTGTTACTGGGGTAGGGGTGAGAGCAGATGGCGCTGTGTGTGTGCGCGCTGTGTGTGTTACTGGGGTAGGGGTGAGAGCAGATGGCGCCGTATGTGTGCGCGCTGTGTGTGTTACTGGGGTAGGGGTGAGAGCAGATGGCGCTGTGTGTGTGCGCGCTGTGTGTGTTACTGGGGTAGGGGTGAGAGCAGATGGCGCTGTGTGTGTGCGCTGTGTGTGTGTGTTACTGGGGTGGGGTGAGAGCAGATGGCGCTGTGTGCAGATGGCGCAGTGTGTGTTACTGGGGTAGGGGTGAGAGCAGATGGCACTGTGTGTGTTACTGGGGTAGGGGTGAGAGCAGATGGCGCTGTGTGTGTTACTGGGGTAGGGGTGGGAGCAGATGGCGCTGTGTGCAGATGGCGCAGTGTGTGTTACTGGGGTAGGGGTGAGAGCAGATGGCGCTGTGTGCAGATGGCGCAGTGTGTGTTACTGGGGTAGGGGTGAGAGCAGATGGCGCTGTGTGCAGATGGTGCAGTGTGTGTTACTGGGGTAGGGGTGGGAGCAGATGGCGCTGTGTGCAGATGGCGCAGTGTGTGTTACTGGGGTAGGGGTGAGAGCAGATGGCGCTGTGTGTGTTACTGGGGTAGGGGTGGGAGCAGATGGCGCTGTGTGCAGATGGCGCAGTGTGTGTTACTGGGGTAGGGGTGAGAGCAGATGGCGCTGTGTGCAGATGGCGCAGTGTGTGTTACTGGGGTAGGGGTGAGAGCAGATGGCGCTGTGTGCAGATGGTGCAGTGTGTGTTACTGGGGTAGGGGTGAGAGCAGATGGCGCTGTGTGTGTTACTGAGGTAGGGGTGAGAGCAGATGGCGCTGTGTGCAGATGGCGCTGTGTGTGTTACTGGGGTAGGGGTGGGAGCAGATGGCGCTGTGTGCAGATGGCGCAGTGTGTGTTACTGGGGTAGGGGTGAGAGCAGATGGCGCTGTGTGCACATGGCGCTGTCTGTGTTACTGGGGTAGGGGTGAGAGCAGATGGCGCTGTGTGCAGATGGCGCTGTGTGTGTTACTGGGGTAGGGGTGGGAGCAGATGGCGCTGTGTGCAGATGGCGCAGTGTGTGTTACTGGGGTAGGGGTGAGAGCAGATGGCGCTGTGCGCGTTACTGGGGTAGGGGTGGGAGCAGATGGCGCTGTGTGCAGATGGCGCAGTGTGTGTTACTGGGGTAGGGGTGAGAGCAGATGGCGCTGTGTGTGTTACTGGGGTAGGGGTGGGAGCAGATGGCGCTGTGTGCAGATGGCGCTGTGTGTGTTACTGGGGTAGGGGTGAGAGCAGATGGCGCTGTGTGCAGATGGCGCTGTGTGTGTTACTGGGGTAGGGGTGAGAGCAGATGGCGCTGTGTGTGTTACTGGGGTAGGGGTGAGAGCAGATGGCGCTGTGTGTGTGCGCGCTGTGTGTGTTACTGGGGTAGGGGTGAGAGCAGATGGCGCTGTATGTGTGCGCGCTGTGTGTGTTACTGGGGTAGGGGTGAGAGCAGATGGCGCTGTATGTGTGCGCGCTGTGTGTGTTACTGGGGTAGGGGCATTGTTTTGAAAAAGGGGGTGGGGTGGTTGTTCCCCCTCTAAGCCCCGCCCCCTCTAAGCCCCGCCCCCTGCTGTCACTTCAGTGCGGCCCTCGGCCGCAAACCATACTGCAATTTTGGCCCCCGAGAAAAAGTTTGTGAGTACCCATGCTCTAAACAATGTTTCTCTACCCTTAGTTTGCCAATTTTGTTCCCCACTTTTCAAACCAACATTTTTTTTATCAAATTTTCATAACCTTCAATTGATAACCGGGAAACAAAGGAGTCCGAATATATAAATTTCGTGTTGGTCAGCAACATTTGTTTATCTTTAGTCAGAGTTAACCTAAAATAATATGACTCCGCATTCTTTTGATGATGCCCAGAAAAATACATAAATTTATCAAAATAAGTTTTGGAACTCCCTTGCGGGGGAGTTGGGCAATGTTCCCCTTGCGTATAGTGAAATATCGTTTTTGGACTACTTGTTTTATGTATGAAGTGGTGCCCATAATAATTATAGCAAAACATGTCACCATAATTGTCTTTAAACTGGTA
The DNA here is from genome assembly GCF_031143425.1 of Pleurodeles waltl. Lineage (NCBI taxonomy): Eukaryota > Metazoa > Chordata > Amphibia > Caudata > Salamandridae > Pleurodeles > Pleurodeles waltl. Next base: position 568,456,783 of record NC_090439.1, read on the forward strand.
AACATACTCATTTTCATAGACTGTATAATATTGCAATTCTGTCATCATTGAGTCAACTGTCTTTACATCCCAATCATCAGATACAATGCCTGGTATTACTATATCATTCATAGATAACTTTAGCACATACGGTATTTGAATTATTTCAGTGGGACCGTATATATCAAATATTACTTTATCCCACACAATCCCATCTGGAATTGGCACTGCAGAAATGTTCACAAAGGACAAGTCTCTTCGAACCTTGTGATGAAAAATGTGGTTTCAACACCTCCTCCACCTGTTCAACCGCTGATCTCTCGGGAAGAAAATGACCATGTATCAACAGAAAAAAGGTAATGACAAACCCAATCCAAAGAAAAAATGCTAGCATAGTCAGTAAAAGCCACAGATAGTTCCATGGAAAAACAAAATACGTATCTTTAAGCCAGCGTATCAGCGTACATGGACCTGACAGGTCAGCAGTCGAAGAGGCAATCGAGTCCGATAGACCATAGTTGTTGTCGGCAAAGTAACCAGTGCAAAAGGCGTGGCCGTAGTCAATGGAGGAGTTTGCATTTCCTGCGGTGGTACACTGTAGACAGCACCATCCGTCACGTTTGTAGTCATGGTGACCTGATCAAATGTTTCTAAGTTACTTGTTGTTAGTGGAACTAATGCGAGATCATCATCCACCCTCCCCAAGCTCGGAGAGTCAACAGTGTTAGTATAGACAACCTGAAGCGGAGCTTCTTCTCCAGTAGTGAGAGGGATTTGGGAACTACTGGACGTTCCTCACGGTCGGCTGTGTACAATCGGCCACATGTTGTAACTTGACATTGTCAATAGAAACAAAACGATTTTCTTTGGCACCTGGCAACGGGGGTAGAATAACAGTTCTGGTTCAGTTTATCCCCAACACAGGGACTGGTGCACGATAAGAAGGGCCAAATTCTTTTTTCACGGCAACCTTTTCGTGCACAAGATCCCCAACCCTGGGAATCCAGCCGGTAGGTGTTACTGGCACATCCTTAATTTCTGTGGAGGCAGCACTTCTAGAAGAGTTATCTTCACGGAACTGCTGTAATTCCTGTAAAACAGTGATACGATCATTGATACGATCATTTATGTCAAAAGGTGTTTCCGCCGCCTCCACACCAGGACCATCAAGATCCGAACAAACATTTGTGTGAGGTTAGTGTAAAGAAGGAAGAGAAAGATCCTGGCTGTGCAACGTTTTACAACTAGCTGGAATAACTAAAAAAAATTACCCTGCATACTACATATACTTCTAAGGAGCAGGATTTGAGCAATAGTGCTTCTAGACGCAAAAGTGGTGATAGTTCGCCAGACTCTCTAGAAGTATTTAATGTTGAAACTGACTGATGAATTTATACAGGTTTAAACTCTGAATAGACATGTCAACTCTTCAGATAGTGTTTATATTGTAGAAATATATATCGGGGCTCGAAAAACAATAAAAATAAATTCTAGATTTGCAGGTCGAGTAACTTAAATCTACCCGACCTAACTGTAACGTACTTCACCCATAAACGTGTCTCAAATTGTGTGATCCTAGGCAAAACGTGTACAGAGTTGCCTTTTACTTATTTCTCACAAATGATTGCACCTTCAAATATGTGAGCTCAGCATTTCTGCAGTACAATAAAAATCTTTTGTTTGATTAAGTAGACTAAAGTTTGCTGCATGCATCACAAGAGTCTAACCCACATACCCATGAGGCCTAGCCCATGTAACCTAAGACTTCTTTTAGTTGACTACCAACATTGCCATCATGGCAGGAGTGTTTCTCAGTTTGTTTAAACACACACTTTTAATAAATATATTACTAAACCATGATGTGGTAACATATTCTCATCTACACAAAGTAACTTTCCAAGAAATGTCCAAAAATCTCTCCACTAACTTGCAGCTTTATTGATAAAACTATATAGTGTATTAACAATCTGTGAAAATTGGGTTTCAGAAAACATATCCTTTGTAGAGTAACATGTAAAGTTCTGATTTGTTTTCATCCTATTAAAATATTTTTCATCACACAGAAATATAAAAAAGGGCTTTCACAACTACTGAAATATATTTTGAAATGTTTGCACAGTTGACTTAGTCATTTAAATGTTGTGTGTTAGGAGAAACCGGACACCCTATATCCTTTTATTTTACATTCTAAACAGCAGGTCACACAGTTCACCTTACAAAGTCCTGGAACTCTGCAGTCAGAAGGAAAATTAATTGTAAGAAAAAGTGACTTTTGACCCCTGTCTGTAAACGCAGAACAAATGTGACATAAGAATAAGATTTAAAGGCATCTTTTATTGCCCCTCCACTTTTCAACTGAACAGAACAGGACATGACGAGAACACCTTTTTGGATGACACGTCCATCTTCTTGGAGTCTCTATCCGAGGGTACAACCGGAAAGGACCCAGGAGCAGATCTTGCTGAGCACAAAGCTTGGACCACCAGGCTTTCAGGTGTTGGATGCCTGGAAAGAAAACCTGTGTCAGCCGGTGCAACCTGATACCTCCGAGCCACAGATCTATTGACGGCTGAAGAAGACACTGGCTTCTTCCAGACTTCCATAATGGGGTCCAGCAGTGCTTTGTTGAAAGGTAAAAGTGTCTCCGCAGATGTAGAGGCAGGGTGCAACACTTCCGTCAATATGTTCTGCTTGGCCTCAGTCACTGGCAAAGGGAGGTCCAGAAAGTCAGCTGCCTTTCTGATGACAGAATGAAATGTGGCCACCTCCTCTGTGTACTCCCCAGGTGACGACAAGTCCCATTCAGGGGAGGTATCTAGACCACTAGCAGTGTCCAGTCCATGGAGACCCTCACGAGAGTCCTCGATCTCCCCTTCCTCCAGGGTTTGTCTCTGGTATTCCTGCTCTTCAAGGAGGCAGAGAGCAAGCCTCCTCGAGTGCAGCCTCTCCTCTATCCTCGGCGTCGACATGGCGTCAGCGGACATCGAAGAACGACGCCGATCCTCGGATCCGTCAGATGCCGGGTCTACAGGCGCCATAGGTCTCTTTGGTGCCGAACGAGGAACCGGGCGGTGTGAAGACTGCCTCGGAGTCGTAGGAGGCCTAGACGGTGTCACAGGAAGCCGCCGAAGCTGCAGGAGCCGAAGTCTCAGGAGCCGAAGCCACCAGAGCCGATACCGGCGCTGAGCCCACGTTCCCCAGGGGGAGAAAGGGCATAAAGGGTGCTGGTCGAAGTGGAGCCGGAGCACCCATGTTGAAGGCCAAAGGGCCCGACGGACCAGCCGGTCCACCACCTGGAGCCATCTGCTGGAAGATGGAGAACATCGCATTTAAGAATGCGGTACTATCAGCTCCAGGGGCCGGGAAAGCCGGGTACTGGGGTACCTGGTTCAAAGGCGACACAGACGCCGGTCTCGACGTCTGCAAAGACGGAGAAAACATCTGAGGCTGCTGACCCTCGAACACTGAAGGAGGATGGCCCGATGACATGGGCGAAGTCGGTGAAGCTGGAGAAGGCAACGGCGTCGACGGCTGGGGAGTGACAGTGGGACTGACTTCCCAAGTCTTCCGACGTCGAGTTGATGGAGACCTCGACCAAGACCTCTCCGTACTCGACCGGCGCCGTGATTCTCGACGACGCCAGGAGTCCCGATGATGCCGATGAGACCTCTGTGACAACGACTTTCGGTGATGTCTCTTCTCCTTCTTTTTCGATTTCGCAAGAAAAAGCTTGGCCTCGCGCTCTTTCAGGGCCTTAGGATTCATATGTTGACAAGAATCACACTTATCAACATCATGGTCGGAACTAAGACACCACAAGCAGTCAGAATGTGGGTCCGTTACTGACATTTTGCCCCCACACTCACGTCCGGGCTTGAATTGAATCCTGACTTCCTTTGCGACATTGTAATATCCTAAAGAAAAAAATATCCAAAAACACACTGTAACTGTCGAACAGCAACAGTAGCTCCCTCGAAGATAACAGTTTCGAATGGCTCGGAAAAAAGGGAACTGACGTCAGCACGTCGGCGAGGACCTCTTATTGCCTGTATGACGTCAGACGGTGTCGTGTGGGCAACTATAACGTCCTCGTCAACGTGCAGAAGCTAGGAAGAAGATTTCCGTCGAATGCTGGCGCAATGGGAGTATTCATTAGGTGAGGAATCCACAGGTAGCTAATGTATCCACCAGAAAAGTCATTACCGAAGGTAAGTAACTCGTTCAAACGTGACATAAGAATAAGATTTAAAGGCATCTTTTATTGCCCCTCCACTTTTCAACTGAACAGAACACCTGTTCAGTGTCAACTCGCCAGAAGGGACAAGCAAGTATTAAAAATAGCTCGACCTTGATCAAATAAGACTCACCAGTGCGAGTGGTCAGTGGATTTTTCGAGCCCTGAACATTGAGGGGGGACAAACCGTGCCCAATAAAGGTTCTATTCTAGCCACATTTATGGGATTTTTATGACATTCTTGCAGAAAATCGCTGACCTTCAGTTTTTAAATGAGACAAGGAAGAAGGTAATTATGTTAGCATTTACTCCTTAGTACATGCAACTTCAGGAAAATGTATGGATGAGAGTGGCAAGCTTCAGCATTGTACAGAAAAAGAGCCTGGGGGGATAAAGGTTCAGTTCCACACGTTATTCATTTAGAATCAGCCGCAAGTACAGGCTCAATATCCTTTGAAGCCAGAAGCAAAACGGAACATAAAAGCTAATTGGGACCTGCTACATTATCAAGATATTATAGTACAATGAACACCCCTCTTTTTCCATTTTTAAATAGACCGCTTTTTAATCTATAGGAATTTGAATTTGAGCGCCCATACTTATGCTGTACAAAATGCTCATAGCATAAGATTTAAAATAAATCTAGTGCAGAAAATGAAAACAGCCCTGGACATTTCCAATGAGATTTTAGTCAAAGCATTGCACCTTAAAGTGTTTATTTAACACATTTTTATGTAACAGATTTCAATTGTGGTTTAAATGATTACTCATGGGCTGTAAGAATAATCCTGGTTTATTTGCCGCACACATAAGAATCTTACAACTAGATTCTATGGCACTATTCTATATTGATACTATATAAATCACACATGATCATTTAGAGGAACGCCTGACTGTGGTGGACTGGATACTGACCGTACTGACCACACACAGTTACAAGATTAACTTAAAAAAATCAAAAATATCTTAGTTGAATGTGGCTGTCGTTTCGTTATGAACTGGCCTGCAAGAGTCCGGCACCGGACTCTTACGCAGTAGTGTGCCACTTTACAGCCTCCAGATATGTTAAGAAAGCTATAAGCCCTGATGGGATTTCCTTACTTCAGGAGGACTTGGCTGCATTATGCTAAGCAAGTGAAGTGCTTGTAAAATTTGTTTTCTCCCATACTTCTAAAAAACATTGGACAATAAAAACACAGCTATCTTACAAGCAGGCATGTTAGAGGCTAAACATTTACAGACAAATAACAAAACAAACGTAGTTGTTAGAATTGTTCCTAGTTCCTTAGGCTACAGATAGGTGGTTTAGAATGAGGAGCAGACAACTTCCATAGCCTACAAATCACCTTTGTATTAGACAGCTGAAGTACGCCTAGCTCCCATAGAAAATATTCTTACTGTGGTGCAGGTGGCCATTTTAAAAGTGTGTCCTTTTGTTCAGGGGAACTTATTATTATAGCATCTCCTATTTTGTTCACTAGAAATGGCAACCAAAGTGACCATTACTATCCCTTCCTCGCTGCACCTGCATCTGGTGTAGTGGGTTGCCTTGTTTATTGGAGTTGATGTAATTTTTGAGTTTGTTTCTACTGCCTGTACATACAGATTTCTACAATATGCACAAAACTTACCACAGAATCCTAATATATTAGTCATTGAGGGCTACCAGAATGTGTCCTGTGTGGACGGCTCTGCACAACTTGCGACTGGTATTTAACAGAAATACTCTGCTGCAGTGCACAAAAGTTTTGAAGACTACTGATTGAAACCTTGACCGACACAATAAACAGCTCTGGGGAAAGATAGCTGTCGTACAAGGCAAGTGTTGACGCCCAAGTGAACTGTGCAGCTGATTTGGCTGCAAAAGCAGTGGTGCATTCTTTCAAAGTAGCTGTGATAACCAGATCGCAAACCAAGATATAGACACATTTTGAAAGTGATTCAAGCAATGGCTAAGGGAGAGAAGCCTCTTGATGATTTTAGTTATAAGTATTCCTACACCCTCACTCAAAATAATGCTGCCATAGTGTTCCTACCCGGAGTAGGAGATTGACCCATTCCTAATGAGCAGGTCAGATTATATCTAAGTAAGGCAGCACATGAGGGGTTAGCGTCTGCACATACCAGCATGAGTGCTTCAGTAGCCATGCCGGCATGTAATGCTTGCCAACAACTAAAACAATCTACTGTTTCAAGACCAACGCACACTTCCTTTATTAACTTCAGTCATCCGTTTGGGGCAATTTTCCTTGATTTCCATTGAAGCAGTCGTATCCGTGAAGGAATATAAGTACATATTGGTTGCTATCAGTTCACGCTCCAGTGTCTGATTGTTTTGGCCACAAAGAAATGCTGATGCTAGAGTAATGAGACTTGCAGTGCTTAGTAGCATTAGGTGCAGTTTTTACCTTTCATTGAGACAAAAGTCTTATGTTTACCTCAGAGGCATTTATGAATGCCTTGTCTGCTCTCGGAGTAGATCTGCAATATTTGCACTTATTTCACCTGAAAAGCAGTAGGGTTACTAAAGAGCACCAACGATACACCTAAACAAGCCTCAACCACTAGTGTATTACGTAGAGGGCTGAGTTGGCTTCATAATCTGTATGGAGCTTAGAGAGCATTAAATAATTTACCAAAAGGAGTTTTGGGGTGCACTTCCTATGAGATGCTCTTTGGAGTATATATGTATGTATTCCGAACTCTATAGTCCTGGAAGGGTGATGTTAGAGAAAAGGTTTGGCATGGACAACTGTATGATTGACTTACACGACATCTAAGAGATGAGAGACCAGCAATCTAATTTAAAGCATTCAGAATCTGCTACTGTCAACGATGAGGTTTCCGAAGCTGCTGGCAGGTGGCTTCCCAAGGTGGGGTATGTAGTACAGCAGAAGATCCCATGATAAATTTGCTGACCATCTCACAGACCACCCATTCCAGTTTTTAGGATAGAAGCCATGTGAATTCTTGAGCATCTTTCCAGGAACTGCAGAGCCTGTTGTATTGCTGACAGCTGTAGTGTATTATGACTTGCCCACTGAGCAGCCATTCTTTGAGATGCTACTACTTCAAGAAGTTACATTCTGAGAGAATGATTCTGATGCAGATTTTAAATCAAATGACCACCCAACAGGCTCCACAGGTGTTCAGCATCACTGATTGCTTTGTTTGCCGCTGGTTTCGAAACCAGTATCTAATACCAAAATGATCATATTTCTGTGGGGTTTTTTTTTCCTGGAAAGTTTAATGCGATTCACCATGCTGATTACAGGTTTGCTGTAATTAATGCGAAATACATTCCTAATAAAACTGTTTTGTTCCCTGTGGTTTTAGAATTGCAACCACATTCTTCTCACAGATCATGTCAGAATCCTCATGCTGTGATCATTACTGCATATTTGGTGCTGAACGGAGTAGTTTGGTAAAATGTTCCCTACACAATCCTGGGACCTACTGAGTTGCTACAACTCCCTGATATTTGTAACAATATAATTGGCTGATCTAGTAATACCTGGTCCTTTTCAAATCAAGAAGGCATTTAAACTGTTACTAGAATGATAAGATTTGCAAGCGTGGACTAAGTCCGATAGTGGAGATCCTTAGTCATGAAGAAATGTATGTATCCACCATTGTGGCCACCACCATTTTACCAGAACCAGTGGTATCCGAGAAATGTATAATTATGCACAATGAGAACACTGCCAGGTTCAACCCATAACTAGTCATCTGAATGTTCTAGATTCCCTTATTTTAACAGCGATGACAGGTCACATCCATCAGCTTTCTGTTACACAGAACAGAAAAATGTTGAATTGATGGCCCACCACAAACAAATATATTCCAAGGAATTTGTTGAAGAGTTTGCTATACAAGCCTATAATGAAAAGAAAATAGTAATAAAAAAGCACTTGGAGAATAAAATGTTGTCAAATTCAAGGTACAGAGGACTTATTTATATATTGCATAATACCCAGGGAAATATATTTTCTGAACACTACAGTTCAGCAGACAACTTGTCTGGGATTCTGGTACATTCGAATTTTAAAACCACCCACTATTCCAAAAATTAATTTAACAATATTTTTAAATTGGCAATGGAAAGATAATATTTCAGACCCTATTTTAAATTAAATAATTTAGAATGTTACTTACAATGTAATGAAAACATTAAAATCTGGCAAAGTGCCTTTGCAGCTTATATATTAAAGCACTGTATTCAAACCTTATAATCTGACTATTGCCCAAAGAACAGTGGCATAAAAAGAAGCTACTCATATTCTACTAAGTATTGAGAAGACAGAAAATACTCAATGTCCAAAGCAGAAGACCCACACATCATGTGGATTTTACATGGAGTAACCTCCCTGCCTGTTACCACTTTTCATTTCCATGAGTGTCAAAAGCATAATTTAATGGAATGGTATAAAAAAAATGCACACTTGCCTTCATCACATTTGGGAGTTTCTGCTCAAATTTCACTTTCTCTCACCAGAGACAATCCCATTTTCATAAATACAGCTGCATGTTTCAGTCCTCTGGGTCTCTCACTGTTCTGCGCTTCCATCACTTTGTACATAGCCTGTCACCCTTTGAATCCAGGTTTAAGCTGTAATCTATTAGCTACACCTGTTCAATTTATCCCTATTACACATTCCTGAGTAACGGTTCCTATTTATTTATTAATACGAAATGAAACATGCTCTGGAATGGCCAGTGGACACATCTGATTGTTATCAGTATCAAAAACCATAAAGTGTTGTGGGATAACCTTGTATTGTCCCTTGGAAAAAGTTGTTTAAAATCTTCCCTGGCCTAAAATAGATATGGGTAATATGCACTTTGATACGTTAAACCAACTAGTTATGATATAAATGAAGAAAAAGGTCTTCTTAACTTTGATAATAGAAGCCTTAGACTTACAAACCGCCTACTCTTTCTCAGAGATTCAAAAACTCATGCAGTTTTCTGCTCATTTTTCAGATCTTGTGCAGGCTATCTTTCATTCATTGAGCATCACTGACCTGGTGCACTTCTTGAAAAGCAGTGGATCTGGTTTGTTGACCGGTTTTAAGACTGTTTTTGGACTCATTCCTTTGTTCTTCCCTTCACTGCTCTCAAGTATACTTAGAGGATTTCCACTTATTCTTCTGTTCATTGGTTGTGGCATTCTAGTTTTCTATTTAAAAAAATAAAAGCCTGATTCAACCATCAATATGAATTTCGACCATCCTGTTGAGAAGCTGCGTTATGACAGTTGTTGCATAAAATGTTTGCAAGAAACAATCCTGAAAGTTCTACTGGAAATGCCCCCAATGGCACCCATCAGAGTTAAACAACTGCTTCTACTACTGAAGCAACACCAGGTTTACTGCCAAGCACTGCAGTTGCCAATAGCGAATACGCTGAATATGACGGGACATTTAACTTGCAGTGTTGAAGTCTACAACAACTTCAGCACCTGAAATACATTTTCTAACAAGAACAGATCCACAATAAATGTTCCCATCTCTGAATTCTCTGGATCTACAGGATCTTTTCCAATGCTTGTTGTGCCCATTTCCTTCACCAGTTGTCACTAAGCCAAAAACTAAAGGGCACCTTATTGGCCATTCCTCTGCCACTTTGAGTGCACCCGGTCAGATGGGGGAAGAAAACCCAACTATCATGGAAAATGCATGATTCCATCATAAATTGGGAAGAAATTAACATGTCTCAGCATAAACTGGAAAACCAGTCTTCTTCCTTAACAAAAGCAAAACGAAGAAGTGTACCAAAAGACAGATTCTGTCTTTTTTATTTCTTTACTTTTATTTTTTGCATCCAACCGCTCAAGTGAAGTGATTCGCCTAGTTACCATTTTTTATATTTTATATGCACATGCAATATATTGTTTGCACTCATTTTCTATGTTATTTTTATATATATAATTTTTAGATGTTTTATGTGCTGTCCTAAATGTCTAAACTGCATCTGTCTCTGCTAACATTCCGGGAATTAAGTGAACACTGGCAGTTCCTGTTCAAGTTTTTATTTCAGTGGTTCAGTCCTACCAGGGTGTTATGCTTTTCCTCAGGCGCTTATCTCCTTGCAGAAGAGTGAACTTTTCAACACATGCGAAGAAGCATTACTATTATGTCTTCTGCCTAGGCTGACATTATGTAATGTCACCTTAATGTCTAAGATGACATTATTTTATTTATTTATAGGTGCATAGAATCAATGTGTGAATCGACCTGATGCATTTGTCACCGTGATTTTCTTGCTGATACTTAACTGCCTGCAAGTGCTGCATTGTTTTCATGACCTAAGATAACATCGGCAATCGGATGCTATAAAAATCTAGGCCAAAGCACAGTCGGAGAGGGGCTTTGTGCTATGACTAAAACACCAGGGATCATGCTGGTTTGCAACACTAACCCGCCTCAGCCAGAGGCAACACTGGGGACAGTGAGAAATTGCTTTTGCCCATAACGGTTTATTTTCCAGTCCCAAACAAGTTTTTTTTTTATTATTGGAAAAACAGTGCAACAATACATATAAAGACACTTGCTTAAAATGTAGGCATATATCAAATGGAATATAACAGAAGGCACAAGTTCATATTAGCACAACCAATCAATAACAGCAAATTAATGAGATGCAAAAATATGTTCCTAATTTTAAAAGACAAGCTCTCCTGTGTCTCGTAGTCTCTTTTGACCTCTATTTACCCGTAGCTTTCAAAATCGTTGCATCCAAGTCAAATAAGTGACAGAAAAGTGTCCATCAGTTCTTCATGAAGGGCGGGCTGGACGATTTCCATTCTCAGGCAGTACTGAATCTAGCAGGGAGAAACTGAATTAAAGAGAATAAGTATATACTGGTCAGAGGCACTCCAACTAATACACTTTGTGATATTTTTTATGTTTAAGATGAGATCAACGGAGAGCCTACCGGAAAGGTACCTAACAATTTCAGACCAAAAATGATGCAATTTTTTGGCAAGTGAGACCCATGTTTAAAATATATACGTTCTCTGATGAACACCTGGGACAGTACTGTCCTTCAGCTTCCCATTTAGATATTTTATCTATAAAGCATGCAGACTGATTTAAAGTGCTGAAATTTAAGTACAGCAGATATCAAAATTGTGTTAGGCAGCAACAAGGATTGTTAAAATCATCTCCAGATATACAACATGAACAGTCTAAGATGTCCATGCATGTTGTCATAAGGAATAGCTGACTAGCTATTTCATAAAAAAAAAAAAATTGGTATGCTGTGTGATCTGTCTTGAGAAACTCCTATGCAGGCTTGCTCTTTACTGCTTTAGCTAAAGTTAGTTTAGAGCTTAGAAATAGTTTGAGGGTGTTAGAATGTTTGAATGCGAAGAACTCAGTCATGTTGGAAATGTTCTTACTTTTTTTTACTGAATATAACATGCTTAGTTGCATTCACCTTTGCATTCTATGTGGTAACCATTCATATTTTATACTTTAAAATAAAAACCTAAAAATACATGTCCTGTTTCTTAGTGCTATTTGGAGTATTATTAATTTATGAAAGATGATTTGGAGTTCCATTGTGTCCCTGAACTCCGCTTCTGAGACCGACCAATACCAGAAAACACATCCTATTCTTTATTGGCCAGTGGCTGGTATATGGGTTGCAGTCCAATTTAATTTCTAATTCATATTGGTGCATTGACTAAGTTATTTCGCTGGGGGAGTCAGGTAGTCTGAATTTAGGACACTTATATACTCTCTCGCTTCCTGTGCCAGTTAGAACCTGGCACAGAATACTAATAACATAAAGGAATGAGAAAGACTGCCATTCGGCAACAGAACACCAGCAATTCCCTCTCTCTGCACTTAAAAATAAATTTGCTTTATCCATTTACAATTACATATTTTTTCAATTTAGTTTATTTACTGGATTAAGAATCGCAAGTGTGAGAGAGGAACTACATTCACACTATCAAAATCTACAAAAAGCCATAGGTTTGACCCACAGCATGATGGATTCTTCAGGCTGAAGGAGTCTATGGCTGAACGATGTTGAGCCAACGCCACTGAGAATTATACACTGCAACAGGTCTCTGCTTATGCCAGACTTAAATAGACCGATTTAATGCCCCATGGAGTCAGGCGTCTGTATAATAAGCTGCAACATTTTTTTGCTGAACCCAGTTGTTAATATGTTAGAAATGAAATTCTTACTGCAATGGGGTGTTGATACTTGTTTGTAAACTGGTTACATTTTTTTAGACATTTTATACTCTAACCGATTGAGAAGCATCTGTAGACTCACAGCTCACTTCTCAGTCTCGGCAAAGGTTGCAATGTTGGTCACTAACCTGCATGACAGAACATATGGTGCTTTTATCTTTTACATATATAAGTCTTGGCCTGCGAACTATGATTCACTGAAGATAAACCGTGGCATGTCTTGGGCTCAATTAGGAGTGACCAGATACCAAACTGTTTCATTTCCAGTTGTTAATTAGAAATCGAGAGGCACGGATTCCTTATAAATAAAATAATGGTGTCACAAAATATGTTCCTATCTCTTATTTTATGCCCCCTCAATTTTATCTGCCAGCTTCTCTGCCGCCCATTTGGGAAAGGGGTTTTTACCATTTCGATTTACAATATTACTAGTTGCAGAACATCAGCAGTTGAAAAATCTCTTGTTAAATGCAATTGTTGCAATTTATGAGGCTATAAACTAAAGTACCTGATGCATCTTAAACGTTCCTGTCCACAACTGCGTACAGAAAAATACTTAAGTATGGTCACACTTCCACATTATGGGAGACCGAACAAGAGCTAAAACCGTTGTTGGTGTTTTTTTTTATATTTATTTTTTTTATTTTAAAAAGCTTTTTATCTAAGGCGCACTGCCAACGGAATTAATCAGCCCATTTTATTTATAGTTTTTGTTCCGAGGCCCGGTGGAAGGCTAATAGGAAGGCACAGAGAGCAATTGCAGTTATTGCTATAAATGGATTTATGTTTTCCATTTCATTTTGATGTTGTAATGTACATATGTACGTGCCATTTGTAATATTTATGTGATTGGTATTAATGATGGAATTCACAATAAAAATCTATCAAATCATTCTCCATCTGGCTCTTCCACTACTTCTCTTTTTCGATCTTTTGGTGCGTTCAGTTCCTCGTCATCACCACTTGTCTATCACCCTTTTCAACACTGCTTAACATTTTTTTTCCCTATCACTCATCACCCTTCATCTCCAAGTCTCTCCTGTCAGTCCTAATCTTCTTAGATTCCTTCCTCTCATGTTCCTCCTCAGATATTCCACTCCACAGCACTTCCCCACATCTACGACTCAGTAACCCTCCCCATCTCACTCCTTTCAACACCCCTCCACGATTCTTTACTCCCTCCATTCCTGCTCTCCTTCCTCTGTGTTGACTCTCTCATTGCTCTTTCCTTGCCTCAGCACCTCTCCCCATCTTCCACCTAACTTCCCTACCTCATTCTCCCCACCAGTATCCCTCCACTATACAGCCCATCTCGATCCACCACCACGCTGCCCATCCCCCTACCTTTCTCGCCTTGCGCTCTCTCAGCATCTTCAGAGCCGTAGATTTTCCCCCTTGGATGTACTCCTTTTTTCTGCCAATGGAAGAGTATAAAAGCAGAGAGATCCCTTCAGTATTCAAACTTATAATTAGACAGTCAAACAGAAGACCCTATAGTGAATGCATTAGGCCATTGTGTCACTTGACCGGTGTTACTGTAATGTACATTGGAGGTACTTGTTTTATTTACTTAAGAAGTATAGAATGCTGAGTTAGGCCTCCTGAGATCAAAACGAATGAGTTGCATTTTCACCTAAGATCATAGGCCCTCATTCTGACCTTGGCGGGCGGCGGAGGCCGCCCGCCAAAGTCCCGCCGTCAGATTACCGTTCCGCGGTCGAAAGACCGCGGCGGTAATTCTGACTTTCCCGCTGGGCTGGCGGGCGGTCGCCTTCAGACCGCCCGCCAGCCCAGCGGGAAAGAGGCTTCCACGATGAAGCCGGCTCGGAATCGAGCCGGCGGAGTGGAAGCTGTGCGACGGGTGCACCCGTCGCGTATTTCACTGTCTGCGCAGCAGACAGTGAAATACATGTAGGGGCCCTCTTACGGGGGACCCTGCAATGCCCATGCCAGTGGCATGGGCACTGCAGGGGCCCCCAGGGGCCCCGCGACCCCCCCCTACCGCCATCCGGATCCCGGCGGTCGGACCGCCGGGATCCGGATGGCGGTAGGGGGGGTCGGAATCCCCGCGGCGGTGCAGCAAGCTGCGCCGCTGTGGAGGATTCAATGGGGCGGCGGTACACTGGCGGGAGCCCGCCAGTGGTGCCGGTCCGACCGCGGCTTTACCGCCGCGGTCGGAATCCCCATTGGAGCACCGCCGGCCTGTCGGCGGTGCTCCCGCGGTCCTCCGCCCTGGCGGTCTTTGACCGCCAGGGTCAGAATGACCACCATAGTCATTACTAAAGTGAGTGTTATTTGCAATGCCTCAAAATTTACTGGCAGGCGCAAAGCGAACTCATGTTTTTCTCTCCCCCTTTGCCCTCATCCTTCCTTCATCACCTGTCAAACTATCTTTTGCTACTTTTTTTCCTTTCAGCTATGCTGCAGTCACTTCTCATCCCCTTTTTACTATACAATTTGTTCACCTCCACTTTTCTCTCTCCATGTCCCTCTCCTGGTCTTATGCTGTATCCTGGGCCATTCTCACTATTTTTTGTGTGTCCGCCCACCCCTCCCCCATTATTTTCTTTGGCCTCTTAATTACCTCCTCTCTTCTTTCACCCCTCAATTCCTCCTCCTCTACTATTCGTTCACCTCTTGCCCACTTGCTGTTCCAAAAAGGAAAAGCCAGTTGTCACTGTTGAACAAATGCCCAGTTATTACTTCTTGTTGTCCCCCAGCCTCACAGTCCATGTCTCCCGCAACATGTACCTCAGTTCGCCCTCACTCAGCACAGCTAGCTTCCTTACATTCAGCCTGGAGTAAGAGGAGTGATCTGCAGCAGCTAACCTTCCAGACTCCTTTTCTGTTGTAGCTCAGGTTTTTCTTCCATATGTCTGGACTGGAAGACCTGCTGCTTTGCTTTCAGAGCATAGCAGTTTTACAGCCACTTTGAGGGACAAATTTCAAACAAAGGTGTACTTGCTACAGTTGTGCACCCTTGATACATTCCAGTTAGCAGGCCTTCCTGAGAGATACTTTTGCACTATTTTCCCTGTCTCACACACATCTCTGTTGCTCCTCTCTCGAACGTTTCTCATGCCTCTTTGTCATATGCACCTGTATTTCTTGTATGTCTCATACGCCTCAAGTGTGCCTCATTCCTCCCTGCACCTCTTTCTGACTTGTGCCTGTCTCTCTCAATGGACTCTTGTGTGCTTCTCTCTCCCTTGTGCACACTCGCTCCCTCATGTATGTACTCTCAATTGTGTTTGCACAACTACACATCCCATGCGCAGGCCTTCCTGTGCATGTGTTTCGTGCTTGCACCTTTTTATTTTGCATACCTGTCTCGTTCTCCTGTCAAGCAGATACGCTACTCTCAGTAAATTGCAATCCTAGTAAACCTGTGTAAAAACCCACCCAAGCTTGGTGGAATTAAGAGATCACCAGAAAGACTGTAGTTTGCGTTCAATTCCAGCAATCTGCCTCCCAGATCAGTGGACTTGGTCACACCTCATGTGCCCTGTTGTTTCTTCCGTTGACCATATGCGCTCGATTTCGTTCAAACGTACGTTTAAAAGTTTTGTTTGATTCTGTCTTTCAGCTCAAGGGCTATGCCCTGAACCAGGATGGGTCTGATGTGGAACCTCCAATAGAGCTTCGAGTTAAAGTCAATGACATAAATGACAATGCACCAATTTTTACAAGTACAGTTTTTCATGGTGCTATTGAGGAGTTATCAGCAGCAAGTAAGTTCAGAAGTTAATCTACAGTTTTAACACATTTGTATTTAAAGTTATCTCATAGCTAATTATTTTCGTGTTGCATCTTTATTCCCTTCATGTATGGGATTGCTGTGCTAAACTGGGGATATAGATCAGAAAGATGAACTTTTCAAATTGATGTAGAAAGCGGTAGACTGTGCAGGTCCATTAGGGTCTGATGCATTCCAGATTTTAAGGATACCCCCACAAGATACATTTGCATACAATAATTCTAAGTGGAACGTATTCGCATAGGCGTGGTAAGGTGTCATTCAGATTTAGGAATCTATTGGCAGTTAAGGCTTGAAATATTTAGCCTGTGTCCATAGTAGCACACATCAGCGTTTGTTTATGGATGTTAATGTAGCTACAACGCACCTCCTTTGTGAAGTGTTGGAGAGGTGCTATGGCTTTAATGTAGCAACAGAGCACAACTGTGTTTTAAAATGTAAGTAATAAAAACACAATTAGGCTATCGGTTGGAAGAACAATATTAGAGAAAGGTAACTGGAGGAAGTAAAGGTTGATTTCAGAGTTGTTTAACAGCACAGTAGATGTTTAATAACATGTCTTATGGATAAAGTTTTAAGGTTGTCTTATAATAAATACTTATTTAAAGACATTTTATTAAGCCTATAGAAACGGTGCAAAACACAGTACTCCCCTTCTCAGGAATAAGATTCATCAAAACATCTCTAAAAGTGGTGCCTTCCTTAACAATATTTAGATATAAGATAGAAAGTCTAAATATCACATATAAAAACAAAAAACCAATGCACCTCTGTAACCAGTGGAACAAGACCAAATTGGGGAACAGGAAGATAGAAGTGGCTTCCCTGCAGTTATCTCAGTGGTAGTAAATCCATTGCTCAAGATCACCTGTCCCTTAACATTTTAAGTCCTTTAGCATACAGTAATTGGGTATGCTGAAGCTCACAATAAATCCTAAAAGCAAAATAACCCACTAATTCTTAAGACCCATACCACTAACTCGAACCCTTCTCCCTTTAGTATTCTCACTTTGCAATAGTGGTGGTGGTTACTATCAGCCACACATAACCAACAAAAATAAAGTGCCAGGTAAGCAGGTGCTGCACCAGGCAAGAGTTTTGCTACCCTAAAATTGTGATCAGAGTAATGATGCATCAATTCAAACATTAGAAACAATTATATGGGGCACACCAAGTGTGTCTCACGGACACCGCTGCTGCATATTGTAACAGAGGATCCAGGCGGAGATTTTTACTTTACAGGTACTATATACCTTGAATCTGAAACATATTGGCTCTTTCTTTGTTAAGATTGTTGTTCTACTCGGGCAACCATCACAATCAATCTTTGATCCTTTCTATGACATATGCGATCTATCATATTACTACGTCTTTGGCAATACAAAGCAGCCAACAACCATTCCTCATTGTTTATAAAAACAGCCTTGAAAAAGGCTTTTTTGATGGAACGTGTCTCAACTGTGTCTGCTGTCTAACATATCGAAATCTGCGGAGAATCTTATTTTCTTAGTTAAAAATGAGTAGTACATTGATGATGTGTAGACCTCCTGTATATGTATTGTGGCCAGCTGCCATACTAATGCCCCCTGCCAGTTTTTATGACAAACCACTTGCTGCTGTTATCTTTGATGGGTACCCTGGCAAAGATATAGGGAAATCCAGAACAGCTACCCTGAAATGCCACCAATTTCTTCCTTAAGATTGCCCTAAAAAATAAGTACCTCTCTGCTGCATTCTGTGATTCGAGAAGAAGGGTCCCTTCAGCCCTCAAACACCTAGATAAAAACTAGGTGGAAAACCTTGATGCCCTGATCACTCCAATCCTGTCTGCCTGACCACCATCCACTTAAATTTCAGGAACATGTATCAACTTCTTTGGATCTCTCCTTCTGTCACTACTGATAAAACCATTATCTTCATTTCAGATGTATTCATTGCATCCTGAAACTGGTTGATTTGTACACTCAAGCTCCACAAAGAAAGCAACCACATAGTCTTTGACTCCTGGAATTAATTCTTAGGTTTATTCAGGGCAAACAGCTTTGATGTAACCTCCCCCAGTTGTCAAGACGCCACCTGCATCTTTCTCTCATTGTCCCAGCATATGTTGCGGAAGGCCCTACGCTTGCGTTCCATAGATATCACCTTCCATCTGTGAACTACAGCTCCTTGATTGAAGCCAATAATGTACTCGCTGTGATAGTGCCAAATAAGCCAATTTGAGTGCCAATTTCTTCCTGTTTTCTAATGACTAACTTTGTTCTTTTTGTCCTTCTCACAGCCACTTTATACTCTGCAACTAGTGATAACCTTCTTTCAAATGGTGCAAAGTCACCCTGTCTCCAGATCTCACCACCATTCGCTGCACAGCTCACAGGAACCCTGCATAATAGAACATTCATAACTAACAATCATTAATTGATGTTACAATTTAGCCCAATTCCAAAACATTTTGGGGGATGAATGGTGACCTATATATATATATATATATGTTCGATGGCATGTGTAGCTGCAGATACACATGCTTTGCACATCCCGCCATCTAGTGTTGGGCTCGGAGTGTTACAAGTTGTTTTTCTTCGAAGAAGTCTTTTCGAGTCATGAGATCGAGGGACTCCTCCCCTTTCGGCTCCATTGCGCATGGGTGTCGACTCCATCTTAGATTGTTTTTTTTCCGCCATCGGGTTCGGACGTGTTATTTTCGCTCCGTGTTTCGGTTCGGAAAGATAGTTAGAATCTCGGAAAATTCGACAGTATTCTTTGCGTTCGGTATCGGGTTAGTTACAACAGATCGACACTGACTTTTGAAGAGCTCCGGTGGCCCTTCGGGGTTTTTTCGATTCCCCCTTCTGTCCCAAATGCCACAACAAGTATCCGTATACAGATCAGCACTTGGTCTGTAACTTGTGTTTGTCTCCAGAACACAAGGAAGATACTTGTGAAGCCTGTCGAGCGTTTCGGTTGAGGCAGACACTAAGAGACCGAAGAGCAAGAAGACTGCAAATGGCGTCGGCGCCGACAGGACAAAGACACTTGGAGGAGGAAGAAGAAACCTTCTCCATCCAGGACTCGGACTCTGAAGAGCTCGATCCCGAAGAGATGCCTAAAACCGTGAGTAAGACGTCGACACACAAAACTCACGAGAAGACCATAAAAGCCCAGGGGACGCCACCGCCAGCAGGCCATGGCTTAACCCGAAAAATAGGTGACCGACCATCGGCACTGAAAAAGGGCACGCATGTTTCGAAGTCATCCGACTCAGGTCGAGATACCGGCACACAGCAAACTCGAGCCCGAGACAGCGGGACCGAGCAAGTTCGACACTGAGAGGGCGGCACCGAAACAAGTCTGCACCGAGAGACCGGGACGCCGAAAATAAAGAAGTTGTCGTCTGATCCGAAAAAGACTACCGAAAAGATTTCCATTCTGAAACATCCAGCCTCGGAACCGAAATCAGGCGCCTACACAGAGGAACAGGGACTGACCTCCCAATTGCAAGGACATAAGTTAGAAGGCTCCACATCCAAAAGGACACAGGGAAAATAAGTACTCTTCCCCCAATTAGGATGAAAAGAAGACTTGCCTTTCAAGAAAAGGACAATCAGCCACAGTCAGAGGTGGCAAAACAAACAACACTGCCACCATCCCCACCACCATCAACGCACACATCACCGGTAGCCACTCCACCACTGATGCAATCCCCAACTCATACTGGAATGAGTCAGGATGATCCCAACGCATGGGATCTTTATGATGTGCCTGTGTCAGATAACAGCCCAGACTGTTACCCAGCTAGACCGTCGCCACCTGAGGACAGTACAGCTTATACACAGGTGGTGTCAAGAGCAGCTGCATTTCATAACGTCACCTTGCACGCAGAACCGATTGAGGATGATTTTTTGTTTAATACACTATCCTCGACTCATAGCCAATACCAAAGCTTACCTATGCTACCTGGAATGCTAAAACACTCCAAACGGGTGTTACAGGAGCCTGTGAAGGGCAGGGCCATAACTCCAAGAGTAGAAAAAAAATACAAGCCACCGCCAACAGACCCTTTATATATCACGCAGCAATTAACACCAGACTCTGTGGTAGTAGGGGCAGCGCGCAAAAGAGCAAACTCTCACACCTCAGGAGACGCACCAACTCCAGACAAGGAGAGTCGCAACTTTGACGCTGCGGGGAAAAGGGTTGCAGCACAAGCTGCCAACCAATGGCATATTGCCAACTCACAGGCACTGCTGGCAAGATATGATAGGGCTCATTGGGACAAAATGCAACATTTAATTGAGCACTTACCCAAGGAGTTCCAGAAGAGGGCACAACAAGTGGTGGAGGAAGGACAAAGTATCTCAAATAATCAGATACGGTCAGCAATGGATGCAGCAGATACAGCTGCTAGGACAGTAAATACAGCAGTAACAATAAGGAGACACGCATGGTTGCGTACGTCAGGATTCAAGGCGGAAATACAACAAGCCGTGCTTAATATGCCTTTTAACGGACAGCAGTTGTTTGGGCCGAAGGTGGACACTGCTATCGAAAAACTTAAAAAAGACACTGATCCGGCCAAAGCCATGGGCGCACTCTACTCCCCACAGAGCAGAGGCACATTTCGCAAAACGCAGTTTAGAGGGGGGTTTCGAGGACAAACTACAGAACCCACAACCTCACAAACAAGGCCCACTTATCAGAGCCAATATCAGTGGGGAAGTTTTCGGGGACAATATAGAGGGGGACAATTCCAAAAGAGTAGAGGGAAGTTCCAAAGTCCCAAAACTCCTCAAAACAAGCAGTGACTTCCACGTCACAAATCCCCAACACCTAAAACCTGTTTTACAAACATTGGGAGGAAATAACAACAGACACTTGGGTCCTAGCAATTATCCAGCATGGTTATTGCATAGAATTTCTCGAATTTCCTCCAAACGTCCCACCGAAAACACACAATATGTCAAAACACATGGATCTTCTAGGACTAGAGGTCCAAGCGTTGCTACAAAAGGGAGCAATAGAATTAGTACCAATTCAACAGAAAGGAACAGGAGTTTACTCTCTGTACTTTCTCATACCCAAAAAGGACAAGACTCTAAGACCCATATTAGATCTCAGAACATTAAATACCTTCATCAAATCAGATCACTTTCAAATGGTGACATTACAGGACGTAATCCTACTGCTCAAACAACAAGACTACATGACAACACTAGACCTAAAGGATGCATACTTCCATATACCGATACATCCTTCCATATACCGATACATCCTTCACACAGAAAGTACTTAAGGTTTGTTTTCCAAGGGTTACATTACCAATTCAAAGTGTTGCCATTCGGAATAACAACTGCGCCAAGAGTTTTTACAAAATGCCTGGCAGTAGTAGCTGCTCATATCAGAAGGCAGCAAATACATGTATTCCTGTACCTAGACGATTGGTTAATCAAAACCAACACGCAAGAACGGTGTTCACAACACACAAAGTATGTCATAGAAACCCTCCACAAACTAGGTTTCTCACTCAACTATACAAAGTCACACCTTCAGCCGTGTCAAACACAGCAATACATAGGGGCAACAATCAACACAATAAAAGGGATTGCCACTCCAAGTCCGCAAAGGGTACAGGCATTTCACAATGTAATACAGGCCATGTATCCAAAACAAAAGATACAAGTCAAGATGGTGATGAAACTACTAGGCATGATGTCCTAACGCAAGATTGCACATGCAGCCCTTACAACAGTGCTTAGCATCACAATGGTCACAGGCAGTGGGTCAACTTCTAGATCTAGTGTTGATAGACCGCCAAACATACACCTCGCTTCAATGGTGGAACAATATAAATTTAAACCAAGGGCGGCCTTTCCAAGACCCAGTGCCTCAATGCGTAATAACAACAGATGCCTCCATGATAGGGTGAGGAGCACACCTCAACCAACACAGCATCCAAGGACAATGGGACACTCAGCAGAGACTGTTTCACATAAATCACTTAGAACTACTGGCAGTGTTTCTAGCGTTGAAAGCATTTCAACCTATAATAAGACACAACCACATTCTTGTCAAAACAGACAACATGACAACAATGTATTATCTGAACAAACAAGGAGGAACACACTCAACACAGTTGTGTCTCCTGGCACAAAAAATATGGCATTGGGCGATTCACAACTGCATTCGCCTAATAGCACAGTATATTCCAGGGATTCAGAATCAGTTAGCAGGCAATCTCTCTCGAGATCACCAGCAGATCTACGAATGGGAGATTCACCCCCAAATAATAAACACCTACTTCCAAAGATGGGGAACACCACAAATAGACCTATTTGCAACAAAAGAAAACGCAAAATGCCAAAACTTCGCATCCAGATACCCACAGGATCAGTCTCAGGGCAATGCATTATGGATGAGTTGGTCAGGGATATTTGCATACGCTTTTCCCCCTCTCCCACTCCTTCCATATCTGGTAAACAAATTGAGTCAAAACAAACTCAAACTAATAGCACCAACTTGGGCAAGACAACCTTGGTATACAACACTACTAGACCTTTCAGTAGTGCCTCATGTCAAACTACCAAACAGACCAGATCTGTTAACCCAACACAAACAACAGATCAGACACCCAAATCCAACATCCATGAATCTAGCAATTTGGCTCCTGAAGTCTTAGAATTCGGACATCTGGACCTCACACAAGAATGTATGGAGGTCATAAAATAAGCTAGGAAACCAACCACAAGACATTGCTATGCAAATAAATGGAAAAGATTTGTTTATTACTGCCATAATAAACAAATACAACCCTTACACGCATCTGCTAAACACATTGTCAGCTACCTACTGCACTTACAAAAGTCAAATCTAGCTTTTTCATCTATTAAAATTCATCTCACCGCTATTTCAGCTTATCTGCAAATTACGCATTCAACATCACTATTTAGGATCCCAGTCATAAAAGCTTTTATGGAGGGTCTGAAAAGAATTATCCCACCAAGGAAGCCACCAGTTCCTTCGTGGAACCTTAACATTGTCTTAACACGACTCATGGGTCCACCGTTTGAACCCATGCACAAAGTCAAATGACCGTTCCACTTGAATCAAACAGTAGAACTACCAGTGTTCTTTACAGAGCCAGATTCTGTAGCTGAAAGAGCACTACATACATTAGACATCAAAAGAGCGTTAATGTACTACATTGACAGAACAAAACAAATTTGAAAAACGAAACAATTGTTCGTTGCTTTCCAAAAACCTCATACAGGAAACCCAATATCCAAACAAGGCATTGCTAGATGGATAGTTAAATGCATTCAAACCGGTTATCTCAAAGCAAAAAGAGAACTGCCTATAACACCAAAGGCACACTCAACTAGAAAGAAAGGTGCTACCATGGCCTTTCTCGGCAACCTTCCAATGACTGAAATATGTAAGGCAGCCACATGGTCTACGCCTCATACGTTTACCAAACACTACTGCGTGGATGTGTTAACAGCACAACAAGCCACAGTAGGACAAGCAGTACTACGAACTTTATTTCAAACAACTTCAACTCCTACAGGCTGAACCACCGCTTTTGGGGAGATATCTGCTTTCTAGTCTATGCAAAGCATGTGTATCTGCAGCTACACATGCCATCGAACGGAAAATGTCACTTACCCAGTGTACATCTGTTCGTGGCATGAGACGCTGCAGATTCACCCGCCTCCCCGTGAGCCTGTAGCCGTTTCGAAGTTGATCTTGAACATTTGTAAATTTGTAAATATATCACTTTAAACCACATTATGTACATACATATTTACTCCATTGCATGGGCACACTTACTATAATACACAACTCCTACCTCACCCTCTGCGGGGAAAACAATCTAAGATGGAGTCGACGCCCATGTGCATTGGAGCAGAAAGGGGAGGAGTCCCTCGATCTCGTGACTCGAAAATACTTCTTCGAAGATGGCGGGATGTGCAAAGCTAGATGGCGGGATGTGCAAAGCATGTGAGTCTTTTCGAGTCACGAGACCGAGGGACTCCTCCCCTTCGTGTTTCGGTTCGGAAAAGTTAGTTAACAATCGGAAAATTCAACGGTATTGTTTGCTCCTTCGGGGCTTCCACTCCTTGGCGGGGCCTGGTGGGCCCGACCGCATGCGTCTTCAAGGCTCATGGAACGGACCCCATTCCGCTTCTGCCCCAAATGCCACGCTAAGTATCTTTATACAGACCAACATTTGGTCTGTAATTTGTGTTTGTCCCCCGAACACAAAGAGGATACGTGCAAGGCCTGTCGGGCATTTTGGTCAAAGAAGACGCTGCGGGACCGGAGTGCTTGAAGACTTCAAATGGCGTTGACACTGGCCAGACATCACATCGTTGAAGAAGAGGAGACATTCTCCATTCCAGACTCTGACGAGCCCGAGAGTGAGCAGCCGACGAGGCAACAAACCGTGAGTAAACCAGCCCGGGCAAAAACTCACTCAAAAATCATGAAAGCCAAGGGGACACCACCACTGACAGGCCATGGCTTTACCCGAAAGCACGGTGACCAAGCATCAGCACCGAAAAAGGCTTCACAGCAGCCGAAGTCATCCGACTCCGGTCGAGATACCAGCTCTGAATATACTCGGCACTGAGAAACCGGCTCCGACCAGATCCGACACCGAGAAATTGGTGCCCTGAAAGCCAAAAAGGTTTCTTCAGAGCCGAAAAAGACTACAGAAAAAGTTTTGGTGCCGAAACACCCAGCCTCGGAGCCGAAACAAAGCTCCTATACGGAAGAACAGGGCCTTTCCTCACAATTACAAGGCCACAGGTTTGAACAAGAACTGGGGATGGGAGAGCCAGACCATACACAGAGGAGGCTCCATAGACAGAAGGACACGTGGAAAATAAGTACACTTCCCCCCTATTAAGATGAAGCGGAAGCTCGCATTCCATGAGGCAGAAATGCAGACAAAAGCAAAAGTGGCTAAAGAAAAAACAACACCACAGTTTTCTCCACAGCCATCGCCACCGGCTTCACCACATCTGTCCCCAATAGCAACACCACCAATGGTGCAGTCACCAACGCACACGGGGATGAGCCAAGATGACCCAGATGCATGGTGTAAGGAAATGCCTCCTTGGCATGGTTACCCCCTGACTTTTTGCCTTTGCTGATGCTAAGTTTTGATTTGAAAGTGTGCTGAGGCCTGCTAACCAGGCCCCAGCACCAGTGTTCTTTCCCTAACCTGTACTTTTGTTTTCACAATTGGCACACCCTGGCATCCAGGTAAGTCCCTTGTAACTCGTACCCCTGGTACCAAGGGCCCTGATGCAAGGGAAGGGCTGCAGCATGTCTTATGCCACCCTGGGGACCCCTACTCAGCACAGACACACTGCTTGCCAGCTTGTGTGTGCTGGTGAGGACAAAACGAGTAAGTCGACATGGCACTCCCCTGAGGGTGCCATGCCAACCTCACACTGCCTATGCAGTATAGATAAGTCACCCCTCTAGCAGGCCTTACAGCCCTAAGGCAGGGTGCACTATACCATAGGTGAGGGCACCAGTGCATGAGCACTGTGCCCCTACAGTGTCTAAGCAAAACCTTAGACATTGTAAGTGCAGGGTAGCCATAAGAGTATATGGTCTGGGAGTCTGTCATACACAAACTCCACAGCACCATAATGGCTACACTGAAAACTGGGAAGTTTGGTATCAAACTTCTCCGCACAATAAATGCACACTGATGCCAGTGTACATTTCATTGTAACATACACCCCAGAGGGCACCATAGAGGTGCCCCCTGAAACCTTAACCGACTATCTGTGTAGGCTGACTGGTTTTAGCAGCCTGCCACACTCGAGACATGTTGCTGGCCACATGGGGAGAGTGCCTTTGTCACTCTGTGGCTAGTAACAAAGCCTGTACTGGGTGGAGGTGCTTCACACCTCCCCCTGCAGGAACTGTAACACCTGGCGGTGAGCCTCAAAGGCTCACCCCCTTTGTTACAGCACCACAGGGCACTTCAGCTAGTGGAGTTGCCCGCCCCCTCCAGCCACGGCCCCACTTTTGGCGGCAAGGCCGGAGGAGATAATGAGAATAACAAGGAGGAGTCACTGGCCAGTCAGGACAGCCCCTAAGGTGTCCTGAGCTGAGGTGACTCTTACTTTTAGAAATCCTCCATCTTGCAGATGGAGGATTCCCCCAATAGGGATAGGAATGTGACCCCCTCCCCTTGGGAGGAGGCACAGAGAGGGTGTACCCACCCTCAGGGCTAGTAGCCATTGGCTACTAACCCCCCAGACCTAAACACGCCCTTAAATTTAGTATTTAAGGGCTCCCCAGAACCTAGGAACTCAGATTCCTGCAACCTAAGAAGAAGAGGACTGCTAAGCTGAAAAACCCTGCAGAGAAGACTGAGACACCAACTGCTTTGGCCCCAGCTCTACCGGCCTGTCTCCCTTCCTTCTAAAGACACTGCTCCAGCGACGCTCTCCCCAGGGACCAGTGACCTCTGAATCCTCAGAGGACTGCCCTGCTCTAGAAGGACCAAGAACTCCTGAGGACAGCGGCTCTGTTCAACCAAGACTGCAACTTTGTTTCCAAAGGAGCAACTTTAAAAGAACTGCGTTTCCCGCCGGAAGCGTGAGACTTGCTACTCTGAACCCGACGCCCTCGGCTCGACTTGTGGAGAACAAACACTTCAGGGAGGACTCCCCGGCGACTGCGAGACCGTGAGTAGCCAGAGTTGCCCCCACAGCGACGCCTGAAGAGGGAATCCTGAGGCTCACCCTGACCGCGACTGCCTGTTCCTCAGATCCCGACACCTGGAAAAGACTCTGCACCCGCAGCCCCCAGGACCTGAAGGATCCGAACTCCAGTGCAGGAGTGACCCCCAGGAGGCCCTCTCCCTTGCCCAGGTGGTGGCTACCCCGAGCAGCCCCCCTCCCCCCCCCCCCTGCCTGCATCGCTGAAGAGACCCCTTGGTCTCCCATTGATTTCAACGACAAACCCGACGTGTGTTTGCACACTGCACCCGGCCGCCCCGTGCTGCTGAGGGTATACTTTCTGTGCTAACTTGTGTCCCCCCCCCAGTGCCCTACAAAACCCCCCTGGTCTGCCCTCCGAAGACGCGGGTACTTACCTGCTGGCAGACTGGAACCGGGGCACCCCCTTCTCCATTGAAGCCTATGCGTTTTGGGCACCACTTTGAACTCTGCACCTGACCGGCCCTGAGCTGCTGGTGTGGTAACTTTGGGGTTGCTCTGAACCCCCAACGGTGGGCTACCTTGGACCCAAACTTGAACCCCGTAGGTGTTTTACTTACCTGCAAAAACTAACAAACTCTTACTCCCCCTAGGAACTGTGAAAATTGCACTAAAGTACCTACCTGCAATACCTTTCATTTGAAGTATTACATGTAAAATTTGAACCTGTGGTTCTTAAAATAAACTAAGAAAAGATGTTTTTCTATACAAAAACCTATTGGCCTGGAATTGTCTCTGAATGTGTGTTCCTCATTTATTGCTTGTGTATGTACAACAAATGCTTAACACTACTCCTTTGATAAGCCTACTGCTCGACCACACTACCACAAAATAGAGCATTAGTATTATCTCTTTTTTCCACTATCTTACCTCTAAGGGGAACCCTTGGACTCTGTGCATACTATTCCTTACTTTGAAATAGTGCATACAGAGCCAACTTCCTACACATGGGATCTGTACGATGCACCAGTCGCTGATAATAGTCCGGATTGCTACCCGGCAAGGCCATCACCACCAGAAGACAGTACTGCTTACATGCAGGTAGTCTCCAGGTCGGCTACTTTTCATAACGTAGCATTGCATTCAGAACCTATAGAAGATGACTTCTTGTTCAATACCCTGTCATAAACACATAACCAATACCAAAGTTTGCCAATGTTACCAGGCATGTTAAAACATGCCCAACAGGTGTTTCAAGACCCAGTCAAGAGCAGAGCCATAACACCTAGGGTGGAAAATAAATATAAATATATATCAGCTGACTCCTGATTCAGTGGTATTGGGAGCAGCCCGGAAAAGGGCAAACTCACAAACTACTGGGGACCCACCACCACCCGACAAAGAAAGTCGGAAATTCAATGCTGCAGGCAAAAGGGTGGCAGCACAGGCAGCCAATCAATGGCTAATTGCCAATTCGCAGGCCCTATTGGCAAGATACGACAGGGCACATTGGGACGAAATGCAACATTTCATTGAACACCTTCCCAAAGAGTTCCAGAAGCATGCCCAACAGGTTGTAGAGGAGGGCCAAACCATCTCCAGCAATCAAATAAGGTCAGCTATGGACGCAGCAGACAAGGCGGCCAGAACAGTAAACACGGCCGTCACCATTCGGAGACACGCGTGGCTACGTACCTCCGGATTTAAGCCAGAGATCCAGCAGGCTGTGCTAAATATGCCATTCAACGGACAACAATTGTTTGGGCCGGAGGTAGATACAGCAATAGACAAACTAAAGAAAGACACTGACATGGCCAAAGCCATGGGCGCGCTCTACTCCCCACAGAGCAGAGGCACTTTTAGGAAGCCACACTTTAGAAGGGGGTTTCGGGCCCAAAGCACAGAACCATCTATCTCACAGGCCAGACCCACATACCAGGGCCAATACCAAAGAGGAGGCTTCAGGGGACAATATAGGGGTGGACAGTTCCCTAAAACAAGAGGGAAATTCCAAAACCCCACAAACTAAACAGTGACTCCAACGTCACAAACCCCCAACACACAAGGTGGGGGGGGGGGAGACTCGCAGATTATTACCAAAATTGGAAATACATAACTACAGACTTGTGGGTCCTAGCTATTATCCAACATGGTTATTGCATAGAATTCCTACAAATACCACCAAATGTGCCTCCAAGAGCACACAACATGTCCAAACAACACTTAGATATGTTACAACTAGAAGTCCAAGCGTTGTTACAAAAAGAAGCAATAGAACTAGTACCCAATCATCAAAAAGGAACAGGGGTTTACTCCCTGTATTTCCTAATTCCAAAAAAGGACAAAACACTGAGACCCACATTAGACCTCAGAACACTAAATCTTTACATCAAATCAGATCACTTTCACATGGTGACACTTCAAGACGTGATTCCCTTGCTCAAACAACAGGACTACATGTCAACATTAGATCTCAAAGATGCTTACTTCCACATACCCATACATCCTTCCCACAGGAAATACTTAAGGTTTGTAATCCAAGGCGTGTATTACCAATTCAAAGTGTTACCGTTCGGGATAACAGCACCAAGAGTATTCACAAAATGCCTTGCGGTAGTAGCTGCTCATATCAGGAGGCAGCACATGCACGTATTCCCTTTCTTAGACGATTGGTTAATAAAAACCAGCACTCAGCAACAGTGTCTTCAACACACAAAATACCTCATAGAAAGCCTTCACAAGCTAAGGTTCTCTATAAACTACCAAAAATCACATCTACAACCGTGTCAAATACAACAATACTTAGGAGTAACAACACACAAAAAGGGATTGCCACTCCAAGTCCACAAAGGGTACAAGCATTCCAAAATGTAATACTAAACATGCACCCAAACCAACACTATCAAGTGAGGTTTGTGATGAAACTCCTAGGCATGATGTCTTCATGCATAGCCATTGTCCCAAACGCAAGACTACACATGCGGCCCTTACAACAGTGCCTAGCAACACAATGGACACAAGCACAGGGTCAACTTCAAGATCTAGTGTTGATAGACCGCCAAACACACTCCACTCTTCAATGGTGGAATCCTATAAATTTAAACCAAGGGCGGCCATTCCAAGACCCTGTACCTAATACGTGATCACAACAGATGCTTCCATGGTAGGGTGGGGAGCACACCTCAACCAGCACAGCATTCAGGGACAATGGGACGCTCAACAAAGCCAACTTCATATAAATCATCTGGAACCTCTAGCAGTATTTCTAGCATTGAAAGCATTTCAACCGATAATAGCCCACAAACACATTCTTGTCAAAACAGACAACATGACAACAATGTATTACCTAAACAAACAGGGAGGGACACACTCATCACAGCTGTGTCTCTTAGCACAAAAGATTTGGCATTGGGCGATTCACATTCGCCTAATAGCACAATACATCCCAGGAATTCAAAACCAGTTAGCCGACAATCTCAGTCGAGATCACCAACAAACCCAGGAATGGGAAATTCATCCCCAGGTACTACAAACTTACTTTCAAAGCTGGGGAACACCACAAATAGGCCTATTCGCAACAAAAGAAAACGCAAAATGCCAAAACTTCGCATCCAGGTATCCGCACACTCACTCCAAGGGCAATGCGTTATGGATGAGTTGGTCAGGGATATTTGCTTACGCTTTTCCCCCTCTCCCACTCCTTCCGTATCTAGTAAACAAATTTAGTCAAAACAAACTCAAACTAATACTAATAGCACCAACTTGGGCTCGCCAGCCATGGTACACAACACTACTAGATCTGTCAGTAGTACCTCATATCAAACTACCAAACAGGCCAGATCTGTTAACTCAACACAAACAACAGATCAGACACCCGAATCCAGCGTCGCTCAATCTAGCAATCTGGCTCCTGAAATCTTGGAATTTGGACATCTAGACCTTACACAAGAATGTATAGAGGTCATTAAACAAGCAAGAAAACCTACTACAAGACATTGTTACGCTAATAAATGGAAAAGATTTGTTTATTACTGCCATAATAATCAAATTCAACCACTACATGTGTCTGCAAAAAATATTGTAAGCTACTTATTACACTTACAAAAGTCAAATCTAGCTTTTTCATCCATTAAAATACATCTCACAGCAATATCTGCAGATTACACATTCAACATCACTCTTTAGAATCCCAGTCATCAAAGCATTTATGGAGGGTCTAAAGAGAATCACAACCCCAAGAACACCACCAGTTCCCTCATGGAACCTTAATATTGTATTAACACGACTCATGGGTCCACCATTTGAACCCATGCACTCTTGTGAAATGCAGTACTTAACCTGGAAAGTTGCCTTCCTAATAGCTATCACATCTCTTAGAAGAGTAAGTGAAATACAAGCATTTACTATACAAGAACCCATTATACAAATACACAAACATAAAGTGGTTCTACGCACAAATCCAAATATTTTACCAAAAGTTATATCACCGTTCCACCTAAACCAAACAGTGGAACTCCCAGTCTTTTTTCCACAGCCAGACACAGTAGCCGAAAGAGCCTTACATAGATTAGACATTAAAAGAGCACTAATGTATTACATTGATAGAACAAAACAATTTTGCAAGACAAAACAATTGTTTGTAGCCTTCCAAAAACCTCATGCAGGAAATCCAATATCCAAACAAGGCATTGCCAGATGGATAGTGAAATGTATTCAAGCCTGCTATATTAAAGCAAAGAGAGAACTGCCGATTACCCCAAAGGCACACTCCACTAGAAAGAAAGGCGCCACAATGGCCTTTCTAGGAAATATACCTATGACTGAAATATGTAAGGCAGCCACATGGTCTACGCCTCATACATTCACAAAACACTACTGTGTAGATGTATTAACAACACAACAAGCCACAGTAGGACATGCAGTATTACGAACATTATTTCAAACAACTTCAACTCCTACAGGCTAAGCCACCGCTTTTGGGGAATAACTGCTTACTAGTCTATGCACAGCATGTGTATCTGCAGCCACACATGCCATTGAACTGAAAATGTCACTTACCCAGTGTACATCTGTTCGTTGCATGAGACGCTGCAGATTCACATGCGCCCTCCCCGGGAGCCTGTAGCCGTTTTAAGTTGATGAAAACTATATATATTATATGTTGATAAAACTTGTACATTGTAAATTTGTAAATATATGTTCGATGGCATGTGTAGCTGCAGATACACATGCTGTGCACATCCCGCCATCTGGTGTTGGGCTCGGAGTGTTACAAGTTGTTTTTCTTCGAAGAAGTCTTTTTGAGTCACGAGACCGAGGGACTCCTCCCATTTCGACTCCATTGCGCATGGGCGTCGACTCCATCTTAGATTGTTTTTTTTCCGCCATCGGGTTCGGACGTGTTCCTTTTCGCTCCGTGTTTCGGGTCGGAAAGTTAGTTAGAATCTCAGAAAAATCGTCGGTATTGTTTGCGTTCGGTATCGGGTTAGTTACAACAGATCGACACCGACTTAAGAAGAGCTCCGGTGGCCCGTCGGGGTTTTTCGATTCCCGTCGGGGCCTGGTCGGCCCAGCCACGTCTCTTCAAGGCTGATGGAACGGACCCCATTCCGCTTCTGTCCAAAATGCCATAACAAGTATCCATATACAGATCAACACCTGGTCTGTAACTTGTGTTTGTCACCAGAACACAGGGAGGATACTTGTGAGCCCTGTCGAGCGTTTCGGTCGAGGAAGACACTCGGAGACCGAAGAGCAAGAAGACTGCAAATGGCGTCAGCGCCGACAGGACAAGGGTGTTTCGAGGAGGAGGAAGAAACATTCTCCATCCAGGATTCGGACTCGGAGGAGGTCGATCCCGAAGAAACACCGAAAACCGTGAGTAAGACGTCGAAACAAAAAACTCACGAAAAGACTGCCAAAGCCCAGGGGACGCCACCGCCAACAGGCCATGGCTTAAGCCGAAAAGTAGGTGACCGTCCATCGGCACCGAAAAAGGGCGAGCTGGTGTCAAAGTCATCCGACTCCGGTCGAGATACAGGCACGCAGCAATCTCGGGCCCAAGAGAGTGGCTCTGAAAAGATTCGGCACCGAGACAGCGGCACCGAAATTGGTCGGCACCGAGAGGGCACTACGCCGAAAAGCAAAAAGATTTTGTCGGAGCCGAAAAAAGCAGCAGAAAAGGTTTCGGTGCCGAAACATCCGGCATCCGAACCGAAAATTAGTTCCTATTCAGAGGAACAAGGACTGTCCTCTCAAATGAAGACACACAGATTTGAAGAAGAATTACAGACAATAGAGCCAGATCACACGCAAAGGCGGCTCTTTATTCAGAAAGATACAGGGAAGATCAGCACTCTTCCCCCAATCAGAATGAAACGAAAACTTGCCTTCCAAGACAAGGACAAGGACAAGGACAAACAGCCACAAGCAAAAGTGGCTAAACAAATAACACCACCACCATCCCCACATCACTCTCCACAACTATCACCGGTAGCCACTCCACCAATGATGCAATCCCCAGCACATACGGGGATGAGTCAAGATGACCCTGACGCATGGGACCTTTACGACGCACCAGTGTCAGACAATAGTCCTCAATGCTATCCAGCAAGACCCTCGCCACCTGAGGATAGTACAGGCTACATTCAAGTGGTATCAAGGGCAGCAGCATTTCACAATGTCAGCCTTCACTCAGAACCCATTGAAGATGACTTCCTTTTTAATACACTGTCGTCTACGCACAGTCAATATCAAAGTCTGCCAATGTTGCCCGGAATGCTAAAACACTCCAAACAGGTGTTTGAAGAGCCGGTCAAAGGGAGAGCCATTGCTCCAAGAGTAGACAAAAAAATATAAACCGCCACCAACAGACCCAGTGTACATCACACAACAGCTATCACCAGACTCTGTTGTAGTTGGAGCAGCGTGCAAAAGAGTCAACTCTCATACTTCAGGAGACGAGCCACCTCCAGATAAAGAGAGTAGAAAATTCGACGCAGCAGGCAAAAGGGTGGCGGCACAGGCAGCAAACCAGTGGCGTATTGCAAATTCGCAAGCTTTGCTAGCCAGATATGATAGGGCCCATTGGGACGAGATGCAACACCTTATTGAACACTTGCCAAAGGAGTTTCAAAAAAGAGCGCAGCAAGTGGTCGAAGAGGGACAAAATATCTCCAATAATCAAATTCGATCAGCAATGGATGCTGCAGACACAGCTGCTAGAACTGTCAACACAGCAGTAACGATAAGGAGGCAAGCATGGCTGCGTACATCAGGATTTAAACCAGAGATACAGCAAGCTGTGCTGAATATGCCATTCAACGGACAGCAGTTATTTGGGCCGGAGATGGACACTGCAATTGAAAAACTTAAGAAAGACACTGACACGGCCAAAGCCATGGGCGCACTCTACTCCCGCAGAGCAGAGGCACATTTCGAAAAACACAATTTCAAGGAGGGTTTCGAGGGCAAACCACAGAAGCCACATCCTCACAAACAAAGCCCACTTACCAAAGCCAGTATCAGCGGGGAGGTTTTCGGGGACAATATAGAGGAGGACAGTTTCAAAGAAACAGAGGAAAGTTCCAAAGTCCCAAAACTCCTCAAAACAAACAGTGACTTCAAGGTCACAAATCCCCAACACATAACACCTGTGGGGGGGAGACTAAACAAGTTTTACACACATTGGGAGGAAATAACAACAGACACTTGGGTCTTAGCAATTATCCAGCATGGTTATTGCATAGAATTTCTCAAATTCCCTCCAAACGTCCCACCGAAAACACACAATATGTCAAAACAACATATAGATCTTCTAGGACTAGAAGTTCAGGCATTGCTACAGAAAGAAGCAATAGAATTAGTACCAAAAGATCAATTAAACACAGGAGTTTACTCACTGTACTTCCTGATACCCAAAAAGGACAAGAGCCTAAGACCGATACTAGATCTCAGAACATTAAATACCTACATCAAATCAGACCATTTTCACATGGTTACTCTACAAGACGTAATCCCACTGCTCACACAACAAGACTACATGACAACACTAGACCTAAAGGATGCATATTTCCATATACCAATACATCCTTCACACAGAAAGTACCTAAGGTTTGTATTCCAAGGGATACATTACCAATTCAAAGTGTTGCCATTCGGAATAACAACTGCGCCAAGGGTTTTTACAAAATGCCTGGCAGTAGTAGCTGCACATATCAGAAGGCAGCAAATAATGTGTTCCCATACCTAGACGATTGGTTAATCAAAACCAATACGCTAAAACGGTGTTCACAACACACAAAATATGTCATAGAAACCCTACACAAACTAGGTTTCTCAATCAACTACGCAAAGTCACACCTGCAGCCGTGCCAAACACAACAATACTTGGGAGCAACAATCAACACAGCAAAAGGGATTGCTACACCAAGTCCACAAAGAGTACAAACATTTCACAATGTAATACAAACCTTGTATCCAAAACAAAAAGTACAAGTCAAAATAATACTGAAACTACTAGGCATGATGTCCTCATGCATAGCCATTGTCCCAAATGCAAGGTTACACATGCGGCCCTTACAACATTGCCTAGCGTCATAATGGTCACAAGCACAGGGTCAGCTTCTAGATCTGGTGTTGATAGACTGCCAAACATACATCTCGCTTCAATGGTAGAACAGTATAAATTTAAACCAAGGGCGGCCTTTCCAAGACCCAGTGCCACAATACGTGATAACAACAGATGCTTCCATGACAGAGTGGGGAGCCCACCTCAATCAACACAGCATCCAAGGACAATGGAACATACAGCAAAAACAGTTACACATAAATCACCTAGAACTGTTAGTGGTATTTTTAGCGCTGAAAGCATTTCAACCCATGATAACCCACAAATACATTCTTGTCAAAACAGACAACATAACAACAATGTACTACCTAAACAAACAAGGGGGGACACACTCAACACAGTTGTGTCTCCTAACACAGAAAATATGGCATTGGGCGATTCACAACCACATTCGCCTAATAGCACAATTTATTCCAGGAATTCAGAATCAGTTAGCAGACAATCTCTCACGGGATCACCAACAGATCCACGAATGGGAGATTCACCCCAAATACTGAATACTTACTTCCAAATTTGGGGAACACCACAAATAGATCTATTTGCAACAAAGGAAAACTCAAAATGCCAAAACTTCGCATCCAGGTACCCACAACATCAGTCTCAGGGCAATGCGCTGTGGATGAACTGGTCAGGGATATTTGCTTACGCTTTTCCCCCTCTCCCACTCCTTCCATATCTAGTAAACAAGTTGAGTTAAAACAAACTCATACTAATAGCACCAACATGGGCAAGGCAACCTTGGTACACCACACTACTAGACCTGTCAGTAGTACCTCATGTCAAACTACCAAACAGACCAGATCTGTTAACACAACACAAACAACAGATCAGGCATCCAAATCCAGCATCGCTGAATCTAGCAATTTGGCTCCTGAAATCCTAGAATTCGGACACTTACACCTCACACAAGAATGTATGGAGGTCCTAAAACAGGCTAGAAAGCCTACCACTAGACACTGCTATGCAAATAAATGGAAAAGATTTGTCTATTACTGCCATAATAATCAAATTCAACCCTTACACGCATCTACAAAAGATATAGTAGGATACTTACTACATCTGCAAAAAGCAAAACTAGCTTTCTCTTCCATAAAAATACATCTTGCTGCAATTTCAGCTTACCTGCAAATTACGCACTCAACTTCATTATTTAGGATACCAGTCATAAAAGCGTTTATGGAAGGCCTAAAGAGAATTATACCACCAAGAACGCCACCAGTTCCTTCATGGAACCTCAACATTGTCTTAACACGACTCATGGGCCCACCTTTTGAGCCCATGCACTCTTGTGAAATGCAATACTTAACGTGGAAAGTTGCATTTTTAATTGCCATCACATCTCTAAGAAGAGTGAGTGAAATTCAAGCGTTTACCATTCAAGAACCATTTATTCAAATACACAAAAATAAAGTTGTTCTACGAACAAATCCCAAATTTTTACCAAAAGTAATCTCACTGTTCCACTTGAATCAAACGGTAGAATTACCAGTGTTCTTCCCACAGCCAGATTCTGTAGCTGAAAGAGCACTACATACATTAGACATCAAAAGAGCACTAATGTACTACATTGACAGAACAAAACTAATTCGAAAGACAAAACAACTATTTATCGCCTTTCAAAAACCTCATACAGGAAATCCAATTTCAAAACAAGGCATTGCTAGATGGATAGTTAGGTGCATTCAAACCTGCTATCTTAAAGCTAAAAGAGAACTGCCTATTACACCAAAGGCACACTCAACCAGAAAGAAAGGTGCTACCATGGCCTTTCTAGGAAATATTCCAATGAACGAAATATGTAAGGCAACCACATGGTCTACGCCTCATACATTTACCAAGCACTACTGTGTAGATGTGCTAACTGCACAACAAGCAACAGTAGGTCAAGCTGTACTAAGAACATTATTCCATACTACTTCAACTCCTACAGGCTGAACCACCGCTTTTGGGGAGATAACTGCTTACTAGTCTATGCACAGCATGTGTATCTGCAGCTACACATGCCATCGAACGGAAAATGTCACTTACCCAGTGTACATCTGTTCGTGGCATTAGTTGCTGCAGATTCACATGCGCCCACCCGCCTCCCCGGGAGCCTGTAGCCGTTTAGAAGTAGATCTTAAGCATTTGTACATTTGTAAATAGATTACTTGAAACTTTATTATGTACATACGCAGTCACTCCATTGCATGGGCACTATTACTAGCATACACAACTACTACCTCACCCTCTGCGGGGAAAACAATCTAAGATGGAGTCGACGCCCATGCGCAATGGAGTCGAAATGGGAGGAGTCCCTCGGTCTCGTGACTCGAAAAGACTTCTTCGAAGAAAAACAACTTGTAACACTCCGAGCCCAACACTAGATGGCAGGATAATGCACAGCATGTGAATCTGCAGCGTCTCATGCCACGAACAGATGTACACTGGGTAAGTGTCATTTTCCGTATATATATATATATATGTTCGATGGCATGTGTAGCTGCAGATACACATGCTGTGCACAGTCCGCCATCTGGTGTTGGGCTCGGAGTGTTACAAGTTGTTTTTCTTCGAAGAAGTCTTTTTCGAGTCACGAGACCGAGGGACTCCTCCCATTTCGACTCCATTGCGCATGGGCGTCGACTCCATCTTAGATTGTTTTTTTTCCGCCATCGGGTTCGGACGTGTTCCTTTTCGCTCCGTGTTTCAGGTCGGAAAGTTAGTTAGAATCTCGGAAAAAAATCGTCGGTATTATTTGCGTTCGGTATCGGGTTAGTTAGAACAAATCGACACCGAATTTTGAAGAGCTCCGGTGGCCCTTCGGGGTTTTTTCGATCCCCCGTCGGGGACTGGTCGGCCCGGCCACGTGCGACTTCAAGACTGATGGAACGGACCCCATTCCACTTCTGCCCAAAATGCCATAACAAGTATCCGTATACGGATCAGCATCTGGTCTGTAACTTGTGCTTGTCCCCCGAGCACAAGGAGGATACTTGTGAAGCCTGTAGAGCGTTTCGGTCAAGGAAGACGCTGAGAGACCGAAGAGCCAGGAGACTACAAATGGCGTCCACGCCGACAGGTCAAGAACGTTTCAAGGAGGAAGAAGAAGCTTTCTCCATCCGCGAGTCGGATTCTGAAGAACTCGACGCCGAAGAAACACACCAAACCGTGAGTAAGACGTCGAAAATCAAGACTCACAAGAACTCCACAAAAGCCCAGGGGACGCCACCGCCAACAGGCCTTGGCTTAACCCGAAAACTAGGTGACCGATCCAAGGCACCAAAAAAGGGCATGCTGGTGTCGAAGTCATCCGACTCCGGTCGAGATACTGCCACACAGCAACCTCGGAGCCGAGACAGCGGCTCCGAGAAACTTCGGCACAGAGACAGCGGCACCGAAGAATTTCGGCACCGAGACACCACGCCGAAAACAAAGAAGGTTTCTTCGGAGCCTAAAAAGACTTCCGAAAAGGTTTCGGTTCCGAAACATCCAGCCTCGGAGCCGAAAACTAGTTCCTATACAGAGGAACAAGGATTAACCTCCCAATTACATAGATTTGGAGAGGAGCTTCAAGCTGTAGAGCCTGACTACACGCAAAGAAGGCTTCATATTCATGAGGACACAGGGAAGATAACCACTCTTCCCCCAATCAAAATAAAAAGGAAACTTGCCTTTCAACAAAAGGACAAGCAACCACAGGCAAAAGTAGTAAGGAAAACAACCCCGCCACCGTCTTCACCACCATCAACACATGCATCACCGGCAACAACTCCACCGCTGATGCACTCACCAGCTAATACTACAATGAGTCAGGATGATCCCGATGCATGG
This sequence comes from Pleurodeles waltl, assembly GCF_031143425.1. Classification (NCBI taxonomy): domain Eukaryota; kingdom Metazoa; phylum Chordata; class Amphibia; order Caudata; family Salamandridae; genus Pleurodeles; species Pleurodeles waltl. The sequence goes on from NC_090439.1 coordinate 568,496,087, forward strand.
GACCTTTACGATGCTCCAGTGTCTGACAACAGCCCAGACTCCTACCCCACAAAACCGTCACCACCTGAGGACAGTACATCCTACACACAGGTGGTCGCAAGGGCAGCCGAATTTCACAACGTCACCTTACATGCTGAACCAATTGAGGATGACTTTCTGTTTAACACCCTATCCTCCACCCATAGCCAGTACCAAAGCCTTCCCATGCTCCCAGGAATGCTAAGACATTCAAAACAAATATTTCAGGATCCAGTTAAAGGCAGAGCCATAACTCCAAGGGTGGAGAAAAAGTACAAGCCACCGCCAACAGATCCAATCTATATTACAACACAACTAACACCAGACTCAGTAGTTGTCGGGGCAGCTCGTAAGAGAGCCAACTCTCATACCTCAGGAGACGCACCACCTCCAGACAAAGAGAGCCGCAAATTTGATGCTGCGGGAAAAAGGGTTGCAGCACAAGCAGCAAATCAATGGCGTATTGCCAATTCACAAGCACTTTTGGCAAGATACGACAGAGCTCATTGGGATGAAATGCAACATTTCATCGAACACTTACTCAAGGAGTTCCAAAAAAGAGCGCAACAGGTGGTAGAAGAGGGACAAAGTATCTCAAATAATCAGATACGGTCTTCCATGGATGCAGCAGATACAGCTGCATGGACAATAAACACTGCAATCACGATACGAAGGCACGCATGGCTGCGCACTTCAGGGTTCAAGCCGGAAATCCAACAAGCTGTGCTCAATATGCCATTTAATGAACAGCAATTGTTTGGGCCGGAGGTGGACAATGCCATTGAGAAACTCAAAAAAGACACTGATACAAAGCCATGGGTGCACTCTACTCCCCGCAGAGCAGAGGCACATTTCGGAAAACACCTTTTAGGGGAGGGTTTCGAGGGCAACCCACAGAAACCACAACCTCACAAACAAGGCCTACTTACCAGGGTCAATATCAGAGGGGAGGTTTTCGGGGGCAATATAGAGGGGGCCAATTCCCAAGAAATTGAGGAAAATTCCAAGGCCCCAAAACTCCTCAAAATAAACAGTGACTCACAAGTCACACAACCCCATCACATAACACCTGTGGGGGGAAGACTAAGCCAATTTTACAAACTTTGGGAGGAAATAACAACAGACACATGGGTCTTAGCAATTATCCAGCATGGTTATTGCATAGAATTTCACCAATTCCCTCCAAACGTCCCACCGAAAACACACAATATGTCAAAACAACATATAGATCTTCTAGGACTAGAAGTTCAAGCATTGCTACAAAAGGACGCAATAGAATTAGTGCCAAATCTACAAAAAAACACAGGAGTTTACTCACTGTACTTTCTAATACCCAAAAAGGACAAAACTCTGAGACCAAAACTAGATCTCAGAACACTAAATACCTACATCAAATCAGACCACTTTCACATGGTCCCGTTACAAGACGTAATCCCACTGCTCAAACAGCAAGATTACATGACCACATTAGACCTAAAAGATGCGTATTTCCATATACCAATACATCCTTCACACAGGAAATACCTAAGGTTCGTATTCCAAGGAATACATTACCAATTCAAAGTGTTGCCATTCGGAATAACGACTGCGCCAAGAGTTTTTACAAAATGCCTGGCAGTAGTAGCTGCACATATCAGAAGGCAGCAAATACATGTGTTCCCGTACTTAGACGACTGGTTAATCAAAACCAACACGCTAAGACAATGTTCACAGCACACAAACTACGTCATAAGGACCCTTCACAGGCTAGGTTTCTCGATCAACTACGTGCAGTCACACCTTTTGCCGTGTCAAACACAGCAATACTTAGGAGCGACAATCAACACAGCAAAAGGGATTGCCACTCCAAGTCCACAAAGGGTTCAAACATTTCACAAAGTAATACAGGCCATGTATCCAACACAAAAGATACAAGTCAAAATGGTAATGAAACTCCTAGGCATGATGTCTTCATGCATAGCCATTGTCCCAAACGCAAGATTGCACATGCGGCCCTTACAACAGTGCCTAGCATCACAATGATCACAAGCACAGGGTAAACTTCTAGATCTGGTGTTGATAGACCGCCAAACATACATCTCGCTTCTATGGTGGAACAGTAGAAATTTAAACCGAGGGCGGCCTTTCCAAGACCCAGTGCCACAATACGTCATAACGATGGATGCTTCCATGACAGGGTGGGGAGCACACCTCAATCAACACAGCATCCAAGGACAATGGGACATACATCAGAGGCAGTTTCACATAAATCACTTAGAACTGTTAGCAGTATTTCTAGCGCTGAAAGCATTTCAACCCATAATAACCCAAAAATACATTCTTGTCAAAACAGACAACATGACAACAATGTATTATCTAAACAAACAAGGAGGGACACACTCGACACAGTTGTGCCTCCTAACACAAAAAATATGGCATTGGGCGATTCACAACCACATTCGCCTAATAGCACAATTTATTCTAGGGATTCAGAACCAGTTGGCAGACAATCTCTCTCGAGATCACCAACAAACCCACGAATGGGAAATTCACCCCCAAATACTAAACAATTACTTTCAAATTTGGGGAACACCTCAAATAGATCTATTTGCAACAAAAGAAAACTCAAAATGCCAAAACTTCGCATCCAGGTACCCACAAGATCAATACCAAGGCAATGCTCTATGGATGAACTGGTCAGGGATATTTGCGTACGCTTTTCCCCCTCTCCCTCTCCTTCCATATCTAGTAAACAGGTTGAGTCAAAACAAACTCAAACTCATACTAATAGCACCAACATGGGCAAGGCAACCTTGGTACACAACACTACTAGACCTTTCAGTAGTACCTCATGTCAAACTACCCAACAGACCAGATCTGTTAACACAATACAAACAACCGATCCGACATCCAAATCCAGCATCGTTGAATCTAGCAATTTGGCTCCTGAAATCCTAGAATTCGGGCACCTAGACCTCACACAGGAATGTATGGAGGTCATAAAACAAGCGAGAAAACCTACCACTAGACACTGCTATGCAAATAAGTGGAAAAGATTTGTTTATTACTGCCATAATAATCAAATTCAACCTTTACACGCATCTGCAAAAGAAATAGTAGGATACTTACTACATTTGCAAAAATCTAACCTAGCTTTCTCTTCCATTAAAATACATCTTACGGCAATTTCTGCTTACCTACAAATTACGCACTCAATTTCATTGTTTAGGATACCAGTCGTAAAGGCGTTTATGGAAGGCCTAAAGAGAATTATACCACCAAGAACACCACCAGTTCCTTCATGGAACCTCAACATTGTCCTAACACGACTCATGGGTCCACCTTTTGAGCCCATGCACTCTTGTGAAATGCAATACTTAACGTGGAAAGTTGCATTTTTAATTGCCATCACATCTCTAAGAAGAGTGAGTGAGATTCAAGCATTTACCATTCAAGAACCATTTATTCAAATACTCAAAAATAAAGTTGTTCTACGGACCAATCCTAAATGTTTACCAAAAGTAATCTCACCGTTCCACCTAAATCAAACGGTAGAATTACCAGTGTTCTTCCCACAGCCAGATTCGGTAGCCGAAAGAGCACTACTTACATTAGACATCAAAAGAGCACTAATGTACTACATTGACAGAACAAAACTAATTCGAAAGACAAAACAATTATTTATCGCCTTTCAAAAACCTCATACAGGAAATCCAATTTCAAAACAAGGCATTGCTAGATGGATAGTTAAGTGCATTCAAACCTGCTATCTTAAAGCTAAAAGAGAACTGCCTATTACACCAAAGGCACACTCAACCAGAAAGAAAGGTGCTACCATGGCCTTTCTAGGAAATATTCCAATGAACGAAATATGTAAGGCAGCAACATGGTCTACGCCTCATACGTTTACCAAGCACTACTGTGTAGATGTGCTAACTGCACAACAAGCAACAGTAGGTCAAGCTGTATTAAGAACATTATTTCAAACTACTTCAACTCCTACAGGCTGAACCACCGCTTTTGAGGAGATAACTGCTTACTAGTCTATGCACAGCATGTGTATCTGCAGCTACACATGCCATCGAACGGAAAATGTCACTTACCCAGTGTACATCTGTTCGTGGCATTAGTTGCTGCAGATTCACATGCGCCCACCCGCCTCCCCGGGAGCCTGTAGCCGTTTAGAAGTAGATCTTAAACATTTGTACATTTGTAAATATATTACTCAAAACTTTATTATGTACATACGCATTCACTCCATTGCATGGGCACTATTACTAGCATACACAACTCCTACCTCACCCTCTGCGGGCAAAACAATCTAAGATGGAGTCGACGCCCATGCGCAATGGAGTCGAAATGGGAGGAGTCCCTCGGTCTCGTGACTCGAAAAAGACTTCTTCGAAGAAAAACAACTTGTAACACTCCGAGCCCAACACCAGATGGCGGACTGTGCACAGCATGTGAATCTGCAGCGACTAATGCCACGAACAGATGTACACTGGGTAAGTGACATTTTCCATATATATATATATATATATATATATATATATATATATATATATATATATATATATATATTATGCATTGTGATGGTGCAGTGACCCTTGATACAGTGCGTGAGAAAGCACAAAGCAATTAAAATGCCTATAAAAACACCAACACCTGATTCACTTATGAATGAAGGCTAACAGAACATGTATTTATTTTGTGAAATTATTTCTAACAACTTGTCAGCCACTCTGAAATAAAGCAAGAGAAATCTTATGAAGCATAGAATAAACTTCATAGCAACACCGCAGGTTCACCATTACCCAATTGTGATATTCAAATTAACATAACCAAAACTTTGACTCTGGGATTTGAAAATACTTCCTTTATCTGCAGTCCAGTGTCTCAGCTCAATTTCCCAACGGGCAGGACTATCTGGAAACAAGAGGTTCTTGTCAGAGCTCCAAAAATGGCATACACCTTCGAGCTCAGCTGCCTCCTCCTTCCAGTTACTTAGTGATTTTGTTTTAACCGTGCAAAGAGAATTCTTCTTGTCTCCATCAGCATCATATTAGCGGCTGTTCAGTTTGAGTATGTTGAAATTAGTTGAGAAAAGTATGTCTTATAAGTATATACATTGCGGGACACGCTATAACTGACGCTGGTGCCGGGGCAGGAGCCCTTTAACTTTTTGGAGCGCGCCCGCCTCGTGGGACGCTCTGACTGGTCACAGGGCAGGGAAGCCCTTTAACTGCTGGAAAGCGCTCCCGCTGCCGCGGGACACGCTGTAACTGACGCTGGTGCCGGGGCAGGAGCCCTTTAACTTTTTGGAGCGCGCCCGCCTCGCGGGACGCTCTGATTGGCCGCAGGGAAGCCCTTTAACTGCTGGAAAACGCTCCCGCTGCGCGGGCCAAGGGCAGCCCCGTCCTTCACCCGTCATCGCCAGGAAGAGGCGGGGCTGGGCCCCCCCGCTTTAATTCTTCGTGGGGCCCGCCCTTGGGATAGTCTTGTATAACTCTGTTGCTAACTGAACTACGAGGAGGAGAAAAGGAAGCCTTAGTTACTCTGGGTCAGATGAGGATTTCCCCTGTCTCGTTTAGCCTTTGACAGGGTGCGAAGGCCCAGGAGCATTTCAAGAGGCTTTTTTGCACGTCCGCTACACAAGTGAGGACGTTCCTTTATATATGACATTTGACTTTTGAGTAATTTGGGAACTGTGATTATTGAGTGTTGACTGTGATTTTTAATCCTTAAGTTATCTAATTGGGGTAGTGTATTGTAGTGGACTAGTCAGCTAATTCAATTGGCACTTTTTGACTTGTCCTACCATCCATATAGGAATAAGTTTGATACCACACAAAATATGGGTAAAAGGAAGCATTCAAAATTGAATCACCCTTCAAATTTAAAAGATAGTACATCTATATTAAAATATATTTCAGGGGCGATGGGGATGCTAGATAAACAAATCACTACTGTGGAAGGGAAACTGTTGATGCCTAAAGAACAAACTTCCGAATTATTAAAACATACCGGGAAGCCCAATAATTCTTTGCTTGGTGATCACGGGGTTGCAAACATAGAAGTAAGGCACAGAAACAGATGTATTAAAGATACCTCGAATCTAATTCATTCCCTGGATGATCTTTCCCCTGTAGCTAAACGCCCAAGGAAACCAGCGGTAGGAACGGTAGATAAGACCCCAAAAAAACTGCCAAAGAAAGATTCAATAACCACCCTAGTTAAAAAGCCATTAAAGAAATTACCTCGAAAGAAATCTTCAAGTAATTTAGGAGATACAACTCAATCCCTTCTCATAAATCTTCACGAATTAGTAAATACTTTGAAATCATCTATCGGGGCCACTTTGGATTCTATGTCAGAGCGCTTAAAAGTGTTGGAGAGTAATCTTAAGGCAGGTCTAAGAATGATAAAGTCTTTACAACCTGAAGACATATATTATGCGAAAAAAGATTCCAGTATACCACTGCCGACTCCAAATTATGAGAGTAATACCCAACTCATCACGCAAGATAGGACAAATGATCTATATTCAAATGTAAAGCCCCTGATAAAACTACAACCACCACCATCAGTATCAAATCTTAATCAACTATACCGGACTTCAATGCCTTTGACTAAAGTACAAACACTTCCATCAGAACCAAATGCCAGATCATTAAAGTCGGCAAATAACATTTTACCTAGGACGGTGATAACCCAGCCCCACTTAAACTTAGGTTGGGAGCCAATCTAGTAGGACAAGATCCTTAAAGTTCATACACTTTCCAAGTGATCTTTTACATCTCCCTCCGGAGCTAATGCCGTATGTAGTGGTCTTGGCTAATGTTCCATCTATAGATGATCAACAGCGCCAATCATGGTCGGCTCTGAGGAACAAGGCTCTTAACTGGATAGGAACTCGTTTGGGCTCTGGAATGGTGGGGGTCCTCTTTGTTGATATAAAAATGGTCCGAAGAGTTAAGTGGATAGGAAGTTGAAAGAAAACACTGGAAGGAGATTGTGTGGTCCTTTCATTTAGATCGCCAGACTTAATGGATAGAATTATCTGCAAATTAGGAGCAAGGCAAGCCACACCTCAAGGAATTTTGTTATTACCTCTGGGTTTCTTTTATCAAAGACAGGTGGGGGATAACTTTAAGAACCCACAACTAGTAAGAAGAACATCTTTAACCAGACCAGACCAGACTCTATCCCTTCGTGTAATAGATTACATCCTCTTACAACTTTAGAAGATCTAGATTGACTCACTATGAAGAAGAAAGACCTTTCCCACGAAATGGCCCAGGAAGTACATACAGAAGGGCCTGGCATGACTAAGGAAGATATATCCTACAAAGTGGTACCTGTAAGAAATACAATAGGAATCCAGTTAAACCAGAGACACTCCCCTTCAAATGTAACTCATTCAACAGATGGCGGCATACCTCTTCGAATTCCAAATGACCCGTATTGTCAACCTCAACAGTAAGCGGAAATAGCCTTACTTTATTGGAATATTGCAGGCCTAACTAACAAGATCAGTAATGAGATTTGGGTGAACTTTATAGAAGATTTCTCATGTATATGTCTCCAGGAGACTTGGCTATTAAATCCTGTCCATATAAACGGCTATAAAACATTACACACACCAGCCGTACAGACCAGACATGGCAGGCCAAAAGGAGGCCTATGTACATATATTTCCAATAAGTTATGCTTACAGAATTTAGAGATGCAAACTATGAGCTCGTATTACCAAATGATAGAGAGTAATTTGGATCATAAGACTCATTTAGTAATTATTAATTTTTATAATAATGTATCTCCAGGAGAATTTTCTAATACTCTAATGGCGATGGGAGAGGATCTAAAAAACAAATGTGCAAATAGACGTGAGATCTTTATTATTTGGGGTGGTGATTTTAATGTCCATCCTTGTAAAGAAATCTCAGAAAAGGTATGTGGCTGGGATCCTGAAGGCATTAGTTTAAGACTTCACTTCTCACATAATATCCAAGGAGATGCAATGAATTCAATGGATCAAAATTACAACTTGTCTTTTGTAAACGAATTACACTCTGAAGAATCTCAGTTCAAACCAACTTACAATGGAAGGGGTGCTAATACTGTGATTGACTATGTTTTAATGTCAAACCACTTTGCACATTATCTTACTAACTATATTTTCATGACATTGTAATTAGTGATCACTTTCCTCAGAGCCTCACTCTCTCACTAACTTCCTTCACATCGGCTAAAGGTGATAGGGCCACGCTGGTAAATGACATTGAATTAGTTCCGCGCAATGGATACATACTGCGATGGTCTCAGACAGATCCAAAGATTCTACTGAAGCAGTTAATATGTGATTGCAATCAAGCCTTTGTAGACTGTCTTAGTGAGAATTTAGACCCAGGAAAATGCTTAAGTTCTTTTACACAGATCACACAAGCCGTAAAAGAAGCTCTTACTACTAGAAGAGGAAAGGTGGGACAGAAAAGGGAAACGGGCTGGTTTGACCATAATTGTACAAAAGCACATAAGAGACTAAAAAAGGCTTTAAGTGCCCCAAAAAGATGCCTGACTGAAATACGTATGTGCAGACAGGAATATAAGAAGGCATGAAAAAAAGGAAATCGATTTTGAAAGGAGCCTTGTGGGAAACCTTACATAAAGCAAGCTGTATGAAGGATAATATCCTCTTCTGGAAAACAATAAACTCTCCTGTGCTAGGGGATAGAGATACCCCTAGGATGGAAATTGCAATTTCTGAAGAGGACTGGATTGCATACTTTTCCAAGATATATTTGCAGGCCAGTGATATAAATCCCACAGACTCCGCAATGGGCCCAGGCTCCCAGGAAGGCCCACGTCTGACCATAACCCCTCAGTTCAGTTTAGAGGAGGTAGTGGAAGCCATAAATTCAAGCAAAGCAGGGAAAGCGCGGGTCCCGATGGCGTTCCGATAGATTTATATAAGGCCAATACACAGTTATGGGGTCCCCTACTGACGCAGACATTGAGGGCCATTTGTATTCAAGGACCCTTACCATCATGGCGAGAATCTAATATTGTCCCTATATATAAAAAAGATGATCGCCTCAACCCAGCCTGTTACAGGCCAATCTCCCTGCTTGATACATCCGCTAAACTAGGAGGGAGAATTATTCTGAACAGACTGCAAATATGGGCGGAAGAAAAGGGAGTTTTATCTCCAGTACAGTATGGCTTCCGCACAGGAATAGGTACGGTGGAACAGAGTCTAAATTTAAGCATCATTATCGGAAAGTATACAAGGATTAGAGCAGGTAATTTGTATTTGGCCTTCATAGACTTATCAGCATTTGATTGTGTACTACATGACAAGCTATGGGACATCTTAAGCAGCATGGGGTTAGAACCAACTATAATTCAATTCATACGGGACATGTACACAGGGTGTAGAGCAAGAGTAAGGTATGTGTTAAGAGGGGAATGCACCCGCCCTTTTGGCATACAGGAGGAGTGCGCCAAGGCTGTGTTCTTGCTCCATTCCTGTTTTCAATGTATATAAATAATCTAGAAAGTGAATTGACAAGCAAATGTAAAGACCTACCTCAAATAGGTAATCACGCTGTCCCGGCATTACTCTATGCAGATGATGCAGTACTTATGGCCAGGACAACACTAGCTCTTCAGAAACTTTTAACCACTTGTATTACTTTTATGTCAGACTTGGGACTCACCGTTAATCGTTCTAAAACATTTATTACGAACTGCGGTAGGAAACGCGGTAAGACTTACAACACCACCATCCAGGACGGGAGGGTCGAAATAGCTCTAACATTCTCATATTTGGTCATAATGTTTGACAAACAGGGTTCTTGGGCACATTGTATGAAAACAAACAGAGATCAGATCATTAAGACAACGGCGTCTCTAAGTTTTTTTTCAAAAAGGCTCGGGGGGATTACCCCGTTGAACGTGATAAAAATCTACAAAGCCAAGTGTATTCCGGCTGCTATGTATGGGTCAGGAATTTGGGGGTATATCAATTGTAACCCAGTCCAGACGGTGGAAAATGATTTTCTCAGATACCTGTTATTGGTACCAAATGGCACATCATCGTATATCAGTCACTCGGAGTTGGGGGTCCCCTTTTTAGCTGATTTGATAAAGATCCAGCCATTATTGTTATGGCATAAAGACTGGACTTATGAGCACACTGGATTAAATAAGGCTATTTTGTCTGACTGCATGGTGTCAACATACTCCTCGAGGGTCCCCTGGTTGAGATATATTATGATCTTCTTCGAAAATATGGGTAGTAAAGATTATTACACAAACCCAGTTTTGTTGGGAAAACTCACCAGGAAGGAACTGAGAGCCTTGACATTAAAGTATTTAGAAGAACTGCGATGGGAGGCAGAATCAAAAAAGGCCACTGGTATGTCTAACCAATTAATTATGTTGGCGGAGGGCATGCAGCCCTATCTGGTAAATGTGGTAAACCACTGACGCCGTTTTGTTCTTACAAGACTAAGGTTAGATACTTTTCACCGCTTAGTAACCTTCCCAACTATGAATGACTGGAGTACCATTCAAAGGGTATGTCCCTGTGACGCAAAGGCATCTCAAACTACGATCCACGTGGTTTTATTCTGCAAATTTTATGCTAAGCAGAGAAAGCGCTTATTAGTGCCCCTTTTAAGCTCAATTAACTTGCGTCAGTGTCGTACTGAGTATGTTAGCCTTCAGGTTTTATCTTCTATTGAGATGTGTGGAATTTTGGCTGACTTTTTATGTTCTGTATTAACTATAAGAAAGTCTATGGGGGTAGTGGTGTAATTTTAATCAGCTTATTTAAATATCTGCGAATGGGAGATTTAATGATATGTATTTTATTCTTGTTATTTATCCTTTTACTATTTTATTCTATTTATTGTACTATTATATTCAGATGTGTTATATTTGATACTTTTATGACTTGCTGAAAGTAGAATAAAGTTATTACTACTATATACATTGCTACTTTAAGAAAAACACTATTTACCAATGAATAAGTCAATATCCTTTTATATTTGTGTTGTCAACACAACCTTGTGATTATTTTGTGTAGGAGGTCACACAGCAACACAGAAATATGTTGGTGATCAAGAGTTGAGCTCTAGGGTACTAAATACGTCATTCTGATGGGTACTTCTTAAAGCATATGTCACCTTGTGAATATTCCCCAGTTGTCAGGTTGGATCCAGAACGTTTAAAGCAGTACTCCTGCATGTTGTTAGGTGGCACCATCTAGCTCCATATTGGCATGTCTTTACTTCAAAGTGACCAGTGGAGCAGCATATAAGCACCAGGCATGCACGTTAACACCAGTTACTTTCTTACCTTCAGGCACAGATCCAGAGCTGTGCCTTGGTCTTTTCAAGACCATTTGTTTTCAAACAATTGTACCAGTGTGCACAGGAAAATGTCACCCCTTAAGACAGCAGGTTTCCAGCCATGTAGGGGCTTCCACAAACAGAGGTCTGTGACACTTTCACAAAGTATGTGTAGGATGGCATAGGAGGCTGTAGATACACATGCTCTGCATACTCCCTGCCATTTAGTGTTGAGGATGGAGTTGTGCACGTTGTTTTTCTTCGAAGAAGTCATTCGAATTACGAGGTTGGGTGACTCCTCCTCTTGGTGTTAATCTGCATTGGCATTGAATCCAATGTTAGATTGTTTTCTCTCTGCCATCGGGTTCGGACGAGTGTGCCTCTTCTGTTTTTTTTACTCTTTCAGTTGGATTCTTCGGTTCTCTTCTTTATCCTCAACTGTATTGTTATTGTTCATGCTCTGTCCAACTGCGCCTCCTCTGAAAACTGTCGGTTCGACTCAGTTTGACCGAAGCCCCTTTGGGGGCACTGCCCTTCGGGGCCTACCTTCAACTTCACTAGTCTCTCCCAAAAAGTTCCCCTGGTATAAGAATGCACGCCCTTTTGTTTCTGTCTTGGTTGTCACACGAAGTAATCGCACACAGATCAAGATTCAGTGTGCAACTTGTCTGTCCCTGACCCTAAAGAATCTGACTGTGAGGCATGGTGGTAGTTCCAGTTGAAGAAACTCCAGGACCGCAGGGCTCATTGCCTTGAGAGGTCTCACAGAGTCACGGATAACACTCTACATTTTCAGTGAGGAGCAAGCCCGGGAGAAACTACCAGCCGAAGAGCAGGAGGAGGCCTTCTATTTTGATGAAAACTCTGGCTCCGACCTCGATGTAGATTTAGAGATGCAGGAACTTCCATCTTCTCAACCCGTGAGTACGGCAGACCCTGCCCTCCAACCCAAGTTCACCAAAAGACCTTCTACTTTGACTGTCCAACAATCTGAGGTCATCAGTCCACCACTGCTATCTTGCCATGGTCTGATCCGGAAAACGGTTTTGGGCACCACGCCCTTGGGCCTGCGCTGAAAGTACATGGCAAGTCCAAACATTTGGCATCAAACTCTTCAGACTGAAATCGCCTTTTGGTGCCGACTTGACCTTCTGTGCTGGCCCGGCAGTCGACTTCCTCGACCTTTGCGTCAACAGGACCTCGCAGCTCAAAGTGCAGAGCTTTGGGCTGAAAACCCTCAGAGCTGAAACATACAAAGACTTCCTCTACTTCACTTGTCGAACCAATTTTGGAGAAAGTGGATAGTCGACAAAGGAAAATCCACATTCATGGCCGCATACTTGCCAAGGCTTCCTCTCCACCACCACTTGGAAGAGGAAGCTGACTTCTGAGGAAGCACTGGATCTGCCCCTTTCTCCTATGAAGAAAACCATGGACAATGCCACCAGCCTTGCCTTTCTTCCACATCCCTCCACACCTCCTCCACCACCTTCACCACCACCCTACCTCATTCTCCTGTACCATTATCTCCATCTCAAAACCCCTTGGACATATCACCTCAGGAGTCACCACATTTGGACACTGGTGAGCATGGGGGGGCCACAAGGGGATGATCAATGGTACATGTACGAGACAGATCCCAATATAGATAATGACCCTGATCTTTGCCAATCTCACCGCCCTCCACCCCATCCCCCACCCACATTTTGGGAAACCAACCTCTTATCAAGAGGTGATAACGAGAATGGCAAACTTCCATAGTGTGAAGTTACTCAGGCAGCCACTAGAAGATGACTTCCTTTTTGACACTGTCATCTACTTGCAAACACACTATACTTGTCCATGCTAGACGAATATGATGATACATACTGAGGACATTTTTAAGGACCCTATTAGAGATGGGGTTGCACGTAGTCAACAAAAACAAACCCCGCCTCCAGGTAGGAAGAGCAAGGGGATGGATGCTGCAGGGAAAAGGGTTGCAGCCCAGTCTGCCAACCATTGGTGTATTGTCAATTCCCAGGCTCTCCTAGCATGGTAAGATAGCGCTCACTGGGACGAGATGGAGGAGTTGCTTCAGTACCTCCCAGAGGATTATAGAAAAAGGGGTCAACAGTTGTTAGCGAAGGGACAAACCATTTCTTGGCTAAATTTCTTTATTGGCATTAAATATAAATTTCACCATATAGTCTACAAGATCTAAAGCTCAATATGCTCAAAAAAGAGAGAAGAAGCCAGAACCCCTTACATCATCTCAATAACTGGAGTAACCTTAAAGTAGGCTAAAAATGGACTCAAGAGGCGTCATATAAAATATAAGGAGTAAGTTAAATCGTATAGCCCCTCTAGGGAGCATGATACATCTTGTCCTGCAGGTAGTTAGCCAATATGTGCATTGCTTAACTGTGTGGTATTTTGAGGGTGGGGTGAGGCGAGTAGTACCACAGGCCCACCTATATTAATTTGATGGTCCTTGCAGTATGGGGGAGAAGAGGGTGCCCGGGGCGGGGTTGGGAGGGAGGAGAGAACCCCAAGTGTGACTAATCATGGCCAGTGTTGGAGTGAGTGGTGACGTTGCGCAAGCGGTGGCAAGGGGAGGAGGGGTCTGTATATTGGCCCAGACACATCAGACACCTGGCCCACATGGAAGATTGTACCATTACGGACAAAGCCTATTAAATTCGTCCGATAATTTCAACATATAAGTGTTCCACTTTGTGACCATCCCACTCTTCTGCCCCCTCCCCCACCCCTATGATCTGTTTTCATATATCGGAGCATCAGCCTCTACCAGAGCCCATTTGTGGGTTACTCTGAGTCAGCATTCAACTGTGGACAGTTGAGAAGCCTGCTAGTTCATGGCAATGAGATGTTTAAAAAGAATCAGAGCGAAGTCAACCATCTTCAAATAGTGCTTGTTATGTTTAGTCCGTTTTGTGATCACTAAGAGACAAAGGAGCTGATCGGGGGGTAATTGGGCATCGGTCACCATCGACACCCGTTCCAGGTGTGTTGGAAAAATGGGAAGTCCAAGACCATATATATAGGCATTGCGCAATATGCGCTTGACTCATTCTAAGGCTGTAGTCCATTGCTTGTCGGTTATTTCTAGGCCTAAACTAGCGTTCCACTTGGATTTGCTACATGTCAAAATGGTAATGTCGTGTCGCCCAGACCCCTGTAAGGCTGCATATAAGATTAGTATCGCTCGACGACTCAGTCCATGCATGAGAAAGGATTCCATACCAATATGCACTGGTGGTTCAGCTGGGTTAGATTCCCACGTTTCTAAGAGTTCTGCTTTAATTGCACTGTGTGGAAGAAAAAGGCCCATTCCAAGTTCATAAAGCTACTGGAGGCCAAGGAAGAACATCAAAGTACAATCACCATATAGATCACTCTGCTGGAGGAGTCCCGCCTCTCACTACGGTGTGGGATCATGAGTCCTCAGTTGAATTTTCATAGAAGGGGCATGCCAGAGGGGCAACTGTGATGTGTAGAGGATTTGGGCTGGATATAACGAATCCATATAAGCTTTGCCACACACATAAGCTTTCCCAGTTCCTTAGGTGGCTTCCTCTGGGCGAGGAGCCATCCCAATATGTCCTATTCTCTAAATTCTGCTTGGACCAGGGCACCCTCCGTTGTCCCATTCCCGAGTAAACCAGCGCATTGGCCATTGCAATTGGGCTGCGGCAAAGTATAACTCTAGGTCTGGGACTCCAAGATCCCCCTCCATCATGGGGCACTGGAGGGGGATCTTGGAGTCCAGGGTTCGAGGTCCCAAACAAATTCTGCCTCTAGGCTCACCACGGTCCTAAAGAAGGACTTGGTGGGTATCACTGGCAGAGCTGCGAAAAAGTATAAGAGCCTTGGAAGGACTAGTAATTTAGCTGTCAGTGCTCTGGCGACAGGGGCTGTCGCGTCCAGAAGTTAATTAATTGACAAATCGAAGTTAAGGCCCTGACATGGTTGCGACATGGTTGCCATCAAGCAAATCTGTATGATAAATATTGACTGCGGGATATGGAAAGGTCTTGAATGCCTAAGGGTGGCGTCCCTCCTCAGGCACTGTTCGGTGTTCTGGTTCGGTCTTGTGTAGATTTACCCCAATTCACCCTGAGAACAGTAATGCCATACAGATGTGTTAAATTAGGTCATACAGAGCTGGCAGTGTAGTGAATGTTCTTGTATGTAGACTAGCACATCATCAGCATACAGTGATATTGCATGCCTGTCCAAGCCCACTTTTATACCCCAGTCAGGGCTCTTGGTGCGCTATGGTCGTCAACGGCAAAAAGCACTGGATTTAGTGAGTACCCTTGGCGAGTGCCCCTGCTGATGGGAAATGAACCGGCAATGTGACAATCTGCGCTAACCCTCACCTGAGAGGCAGTTTACAAAAGCTTGACCCAGCCTAGGAAATTGAGGCCCAACCCCAACTTTTTTAGAACTTGCAGCAGATACGACCAACCCAACATGTCAAACACTTTATCAAAGTCCATCACAGGAGTGCCAAATGCCCCTGATTCCGCGGCCATTATGACACAAACGTCAGATTGGGGCACAAACCCACATTGAGCAGGTTGAACCAGGGAGCCTAGCATCGGAAGCAATCGATTTGCTAGTGCCTTACTTAAGATTTTGTAATCAATATTCAGCAATGATATTGGTCTACAGGAGCTTATGTCGAGGGGGGGGTCCCTGCCTGGTTTCGGAAGCACCACCATGAACGACTTGCACAGCGAAACACGGTAGGACACCCTGGCAATGGGTCTCCTGATAGACCTTTAAAAAGCAAAGAGCAAGTGCCGTTCCGTAGGTGGCATAAAATTCTACGACAAACCAGTCCATGCCTGGGATCTTGCCACTTGCCATTTGACTGATTGCCAAATTGATCTTCTCTATCTGCAAAGGTTGGTCTAGGCCAAGCCATTGCAATGGGAACAGTTTGGGGAATGGTGCCATTTGTAGGTAGTCTGATAACTGTGTCAGGAAGGACTCATGGAGGGAAAGTATACAGTTGTTCATAGTAATAAGCAAATAGTTTGTTCACGTCAGCCTGAGTGTTTCTCAGAAGGCCTGTATTGTCACATATAGCGGCCCCTTAGGGTTTTAGGAGTGTCTGACCGCAGCAACCACGCTAGTGTGCGGCTACGTTTATCACCATGCATGTGTTGCTCAGCTAAAAAAGTTTTATAATCTAGGTCGCAGTCGGTTCGTTTCCTCCCGATATTGATGCTGCAGGTCTGCCAAATGAGGACGTGCCCCAGGCAATGACACTGCTTCTAAATTTCTGCATCGTATACTTGTCTCCAGCACACTACGTGTTAGAGATTATCTGACGCCCCATGCCCTCTGAGCACCACTTTCATGGTGTCCTATTCTGCCCCACATGACCTGACCCCCACCGACCCTGTATTTTTGTCAAAGAATGCTGAGACAAGTGGCTAGTGCTTCTTTAAAGGCTGCGTCTTGTAGCGCCTTCTTACGGAGCGGCCATGTCTGGATCAGAGCCCTTGTTCCTCTGCCCCCCCCCCCCCCCCCCCCTCCACCCCGAAGATAACCTTAAGTGGGTTGTGGTCTGAACGGGTTCTGCCCAAATATTCAGAGGTACGCATAAGGGGCCAGCTTTCCAGTATGAACTTAATGTCTGGGTGCATAGTAGGAGTAATCCCACTCCATAGGATGTCCCAAGTGCCAGATATCATGTAGGGTGGATGACTCAGACCAGAGCCTAAGATGTTTTGTTGCCTGCAAACCTTAGATATTTGAGAGTGGGGTACCGATCGAGGAAATCTGTGTTGTGTACGCAGTTAAGTGCCTCCCCATAACCCAAG
Source organism: Pleurodeles waltl (assembly GCF_031143425.1). Lineage (NCBI taxonomy): Eukaryota > Metazoa > Chordata > Amphibia > Caudata > Salamandridae > Pleurodeles > Pleurodeles waltl. The sequence continues at coordinate 568,513,281 of NC_090439.1, forward strand.
GGCTTGGGGGTTTAAAAGCATGGCTGGGAATGGTGCATCTAGGAATGTGCCTTGAGCCATAGTTGGTGCATATAGCAAGACTGTATAAAATGGATGGCCATCTAGGATGCTCTCTAGTAGTATGTAACGGCCATCTTTGTCAGCTAATACTTGGTCTGTACAAATAGGACTTCTTAGGCTACCCAGATAAGGACCCCTTGGGCGTAGGCTGAGTATCCGGTGCCTTATACTGGGCCACTCAAACTTTTATTTACTTTATCAAGTCCCCTTGCTGTGAGATGTGTTTCCTGGAGTTAGCCAATGTGGATACGTCTGCGTCAAAGATGGGCATATACGCTATGCCTCCTGGCTGGAATTGCCATTCCACGGATGTTCCAAGCCAAAGCATTAAGTACTGTGGTCATATGTGTGGAGTAAACAGTTCAGGATGTTCATGACCCACACCCCCATCACACATCCGTGCATCCATCCTGCCAGAGTAATCAAAACAAGCAGTAATAACAAACAAAGCGAACAACTCCCCTAACCCTGGCCTGAGCACCGTTAGCTGCATGCCACAACCCATCAATCTATTAAACTAGTGTATATCAAACGCCTGCTTCTTGATTGAGTCCATACGGTCAGGGTTCTCTTATCAGTTCTGTATCAGAGGCCCCACATTGAGAGACTTACCACCCAGCTCGGACAAATAGCAGACAAGTGTAAACCCCTTGGAGAGAACGGCCATAAGTCTAAGTCTCCTGCAGCAAAGAATGAACACCCAGTGTGAGCTGATGGGCGTCACCGATCATCAGGGGAACATGGGGTGATTATAGGACCCCTTTCAACTGGTTTGTGAGGATCCTGAGGTTCCTGAGTCAGAGTCCAATGGTTGGTCTGTTTGGAGTAGAGCAAAAGAATTCCCGCCACTTTGGGAAGCTTCAAGCACCGCCTTGGCCTGCTCGACTGCAGCTTGATCGCGTGTGAGCTTGGCCTTGGTAAGTCTGCGTTTATTGTAATGCGGGTGGGGTGTCAGCCAGTTTCCTTCTTGGGAGCCCCCTGATGCAATTTGTGCAAGACCCAAGAGCCAAGTCCATACATCTGGTGTAACAAAGACATGGATCATCTCTCCATCGATCACGCAAAGTTTTGCTGGAGACAGTAACGCCTATTTATAATAAAGCTTTGGAGTTATTGCTTGACTTTGCTTTAGGATCCACGTTGTCTCTGTACCTCCGCTGTGAAGTCAATGAAGTACCAAATCACGATCTTGATAGCTAAGAAAGTGGGCAATGATGGGACGTGGCAGGGACCTGGGAATCAGTGGTTTTGCAGGTATTATATGCACCCTTTCTACAGAGAAAAACGTAGTTGGCTTGTTTGACAGAACGGTATTTATTAACCATTTCTTGATAAAGAGTTCCGTGCTGGGGGGCACTCTGTTCGCTCAGGGAAACCCAAGAAGCAGATGTTATGTACGATCTCCCATCCGCATCTTCCACCTTGCGGCGTATTGAAGCAACGTCTGCGTAGAATTGTTTCATCGGAGATTATAGATCTTGCAATGTGGGTCGCAGCGATGTGAGGGTGGATTCTGCTGCCTCCTCATGCTGTGTCAAATTTCAGTGGTTCGTGCATAGTAGGTTAAAGACTAGGGAGATGGCATCTATTCGGCTCTCCAGGACATTTTGGTTTCTAGGATGGCGTGTAGTACTTTTTTCAAATTGGGCAGAATGTGCTTGGAGAGCTCTCTAGATGGGTCAGGGTCTCCGCTGTACGATCAGTAGAGGAGGAGGGGAGCGTGGAGACATGCAGGGTGGGTTTATTAGGTCTAGGTTTCCACATCATGTCGGCTCGAGCCAGAATATGTGGTTCTGATCCAATGAGGTACCCGAACAGCGGGCACCAATTCAGAGGTAGCAGGTTGCACCCCCAGTTAAGCAACCAACCCCCAGATTGCTGTAGCATAGCAAACAGTAATTACAATCCAAGAGGCAGTAAGAACTTTACTCAGAGCAAAATGGAGACTATTCGTCAAGAGATCACCAGAAATGGACAGTCGAGCACTAATTTGGCTGGTAACAGGCCTCCAGTGCATGCTGTCTGTTGGTGCAATCACTACTGCAGTGTCGGTTCAAGAATGCAGATAAATGGGGGTGGCATAAGGATCATTATCTATAGTCCGATCTGGGGCAACAGGTATAGCTCCATGCACACAGTTTGCTTTCTAATGGCTTGGGAGTGTAAAATTACATTAGAATAATTGAGTTGTTCACTATTGTTGCTGGGCTCACCTTAGAGGTTGTTGAGAGGAGTGAATCACATTCCAGTAATGATCCTGGCAGAGGGGTGCAACGCCCTGGGTAATTACTTGCTCACTGGTAATGCAAAGGAGGCTTCTCTCAGTTCTCCTGCAGGGTTAGCGGACATCAGGTGGATTGAAGGGGTGAATGCAGGACCCCTACCTTATTTGCTTCAGGGTTTCCAGAGGGCTTCGTAATGTAGAGGCAAGCAGGCCGCGCGGCACGGATTAAGAGGCTGCACACCTGCTGGTCTTGAAAACCCAGTGGGTGCCAGGTGCCTCAGCTAGAAGGCGGTAGCTCTGTCTTCTTCACCACAGATCTCCCAGTGGGTCATTGCACGTTGAGCGGCGCTAGGGCTGCACCATTGCCCAGCTAAGCAGGATAGCGCACCACACGGCTGATGATGTTGTGCTTCCCTACGTAGGGCAGGATATTTCTTGGCTGTGGCGTAACTTGTGGGTACTCTGAGAATCTGCTTTAAACTTTTAGAGCTGCAGGTGGGAAGGATTAATGCAGGACACTGAGTGGGCCAACGCAAAGCTTTTAATTACACGTCTGTCATTGCGCCATCTCGGCCACGCCCCCAAATGGACAAGCCATCACTAACACCGCCATATGGTGTGCCCTAGATGTGGCAGATACTGTGGCACGGGGAATTAACACCAGTATTATCCTAAGACGCCACTCTTTGCTCAGGATTTCTTGTTTTCAAACCTGACGTTCAACAAGCTGTTTTGAACATGCCTTTTGAGGTGCAGTAGTTTGGTCCCCAAGTAGATTCTACTATGGAGAAGATTAAGAAAGAGACCTCTAAGGCTGGGGAGCACTAGACACCTACTCTCAGGAGGACTTTTCGTCATCCAACCTACCTTGGGGCCTAGGTCTACCTCTGCAGAGGCATCCACTTTGCAAAAAAAGGAATCACAAGGCTTTTATACCCAGATCTTCTATCATGATTCATTTAGAGGCAATGTCAACAAGGGTAGAGATAAAGGTGCCACCCCCGTGAAGCCACACCCTCTGCAGTGACTACCTTATCCTACCCCTCCAGCACATAACACCTGTCTGGGGCAGACTGCAACATTTATATCCAACATGGCATTCCATCACCACAGACAAGTGGGTATTAGCCATTATCCAACATGGCTACTGTGTGGCGCTCATCACCACACCGCCCAACATTCCACCTCGCTCTCACCGGTTAATGCAGGAGCAAGCCCATCTCCTCAAAGGGGCCATAGACCCATTCTTCATCAACATCAGGGGTATGCTCTTTGTACTTTCTAATCTCCGAAAAGGACAAGTGGTTAAGGTCAACTTTAGATCCCAGGTCTTTCAACAAATACATCCTATCAGAGCACTTCGATATGGTCACCTTACAGGATGTCATTCTACTTCTTCAGTAAATCTACTTTATGGCAACACTAGACCTAAAAGACACCTACTTCCACATACCAATACACCCATCTCATTGCAAATACTTAAGATTTGTCATAGTAGGCAAACATTACCAATTCATGGTTCTGCCATTCAGGGTAACCACCGAAACTTGAGTGTTCACCAAATGCCTAGCAGTGATCACAGCTCATCTGCGCAGACAAAATGTCCACATATTCCCTTACCTGGACGACTGGATTATCAAAGCTAGCACTCATCTACACACTCAGATGACAATAGATCTTCTCCACAGCTTAGGGTTTACTGTCCACATTCCCAAGCGTCACCTGCAACCACTAAAGCTTCAACCATATTTGGGAACAACATTGCCTCATTTTTGGACAAACAAGCAACTGATAGTGAAGATGGTTATGGGTCTACTTGAATGATAGCTTCCTGCATTGCTATAGTTCCCCACCCAAGGTTAGATATGCGTCCGTTACAGGAATGTCTAGCTCATCAGTGGTCTCAGTCACAGGGTCAGTTAGAAGATCTAGTGTTGTTAGACCGCCACACTCGCTGTTCTCTGCAATAGTGGAACACCAATAATCTGATCAAGTGGTGACCTTTTCTCAACCCTGTTTCCCACATTACTCTCAATTGACACATCACTGAAGGGAATGGGATGCACACCTCTTAGACCTATCAGTGCAGGGTCTCTGGGATGCCAGACACCACAGTCACCACATCAACTATCTAGAGCTTCAAGCTGTTCACCTTGTGTTGAAAGTATTCCTTCCTCACCTGACTCACAAGATTGTCCTAGTCCGACAGTGGATCCTAGTGAGACAGATAATATGACAGCCATGTATTACCTACAATAACGGGGAGGCATGGAGAGCGCCGGTCTCCACAACTGTCACTCCTGTCTCAGACCATCTGGAAGTGGGCTCTACATCACAACATTCACCTCTTAGCAGAATACCTTCTGGGAACAGAAAACAACTTTGAAGACCTGCTCAGCAGGATGCAGCAGCAAGTCTTACCATACTTCCAAAAGTGAGGGTTTTCTCAAATATACCTTTTCGCCACAGCAGAAAACACGAAATGCCCAAACTTTTCCTCCAGGTTTCCCAACCCCCCTATCCAATGCCATGCACTATGGATGACTTGGTCAGGGATATTTGCCTGTGCTTTTCCACCTCTGCATCTCCCTCTCATTCCATTTCTGGTTCAGAAGCTCAGGCAAACGTCTTGCACAATGATCCTAGTAACTCTCACTTGAGTGCATCAGTCTTAGTTCACAACACTTCTAGACCTCTCTGTGGTTCCACACAAGAAGCTCCCCAACAGGCCAGACCTTCCTACTCCGAATCGAGGACAAATCAGACACCCAGATCCCCAAACTCTCAACCTAGTGATTTGACTCCTAAGGTCATAGAGTTTGGCTTTCTTAACCTACCACCAGAATGTATGGGCATTCTTAAGGAAGCACATAGAACCCCCCACTAGAGCCTGCTATGCAGCAAAATGGAAACATTTTCTTTGCTACTGCCATTAAAAACAAATTGACCTTTTTCAAAGAAACAGTACAAGACAGTCTGCTACCTACTTCACTTACAAAAGACAAATTAGCATACACTTCTGTACAGTTAAATCTTGCCGCAATAGCTGCTTACTTCCAAAACAGGTAGCACCTTTCTCTCTTTAAAATCCCAGTCATCAAAGCCTCCGTGGAAGTACACAAATAACTTATTCCACCAAGGGTTCCTCCTGCATCTTCTTGGAACCTCAATAGTTTACTTGCGAGATCTGTGAGTCTCCCATTAGAACCTCTGTGCTCATGCCTTCTACAATTTCTGTCTTTGAAAGTGGCTTGCTTATTTGCCCTCTTTTCACTGAGGCGTGTTAGTGAGCTCCAGGCATTAACCTTATAAGAACCTTCCAATCACACTGAGATAAAGTGGTTCTCCGCACCAACCCTAAATTTCTACCTAAGGTAGTGTCTCAATTTCATCTCAACCAATCCATTGAATTGCCAGTTCTTTCCCTCATACATTAGATGGTAAAAGAGCACTTATGGTCCACATTGATAGAACTAAAACTTTTAGAAAATCTAGACCACTTTTTGTCATCTTTTCACCACCACACAAGGGCAAACCTTTAGCCAAATCAGGCATAGCCAAATGGATAGTAAAATGCATTCAAACTTGCTATGCTAATGCCAAAAGACATTTACCTGTTCCTCTTAGAGCACACTACTCGCAAAAAGGGGGCAACCATGCCTTTTTTTTAGGAAATACTCCCTCCCATAGCTGATATCTGTAAGGCAGCGTTGTGGTCTCCAAACATTACTATGTGAATATTTTATCATGTCTGCTAACCAGTGTATGAGAGGCAGTGCCACATACCTTTTTTCAGACCACTGCAACACCCACAGGTTAGCCACCTCTTCAATCTAGGGACTGCCACACGTCATTGAGCGAGGTATGTTACTTACCCTGTAAACATCTGTTCGATGGCATCTGTCGCTGTAGATACGCATGTTCTGCAATAGCTCGCCATCTGGTGTTGGGCCGGAGTGTTACAAGTTGTTTTTCTTCGAAGAAGTCTTTCGAGTCACGGGACCGAGTGACTCCTCCTTTTGTCTCCATTGCGCATGGGCGTCGACTCCATCTTCGATTGTTTTTTTTCCGCCATCGGGTTCGGACGTGTTCCTGTCGCTCCGAGTTTCGGAACGGAAAATTAGCTAATTTCGGAAGATTTTCGTCGGTATTGTTGCGTTCGGGATCGGCGTACTTAGATTCCACACCGCATCGAAGATCGAAGAGCTCCGGTGCCCTTCGGGGTAGTTTTTCGATCCTCCGTCGGGGCCTGGTCGGCCCGACCGCGTGCTGAAGAACGCCGATGGAACGGACCCCGTTCCGTTTCTGCCCCAAATGCCACAATAAATACCCCTACACAGACCAACACTTGGTCTGCAACCTGTGCCTGTCACCTGAGCACAGCGAAGACACCTGCGAGGCCTGTCGTGCGTTCCGGTCCCGAAAAACACTCCGAGACCGTCGAGCCAGAAGACTTCAAATGGCGTCCGCACCGACAGCCCAACGGGAGTTCGAGGAACAGGAAGAAGAAGGTACCTTCTCGATCCAAGACTCAGACTCCGAAGGATTCGCCGATACACAAACCGTGAGTAAGACGTCGAAAACCACACAAAGAAACATTTACAAGGCCCAGGGGACGCCACTGCCACCAGGCCATGGCTCGACCCATAAATTCGGTGACCGACCGTCGGCACCGAAAAAGGCCCAAACAGTGCCGAGATCGTCCGACTCCGGTCGAGACACCGGCACGCAGCCTTCTCGGGACCGAGAAAGTGCTGGAGACAAGCCTCGACACCGAGATGCCGGTGTGGACACGGCTCGACGCCGAGACAGCGGCACCGAAACAGATCGACGCCGAGAGGTTTCGGCCCCGAAAAGGAAAAAAGTCACCTCGGAGCCGAAAAAACACGCAGACAAAGTTTCGATGCCGAAACAAACTGCAAGCGACCCAGCTTCAGGCTCTTATACAGAAGAGCACTCGCTAACCTCCCAAATGCAAAAGCATAGGTTTGAGGAAGAGCTACAAGCAACTGATGTGGACCATACGCAAAAGCGTATCTTCATTCAGCAGGGGACAGGAAAAATAAGCACCCTTCCCCCCATTAGGAGAAAGAGAAGGTTGGAGTTCCAGACGGAACAAGCACCACAACCAAAAGTGGTGAAAAGAGTTACACCACCACCCTCTCCTCCGCCCGTGATTAACGTTTCACCAGCACAAACTCCATCACACTCCCCAGCTCACACCACCATGAGCCAGGGTGACCAAGATCAGGACGCATGGGACCTATACGACGCCCCAGTGTCAGATAACAGCCCGGAGGCATACCCTACAAAGCCATCTCCACCAGAAGACAGCACCGCGTACTCTCAGGTGGTGGCTAGAGCAGCACAATTTCACAACGTAAGCCTCCACTCAGAACAGGTCGAGGATGATTTCTTGTTCAACACACTCTCCTCCACCCACAGCTCCTACCAAAGCCTGCCTATGCTCCCTGGTATGCTCCGGCACGCAAAAGACATATTTAAGGAGCCGGTCAAAAGTAGGGCAATCACACCAAGGGTGGAAAAAAAGTATAAGCCGGCTCCTACAGACCCGGTTTTCATCACTACACAGCTGCCACCAGACTCTGTTGTTGTAGGAGCAGCTAGGAAAAGGGCCAACTCTCACACATCTGGAGATGCACCACCCCCAGATAAAGAAAGCCGCAAGTTCGATGCAGCTGGTAAGAGAGTCGCAGCACAAGCTGCAAACCAGTGGCGCATCGCGAACTCCCAGGCACTACTTGCGCGCTATGACAGAGCCCACTGGGACGAGATGCAACATCTCATTGAACATCTGCCCAAGGACTTCCAAAATAGGGCAAAACAAGTGGTTGAGGAGGGACAGACCATCTCCAACAACCAGATACGTTCCTCCATGGACGCTGCAGATACAGCTGCATGGACAATTAATACATCTGTAACTATCAGAAGGCATGCATGGCTCCGAACGTCTGGATTTAAACCAGAGATTCAACAAGCAGTTCTCAATATGCCTTTTAATGAAAAAGAACTGTTCGGTCCAGAAGTGGACACAGCGATTGAGAAACTCAAAAAAGATACGGACACTGTCAAAGCCATGGGCGCACTCTACTCCCCGCAGAGCAGAGGGAATTACAGCACATTCCGTAAAACGCCCTTTCGAGGGGGGTTTCGGGGTCAAAGCACACAAGCCAGCACCTCACAAGCAACACCGTCCACTTACCAGGGACAGTATAGAGGAGGTTTTCGGGGACAATATAGAGGAGGGCAATTCCCTAGAAATAGAGGGAGATTTCAAAGCCCCAAAACCCCTACTACTAAACAATGACTCACATGTCACTCACCCCCTCCACACAACACCAGTGGGGGGAAGAATAGGTCATTATTACAAAGCATGGGAGGAAATCACTACAGACACTTGGGTTCTAGCAATTATCCAACATGGTTATTGCATAGAATTTCTACAATTCCCTCCAAACATACCACCAAAAGCACAAAATTTAACAACACACCATTCCAATCTCCTGGAGATAGAAGTGCAGGCACTATTGCAAAAGAATGCAATCGAATTAGTGCCAAACACACAAATAAACACAGGAGTTTACTCACTGTACTTTCTGATACCAAAGAAGGACAAAACGCTGAGACCAATCCTAGACCTCAGAGTAGTGAACACTTTCATCAAATCAGACCACTTCCACATGGTCACACTACAAGAAGTATTGCCATTGCTAAAACTGCACGACTACATGGCAACTTTAGACCTCAAGGATGCTTATTTCCATATACCAATACACCCATCGCACAGGAAATACCTAAGGTTTGTATTCAAAGGAATACATTACCAATTCAAGGTACTGCCTTTCGGATTAACAACCGCACCAAGAGTCTTTACCAAATGTCTAGCAGTAGTCGCAGCACACATAAGAAGGCAGCAAATACATGTGTTCCCATATCTAGACGACTGGCTAATCAAGGCCCATTCGTTAATAGAGTGCTCAAATCACACAAATCATATCATACAAACCCTCTTCAAACTAGGGTTCACCGTCAATTTCACAAAATCCAAAATTCTGCCACGCAAGGTACAACAATACCTGGGAGCCATAATAGACACATCAAAAGGAGTAGCCACTCCAAGTCCACAAAGAATTCAAAATTTCAACACCATCATACAACGCATGTATCCAACACAAAAGATACAGGCAAAGATGGTATTACAACTACTAGGCATGATGTCATCATGCATAGCCATTGTCCCAAACGCAAGACTGCACATGAGGCCCTTACAACAATGCCTAGCATCACAGTGGTCTCAAGCACAGGGTCACCTTCTAGATCTGGTGTTAATAGACCGCCATACTTACCTCTCGCTTCTGTGGTGGAACAACATAAATTTAAACAAGGGGCGGCCTTTCCAAGACCCAGTGCCACAATACGTAATAACAACAGATGCTTCCATGACAGGGTGGGGAGCACACCTCGATCAACACAGCATACAAGGACAATGGAACGTACATCAAACAAAACTGCATATCAATCACCTAGAACTTCTAGCAGTTTTTCAAGCACTAAAAGCTTTCCAACCAATAATAGTTCACAAATACATTCTCGTCAAAACAGACAACATGACAACAATGTATTATCTAAACAAGCAGGGAGGGACGCACTCCACGCAGTTAAGCCTGCTAGCACAAAAAATTTGGCATTGGGCAATTCACAACCAAATTCGCCTAATTGCACAGTTTATACCAGGGATACAAAATCAACTCGCAGACAATCTCTCTCGAGATCACCAACAGGTCCACGAATGGGAAATTCACCCCCAAATTCTGAACACTTATTTCAAACTCTGGGGAACACCTCAGATAGACTTGTTTGCGACAAGGGAGAACGCAAAATGCCAAAACTTCGCATCCAGATACCCACACAAACAATCCCAAGGCAATGCCCTATGGATGAACTGGTCAGGGATATTTGCTTACGCTTTTCCTCCTCTCCCTCTCCTTCCTTACCTGGTAAACAAACTCAGTCAAAGCAAACTCAAACTCATATTGATAGCACCAACTTGGGCAAGGCAACCCTGGTACACAACGCTGCTAGACCTATCAGTGGTACCCTGCATCAAATTGCCCAACAGGCCAGATCTGTTGACACAGCACAACCAAAAGATCAGACACCCAGATCCAGCATCGCTGAATCTAGCAATCTGGCTCCTGAAATCCTAGAATTCGGGCACTTACAACTTACCCAAGAATGTATGGAAGTCATAAAACAAGCAAGAAGGCCATCCACCAGGCACTGCTATGCAAGTAAATGAAAGAGGTTTGTTTGCTACTGCCATATTAATCAAATACAACCATTACACACAACTCCAGAACATGTAGTGGGTTACTTGCTTCACTTACAAAAATCTAACCTAGCTTTCTCTTCCATTAAGATTCACCTTGCAGCAATATCTGCATACCTGCAGACTACCTATTCAACTTCCCTATATAAAATACCAGTCATTAAAGCATTCATGGAGGGCCTTAGGAGAATTATACCACCAAGAACACTACCTGTTCCTTCATGGAACCTAAATGTTGTCCTAACGAGACTTATGGGTCCACCTTTTGAACCCATGCACTCCTGCGACATACAGTTCCTAACCTGGAAGGTGGCATTTCTCATCGCCATTACTTCCCTGAGAAGAGTAAGCGAGATTCAGGCGTTTACTATACAGGAACCTTTTATACAACTACACAAAAATAAAGTCGTCCTAAGGACCAATCCTAAATTTTTGCCAGAGGTTATTTCACCGTTCCATCTAAATCAAACAGTGGAACTTCCAGTGTTCTTTCCACAGCCAGATACCGTAGCTGAAAGGGCACTACATACATTAGATGTCAAAAGAGCATTGATGTATTACATTGACAGAACAAAGAACATCAGAAAGACTAAACAACTCTTTATTGCATTTCAAAAACCTCATGCAGGAAACCCAATTTCAAAACAAGGTATAGCCAGATGGATAGTTAAATGCATCCAAATCTGCTACCTTAAAGCTAAACAACAGCTGCCCATTACACCAAGGGCACACTCAACCAGAAAGAAAGGTGCTACCATGGCCTTTCTAGGAAACATCCCAATGCAAGAAATATGTAAGGCAGCCACATGGTCTACGCCTCACACATTCACCAAGCACTACTGTGTAGACGTGTTATCCGCACAACAAGCCACAGTAGGTCAAGCCGTATTAAGGACATTATTTCAGACTACTTCCACTCCTACAGGCTGATCCACCGCTTTTGGGGAAATAACTGCTTACTAGTCTATGCAGAACATGCGTATCTACAGCGACAGATGCCATCGAACTGAAAATGTCACTTACCCAGTGTACATCTGTTCGTGGCATCAGTCGCAGTAGATTCGCATGTGCCCACCCGCCTCCCCGGAAGCCTGTAGCAGTTTGGAAGTTACCTTCAATTATTTATATATGTATCATCTCAACCTTAAATAGGTGCATACTTAGTCACTCCATTGCATGGGCACTATTACTACAATTCAACTCCTACCTCACCCTCTGCGGGGAAAAACAATCGAAGATGGAGTCGACGCCCATGCGCAATGGAGACAAAAGGAGGAGTCACTCGGTCCCGTGACTCGAAAGACTTCTTCGAAGAAAAACAACTTGTAACACTCCGGCCCAACACCAGATGGCGAGCTATTGCAGAACATGCGAATCTACTGCGACTGATGCCACGAACAGATGTACACTGGGTAAGTGACATTTTCAGTTTGTGGCATGTAGTGCTGTAGATTCATAAGCGCCCACCCTCCTACGTGTACACTTGTGGCCATTGCAGTTCTTTCCATTTACTATTATTCACTATTTATACTTTCAGCATGGTCATCGCATTACTTAAACATACTTTACACTCCTGTTCTCACCTGGCTGTGGGAAAACAATCTAACAATGGAGTTACACAATCTAACATGCACATTATCACCAAGAGGACAAGTCTTCGTGACTCGAAAGACTTCATTGGAAAAAAAAAAAAACTTGCACAACTCCAGACCCAACACTAGATGGCAGGAGTATGCAGAACGTTTGAATCAAAATGTCAAGAACAGATACTTATAAGGTGAGTAACATTCTTTATGGTGCTTCGGGTTGAGCACGATTCCAGGGCTTGTGATGACTGTCTCCTTCAGAAAAGGCACAAGGCTGTCAGCATGCCTCCTGTCTCACTCCCAAGCTTAATCACAGCTGTTTCAGAGTCTTGTCCCAGTGTACCCTGAATTTGCGGGTCTGTCTGATGTTGCAGCATGTGGAATCCTTTAGGAAGGCCATGTTGCACATTTTTGTCAGTTTACTGCTGCCGTCTGGTGTGCCGCAGGGTCCTCCAGTTGAGCTTTTGTTGGCGAGTCCACCTTCAGTGGTATCTGTGCCCCCTTGAACCTGCATCTGGTTCAGTACCAACACTGATGCTGACTTCGGGTCCAGCACCACACACTGCTCTAGTTCTCTATGCATAGACTCTGTTGCTGGAGGAGGGCTTGCAGCCCATTGTGCTTTCCGACTCAAAGCAGAGTCACCAGAACACAGCCAGCAAGCAATCCTTCTGACTATGATACTTAGCCTTTACCACACGGTAGTGCCCAGCCTTTGCATAAGCTTTTCAGCACTAATACATATAGTGACCGTTTTGATGAAGGGGTTGATTTTGTCTCACAGCATGACGACTAAAAGTGGTATGAAGAACACAAAGATGCAAGTAGCTGGATATTTTTCAAGATACTGGCCTTGTTTTGCCCTGCGACTGAGGAAAGTGCCTTTTTCGCTTTACAAAGGGTGGTTACAGTGGGGGTGAAGCATGTTTTGAAAGAGGTACTCAAGCCTGTTCAGGCATCTAGAGAGCCTCTATTGCTGTTTAATGAGGCCCTTACAGATATCATCTTGGGCAAACTCATGTTCAGGACCACCAGTTAGTAGGCTGGTCACTCAGAGCTGTCATCCAGCCCTGGAACGGTTTAATGAAAGCAGTGCCATGGCATGTTAATTTGACCTTTCTGTCCCCACCAGACAATTCAAACAGTTTTGCAGCATGATTCCTTTTCTGGATTCACATCTGTGCATTATTCCGCCACCTAGTATTTGGTTCTGGAATTCCCTCTTTTTTTGTATTTTATTTTTTTAAATTAATCTTCTTGTGTTTGTCATCCTCCATTTGGTGCTTGGTTTGTTCCCTTGTGTGACGTCAGAATGCCGCCCTGAAGTTTCTGTGTGTGGTAGCCATCTTCAGATTCTTTTTTTCTGCCATTGGGTCTAGAAGCAAAAGGATGAGTGCCGAAGTTTTTTTTTTTGTGACTGTCAAAAATCAAGAAAAATCAAGGTACTTTTTGGGAAAATATCGCCGAACGAGGGAAGAGAAGAGTAACCGAGAGAAGGGAACCGCTGGACATATCCCCCGGCGGGGGATGCCGACAGAATTTGCAAGTGGCAGGAGAATGAAGCATGGTAGGGGGGGTCGTGGAAAACACCCCCTTAAATTCTGTCCGAACTGCCACAATAAATTTGCCTACTGTGACCCGCACGAAGTCTGCAGCCTCAGCCTGCCGAGAGCCCAAAGGGATGAGGGCCGCAAGGCCTGCATTGCTTTTGTACCCAAAACACTCAGGGCATGCTGAAAGCAGAGAGAGGAACACCACATACCAATGTATAGCCAAAAACCTCAGCCATCCTGAACGACCTAGGCCTAACCATTGAGGAGAAAGGGCAGGCCAGAGGCGCAGAATCGACACAGGGTGTTGGACATGAAAATTCTTGAGGGGGATTGTTGGACATTGAAATTCTCAAGGGGGATGCAGAGAAAAAGCATGTGCCAAAGAAAATGACAATGGACTTTGAAAGGAGACTCAAAGGTAAAGAGAGAGCAGAAAACCTCTGAGGAAAAAATCCCAGAGAATGTCTCACAAGGTAGCCCTGACGTCCAAGAAAATGAAGATCGAGGTTCAGCCTTGAACAAATAAGACCCACAGATCCCAGACCAGGGATGTCGAAACCGTCAAAACCTCCACAGCGATGCCGAAAGAGACCATCGACGACACAGGACTTCAAAAAGGCATTAGAGGTGGAGAAGAAGAGGCTTCGACTAGAGGTTGAAATTGCAGCCCTCTTACAACACAGAGGAGTTCAAAATGCTAAAACATTTCACAATCTCACCAAAACCTTTGAGCACAGATGTTGAAGAGACTGCTCTAGAAGTGCCGGCAGCTCCGAGCCCTACGAAGAGGAGGATTTTTACTATCATAAGGGGAAGAAGAGAGCTTTGAGGACGATTTGAAGGACTTTGACACAGATAGCTCAGAAGAGGAGCTCAACAGCTACCCCTCGAGGCCTTCACCTCCCAATTACATCTGTCTACAGCAGTCTAATTAAGAGGGCAGCAGAAACATATGATGTACCCTTAGAAGAAGAGAAGGGAGACTCCTGCTTCCTATTAGAAACCCTCTGGCCATCAAGCAAGGGGAACCTGTATTTCCAAATGCTACCGAGCATACTGGACTAGGGAAAGGAGGCCTTCAAAGAACCTGCTGCAGCAAAAGGGGTGACACCTAAAGTGGAGAAGAAATCTGAACTTTCCTGGAAGGACTCCAAATAAATCCAGAGGAACACAATGGCAGACCCTTATCACTACTGCAAGAAGGATGTACATACCTTCACAGGCCTTACTCCTGAAAGGAAAAGCAGGAGGCTGGACATGCTAAGGAGAAAGATGGAGAGGGAGGCAGCAACACAATGGTGTATAGCAAACTCCAAAACCCTGCTCAATAGATATGGCCATCAGCAGTGGGACGAGATTGAAGAGCTAATGATAAGGGTCCCAGAAG